>NW_026932593.1:205000-527763 GCF_032062105.1 Saccostrea cuccullata
AATCTTTATATTTGGATAGGTGTTACAGAACTGCTCATAAGAAAATAGTGAACCATCTTCATTAATGATATCATTAATTTGTCTAATGTTGCTCTCAAACATTTGTTTATTATAAAATGGTTTTCCGCCAATATGCACATGTGGATTGTAAAATAGTGGTGAGTCACCAGCAACATCAAACTTTTTCTCAAGATTTTGTAACATTATCCAGGACTTAAAAACATCTATCCAAAATTTATTTTTTAATGTTTTTAAAAAAGTTGAAGTATATTCAATTCCACAACTTATAAATTTGTTCAAATTAAATTTAGGAATGAGGTTTTCCAACCCTCTATTTGTAAAATTTAGATGTCTTATCCAAAATAATTTCATGGAGGCTATAAAAGATGTCAGATTTAACATTTTTAAACCCCCCTCTTCATATTTTTTTACAATTACTTCTTTCTTAACCCTATGGGTTGAATTATTCCATATAAATGAAAAAAAACATTTTTTCCAATTCCTTACAGAACGATTCAGAAGGATTTGGGATGGACATTAAAATATGATTTAGTAATGGTAGAACTAATGTTTTAATAACAGTAATTTTCCCTATGGGAGTTAAAAACCTTTTCTCCCATTGTTTAAGTATTGATTTAATATGTACCAGTTTTGGTTCATAATTTAATGGTAGCATTTTATCCAATTCTACATCAAAATGTATTCCAAGAAGAGTAAATCTGGTACTTCCCCAGTTAAGTTTGTAATTTGGAAGCAAAATTTCGTCACTAAACTTTTTTTGAGCCTATCCACACTATGTGAGTTTTGGAATAATTAATATGTAATCCCGACATTTCTGAAAATGTCTTAAGTGTTTGCAGTGTTTCTGTGAGTGACGTTTTACTACCATCAAGAATAATTGATGTATCATCCGCTAACTGAGAAATCTTTTTTTCAGTATTGCTTATAGAAATACCTTTAATATTTTTATTTAATCTAATTTGGATTGCTAAAATTTCTGCACATATAATGAATATATATGGTGACAAAGGATCGCCTTGCCTACAGCCCCTCTGAATGTTAATTCTATCAGAAAGGTTACCACCTTGGTTTATTGCAGATGTAATATCTGTATTAAAAAGGGATACCCACTTCTTGATTGAGGGTCCAAAGTTAAAAAAGTTAAGTGCGCCTTGTATAAAGTTCCATGAAAGTGTATCAAAAGCTTTTTCAAAGTCAATAAGTAGCAATAATCCAGGTATATTTTCTTCCTCAGTGTAATGCATTATGTCATAAATTAACCTGGTGTTTTCTCCTATATATCTATTGGAGATGAAGCCTGTTTGATCTTCATTAATTATTTTATCTAAATAGCATTTTACTCTGTTTGCAATGGATCCAGATGCAATTTTATATACTGTATTTAGTAAAGTAATAGGTCGCCAATTCTTTAAGAATTGTCTAGGTTTATCACCTTTTGGTAACAAAGTAATGATACCATGTTTTTGTGTAATAGATAGACTGTTATGCTTATATCCATAATTAATAGATCTAACTACAAAAAACCCAATATATTTCCAAAACATCTTGAAGAATTCTGCAGAGAAACCATCTGAGCCAGGGGATTTATTTGATTTCATTTTGTAAAGTGTAGAAGAGGCTTCTTCCATAGTAATTTCGCCTTCTATAGATTCTGATTCTTTGTATGAAAGCTTAGGAATTTCTTTATTTCTTAACTCTTTAAATATATCAGTATTTATAGTATCTGTACTTTTTGTATATAACTGTTCATAAAAACATTTTGCTTCTCTTAAAATTTCTGTTTGGTCATAAATAACATTTCCATTATCATCTTCTAATCTTGGTATTATCTTGCTTGTAAAGTTTCTTGATTCTAATGAACAAAAGTACTTTGATGGTTTTTCACCTTCCTCTACCCATTTTGCTCTACTTCTGATATATGAACCCTGTAGCTTAAATTCACATGATACCCTTTAGGTTAGCAAAAGATTGTAAACTACAATGGTTCCAATATAGGATTTTAAACAAAATCCTAGCAACAAATTCATTTTTATTCAAAATAAAAAAAAAAATGAATGTAAATTATGCAGTTTTTGTCATACTGAGGATGAAACAATAGAACATCTTTTATGGGAATGTGATAATACACAATTTTTTCTTGAAGAATTTGTACATTTGTTTGAAGAAAAAACTGGTTTAATGATAAATGTTACTAAGAAATCTTTTATTTTAGGATTTATTGAGGAAAATACTGATATTCAAAATGTTATTCTACTTTGGCTTAAATACTATATTTATACTGCCAGGTGCACAAAGAAACATATTAATTTACAAAATGCAATATCACAAATGAAATTTCATTATGAAACACAGAAAATTATCTCTTATAAGAATGGTAAAAAGGAAAAGTTTGATACCCAGTGGAACAGATGGAATCTGCTATTCTCTTAACTTGAATCTTTACACACTCTCTTTCTCTTCTCTCTCTCTTCTCTCCCCTCTATCTTTCTCTCCCCTCTATCTTTCTCTCTATTGTTTCTATCTTTCTTAAAATAAAAAACACCTCATTCTGTTTCTTTTGAAATATGTATATAATGCTGTATATGTTGTGTGAATAAATAAAAAAAAAAATATATCTATTAAAACTAAGCCTTCCTATTGGTTGAAATTTATTCAAATTATTCTGTTGCATGGAACATGTTGCATGCTTTTATATAAAAAGAACTTTTAATCATCACCCCCCCTTAAAAAAAGCATGGTTGCGATATCACTTCACTACCAAACCTCTAGTTACAAAGAGACAACCCAACAACTATCCTCATTGACATTTTCCAACTCTAAAGATCAAATTAAACATCATTAACTATACATCTAAACTAAATTATCGATCATTCAATACTCGTTTCACATTTTTCATAAAACAACAAATACGCATTACTTCTTAATACAGAATTAATAGATGCGTCATCCACATACGAATCGTCACATCTCTTCCACTTTTGCTCCACTTTTAGTTTCACGAAGCAAATATAATGTCCACTTCTTTCACTTCCCCAGTGAACGACGACTCCAAATAGCCGATATGGTCTTAACGTATCGTCTCCAATTTTCTGAATAAGAAACATCTTATAGTTTTTGATTCAGAATAAAGATCTATAAAAGTGATAAAGAATTACAGAAATACAGGAAAAAACTAAATGTACACCCGGTATTGAAATATTGCGATGTATACCTGTTTAAGCTCTCTGTTTTTCAATCCTTCAAATGTGTCCCAAAATTTTACGAAATTTCTCCTTTTTTCAAAGCTGCATTCTTTGTCTGTAGAGTCAGCCTTATTAATAATGAAGAAATCATACATGGATATATTCTAAGTGATTAAGATTCTTTCTTGTGTGCATCAGTAGAAGCAACTTGAATTATAACCTCATTTGTATCAATAAACCAAGATTAAGTTTAAGTGATCATGAAGTTTAACTATATTTACAATAGACAGATTCTATAGTGAATACGCGTGTTTAAAAGAATATAGAATATCAGGAATATCAAAAATTGTACACTGCGTCTTGTAATATTTACCTCGTGAATTTTGGAAATTTGCAGAACGAGAATTAAAGGGAAATGGACAATATCCAGCTGTTTCATCATTTTATTACAACCTTAATGACAAAAATTGTTACATGCATTAAAAATTAGAATTAAAAAAACTTAAAAGTATTTCTCCTTTCATAAGTGTTTCAAAAGTTCAAATAACAAAATATTTGATAGGTAAAATGTTTAATAGAAAATGCAAAAATTGCTACTAATATTCACAAACCACATTTAGAGCACGAAAACATGTCGATTTCTTCCTCCACAAGAAGGCCAAGAAAACATGATCCAATGGTTGCTTCCTACACGGAAAATTTCTAAGACTGTAAGTGTTGTAACATTTTGTTCTGAAGAATACTAAGTGATAGTTGATTTACTGTTGAATCATTAAATTTCGGGATGGCTTAACTTCATGAAATTCGTGGACACCTCTCATTTAGATTTTTTTTACAACTTGATAAAGGAGGTTTACAATGTAATATTTCCTTTTGTAAGTATAAGAACAAGATTAACGAGATAAAGTCCCCAACCATGGACTTGTAGAATTTACGGAACCGATGTAAATTTGCCCCTCCCCATCCCCCACTCCCCTTCCCCTTAAAAAAAAAACAAAAAAACCCCCCAAAACTTTAATGATTCAACAGTATTTGGTACGTAAATTTACATTTAGCATGTACTAGGGGGTGATCAAAAAGTTTGCAAACTAATTGAATAACTTCTATATAGGAAACAATATATTTGGTTTCAGTGTTGATTACATTTTTCATTAGTCCTCTTCAACTTTAATGAACATCAGTCACCGTTCTGCGCATGCGCGAATTACGTGATATTGGCGGTCACGCGATCCGCTCCGTAGCGTTCTGTCACAAAAGCTGAACGACTTTCTGAGTTTAATATTTCTGTACATGTTAATAAATTTTATAACAAGAACAGTTAATTTGTCAGAAACGGAAAAAATTCGGCAACAGAATGGGTGGATAAGAATATCCTTTCCAATATAAGCATGGCAGCGATTAAAACACAAATTTTCTGTCTCGGGAGAGACGTTTATTCAAGGTGGATAGCGAATAGGTGCCTAGCTCCTTTTTATCATATCTAATATGTTTAAAATCTAAAGTAAACGATATCTTAGGAATTTAATCATTATATTATTGTTAAAATATTCAACTATTTTCCAAAAGTGTAAATTAGAGGTCTTTGATAGCAAATTGCTTAATTAAAAACACATATCTTTTCAAACTTGCTTTCACTGGGCAACATGACAGGGTGTAGGGTGGTTTCGCGCCGATAACGTGTTCGCGCCGAGTGGTATCGCGCCGAGTGGTTTCTCCCCATTTATCTACAGGTAAGATATTGGTAGTATACAGTATGGCTTCCCCCGATTACCTGTAATTATATAACTTAGTACATTGCAATTAATTAACCCCAAGCGTTAATGCCCTGTGTCGGATAATTATCCCATTTTGTATTAATTATAAATACTTATAGTGAGGCCATTTTTAGTCATATATTTATTTTGAACAAATTTGATCGTCTAATTTGGAATAATTAAGACTGGATGTTAAAATAAATATTTATTTCACAAATCTCGTTGACTTTTCAATGAAGGTTGTCATTGATTTCCATTTGATTTAGCCTTACAATATTAAATTATGCAGGATTCTTCTGCATAGCGATTATTCTTTATTAGACTTCCCATTTCATTGCAACTTCCTCTTCTTTATATTATCTTAATATATATATTAATCAAATGACTATTCGATAAGCGGTATCTTAGGTTATACAGTAGAAACCAATCGGGGCGAATCCACTCGGCGCGAACAAGTGATAGGAGCGAAACCACTCGGCGCGAACACGTAATCGGAGCGAAACCACCCGCATTCCATGACAGGTATCATTTTTAACCATCTGCCTTCCCGCACTAAAACAATCAATCCGATCATTTATAGGAAGTAATTGGTCATAATAATTGTGTACAAATTTTTATATGCTACGGCAATGGGCTTTCTAAGATATATTATAAATTGTACAGTCGTTTGTTGAACGAGTAAGACTGAGACAACTATTTTTCGTCACAAGTGACTACATAGTGACCTCATTTTCATTTTGTGACGTCACAAACAAGGAACAAAACTGTATTCAGCATATGCTATTTTTAGAACTTGTGTATGGCTATGTGTGTACCAAATTTTATTCTAATCTGAATCACGGTTTTGAAGATGTAGAGATAGTTCGCGAACTTTTTTATCACCCCTCGTATTTACTTGATAATCTGATATAATTTTTTAGCTCACCTGAGCCGAAGGCTCAAGTGAGCTTTTCTGATCACATTGTGTCCGTCGTCCGTCCGTCTGTCCGTCCGTAAACTTTTCACATTTTTTGACTTCTTCTCAAGAACCACTGGGCCAATTTTGACCAAACTTGGTACAAAGCATTCTTGGGTGAAGGGAAATTTAAATTGTTAAAATGAAGGGACATATCCCCTCGCAAGGGGAGATAATCAAGAAAAGAGAAAAATAGGGTTGGGTCATTAAAAAATCTTCTTCTCAAGAACCACTGGGCCAGTAAAGCTGAAACTTATGTGGAAGCATTCTGGGGTAGTGTAGATTCTAAATTGTTCAAATCATGACCCCCGAGGGAAGGGCGGGGCCACAATGGGGAATCCAAGTTTTATATAGAAATTTATAGGAAAAATCTTTGAAAATCTTCTTCTCAAGAACCACTGGGCCAGAAAAGCTGAAACTTATGTGGAAGCATCCTGGTATAATGTATATTCTAAATTGTTCAAATCATGACCCCCGGGGGAAGGGTGGGGCCACAATGGGGAATCCAAGTTTTATATAGAAATATATAGGAAAAATCTTTGAAAATCTTCTTCTCAAGAACGACTGGGCCAGAAAAGCTGAAACTTATGTGGAAGCATCCTGGTGTAGTGTAGATTCTAAATTGTTCAAATCATGACCCCCGGGGGAAGGGCGGGGCCACAATGGGGTATCCAAGTTTTACATAGAAATATATAGGAAAAATCTTTGAAAATCTTCTCAAGAACCACTGGGCCAGTAAAGCTGAAACTTATGTGGAAGCATCCTGATATAATGTAGATTCTAAATTGTTCAAATAATGACCCCCGGGGGAAGGGCGGGGCCACAATGGGGAATCCAAGTTTTACATAGAAATATATAGGAAAAATCTTTGAAAATCTTTTTCTCAAGAACCACTGGGCCAGAAAAAGTGAAGCTATATGTGGAAGCATTCTGGGGTAGTGTAAACTCTAAATTGTAGGAATCATGACCCCCGGGGGAAGGGCGGGGCCACAATGGGGTATCAAAGTTTTACATAGAAATATATAGGAAAAATCTTTGAAAATCTTCTTCTCAGGAACCACTGGGCCAAAAAAGCTGAAACATATGTGCCAATGGAAGGATCATGGGGTAGTGTAGATTTCAAAATGTCTAAATTATGATAAGTGGGGTAGGGTGGGGATGCATTACGTATAACAAGGGGGAAATCTGGTAAAGAACAGAATGGTCAAAGCTTCTCAGGTGAGCGATGTGGCCCATGGGCCTCTTGTTCTTACTGCTTTTCAAATGTACATTGCAAAGTTTTGGTATTCCAAAGTCTTAGCAAAAGGGTCGACTCTTGGTCAATTTTCAATACGATAATGAAATCTTGTTTAGTCTTGATAAAAAGTTGTTTCGAAGTTTAAAGGCAAATTTGCAATTAGAAAATATGTTTGAACCATGAAATGTAAAAGGTAAAGATATATATATTTATATATATTTTTATATAAATAATCCCATTATGATATGTAAATTTAACAAATTCAACTAAATGTTCTGTATTTTGTACCTTTTTCTTTTTTTCGGTATAAGGAAGTGGCAAGTAGAAAAATTCACTATCATTATAGTATTCCTTCTACAATAATTAAAGAGATTTCCATGATCATGAATTCATAGTATTAAATGAAAAGATATATATATATATATATATATATATATATATATATATATATATATATATATATATATATATATATATATATATATATATATATATATATAATCTGTAACACAATTCATATAATGTTCATTATGAAGAGTAATAAAAATTTTATTAAAATTTGCATTAAAGCAAGATTCTTTTTGTGTTAAATTGATTTGTATAATGGATGAAATGTTTTTGATCATTTTTAATTATATAAATAACTAACCACTGAACACTCATTGCACATATATCTATCCCTCCAATTTCCTCGAAAGAGATCGACTGGGTCTCCTTGTGCTCCACGTTTTTCTATTAATAATAATAATAATTAAACATATATATATATATATAACACAATATATCCGTTTGTTGTACGGGTCGATGTCTCCATCAGTTGTACTTTTGGAATGCGTATAAAATGTACACTTTTAAAAACGAACGAAAAAGTATGAACTTAAGGATTAATTATCGTTATTTACAATTCATACTGAATGTAATGATTTCTGTACATCAGAATTGTTCATTACATACAGTTAAAGACATGAACATATCATAATTTCTCTACAGGTAAGAAATGACACAGAAAATTGATTTCCATCAAATATTTTAGTTTAGTATTATGAAAAAATGTGTAATATGTTAACCTTTTTGTGAATTTAAACAATTAAATTGTGACTACAGATATCATTTTGTTTTTGCATATGAATTGACTATGCTTTATAGTTAACTTTTTATATTAGTTCTATTTTGGTAAAATATATTATCAAACATTCATTTAGAGGAGGTAAGGGTAATTGTAAAAAAAATCGATTATTTGAAATGGTGAATCAAAATAGTATCAAGTAAAAAATCATTGATTGATTGCATGTATATTGTTTACGTCGCATTCGAGAATATTTCACTCATTAAGAGACGCCACCATATACCGGTGAAGGGCTTCAAATTTCGACCTTTACTCGGCACTCAGGGCCGTTGATCAGTGAGGGATCTTTATCGTGCCAACGCCTACCGTGACACGAGGCCTTGGTTTTTTTAGGTTTCGTGCCGAGCGCATGGCGAAAGAACAGTTGCTACCTATTTTTATTGACTTAGGTCAGTCGCTGCCGAGATTCGAACCCACGAATCCCGATTAAAACCGAGCGCTCTACGACTGAGCTACCATAATCATTGATCTCTCATTTTTCTATTATTTACCTCCAAGCAAAAGAAGCTCAAACCGCTTCTAATCAATGAAATACAACTATTTGTGACAAAAAGTCAAAATCTTCAATACTTATTTAGGTACTATTTCAAATTATTGGGAAGGGGAGAGGGGTTATATTTCTTTAATTAACATCAGTGTATCAGAGTTGAAACATTAAGAGGTAAGTCGTTGGTTTCAAAAGATAATTAACTTATCCGTGCATATATATGATTATAATAAGAAATCTTCGGAAGTTTTTACCTCTGCATCTTAAGAAAGATGGGTGCATTTAACAATCAGTGCACAAAGTTATCAGATTAAATGGTGTATAAAAAAGTACCCGTAAAAGCTTCCTGGATTCCATTTAGAAGGGATGTTAAGAATGAGAGACAATCTTCTTGTTCATATTCGCGATACTCAGGATTCCTAAAAAATGATTTGATTTTATATGAAAGTTTATGTTTCATATGACATATCATATAACATTCTTATGTTACTGGAAGACTAGTACTAAGATTGTATAACTGTTGCAAAAGACTCGCTAGATAATTGCCTTTACCTTACATATCTATCAAGCCTAATAGTAGAACATATCATTTTGTTCAAAGAAATTTCACAATTGAAATAAATGTTAAGATACAAAAATATACATTACAAAATAAAATATTTACGATTTGTTGAATTCGTAGTGAAATTGATGTAACACATCGATGTTTTCTTCAGTTGTGTTGGTTCTTATTCCTTCCAAAATAAGACAAAGTGAATGTATCCATTCTTTCTTCTGAAAAAAAAAAATGATTACGCATAGTCCATGTATATCTAGTTTGAAATCGTCACTCGTTCAAGTATTTTTTCGGAAATGACAACTTTTCAACACAAGCATAAAACGTTTGAAATGTACCTTTTCAAGCAGAGACTGGTTTAACCGTTCTAAAAAATAAGGTGTTTCTGCTAATATCTGAAATTAAATTCAATATATTCACATAAATATATGACTTTTGTCATTACTATTTTATTTGACATATGGTAGGATGTCCCCCTCCCATAAGTCTCAAAGGATGCATCTTCCAGCATTTTAGATTAAACTTCCTAGTTTTTTCTTTGCTGTGAGAGGGCTTCTATACTGGATATACATAAAAATTTTACCAAATATATTGCACAAAGTTGTAATCATCCACTTGATTATATTAAACTTTATTCAATAGTATTTAATTTTTTTATAGATCTGTTGATTTTACGTTTATCACATTGTAACTTTCATCGACACACTCAAGTTACTTTAGGGGACGGCCATTTGATTCTGAGGTCGGAGGGAGGGGTTGGCAGATTTTGGACATTTTTCCTCGAAGATGTTAAAAAAAAATAATCTGTCCTCATTTCGATTTTCTATCGGTTTTGCCGGTAGGACCGATGGTTTTCGGAAACTCTGCTCAGGGCTCTAATTTGCGCCTAATTTTGTCGCAACAAAATTTTGATTGCTGCCTAAAATTTCTCTGTAAGTCGCCAAATTGGAGACTATTTTAAATTGACTTGGCGATCGCCAAATTTCTGAAAAATAGAAATTTTCAAATATTTTTATTTTCTAAAGAGGAGAAAAGAAGTTTAAAAATTAGGGATGTTTATGTGCCTGGCTACTTAAAATTTCCATTGGCCACTATATTTTTGAATTGGAGCCAGCTAGCGCCTGAATTCTAAAGGTCACTTAGAGGTTTGCCGCAACTGGAAAGAAAATAATTTGTCCGTGACTGGATCTGCTATTTTTTCTGGCTACAACTCTGTCCTTGACCATGTTAAAAAGTTGAAAATAATAAATCTTTTCTGACTTGCATGAAAGTAAATTATCTGACTTAAAAAATTTTGCCAACCCATCCCAGTATCAAATAGTCGTTCTCTTAGATTTTTCTCTTTTGGTGAAGGTCACAACGGTAACCGTCACATTGGAGGGTTACCACAGATAAAGCCAATCTTACTGTAGAATGTCACAGCAAACTCTCAATTTAAAGAATAATCATACTAAATTCATGTACTTCAATCAAGTTAAAAACAATTATCAGAAAAAGTGTTTGCGAGAAAATTACTTTGAAGCAATACCTAAGCAATGTTTTGGTTGTTAGTCACTTGTTTACCGTAAATCTGGAATTCTTTACGTCGATTTATTTCTGCGAATTTGGGTCAAAAAGCTGTTGATCAATTTTTACGCTTCAAATTTTTGCGAAATGTCACTGGCGCTAAAAATAAAAATCACTGAAGATTTTCAAACCAGGTATTGTTTCAAATTAGTATGCACAGTTAGAATACCACCAATTTACTCGTAACGTGGCAAGAAATTGCAGAATCGCTCCGAAACAATTTTGATAAAATACATGTAAAAGGATTTGCACTGAAAATATCTTCTTAATTGATTATAACAAACATTTTAGAGGTTTTGTATACCTTTTAATCTAAAATATAATCCAAATGAAGTAAAAAATATAACTAATTTTCTCAACGTTTGGTTTTTTTCTCACCTAAAATTTACACGTCGTGTTCACATTTGGAACTCTCTAGTAAATGCTATGAGTTCGAGTTATCGCCCGTGTTGATACACGGTTAGATCTCTTTATTCGCAAAATAATTATAAAGGGGCATACCGCCTCAGTGCTTGTAAAACCATCGGACGATATTGCATATAATGAGGGCAATTTACAGTCACGGGTAATTAACTTGTTGTTATAGTATTAAACAGGTTTCTTTTAAAAATGACCAGTGCTTACCGACGCCTATTCTCTGAGTTAAAAAAAACACAAGCTCTCAGAAAAAAATTCTTCACATGTTGATTTATTTTTAAGAAAAATATTTTTGCGAATGCAATGTACGCGCAAATTTGCTAAAAATTTATCTACAGTAAAATTTTCCAGATTTACGGTATGACCTAGTGTCTTCATTAGCTACACGGACAATACCACATTCTATTCTGTTGCCTGTATATAATTTGCGTTCAAGCGGAAAGGAGTATCCTGTTACGTGCTGGCTGTAAAATCAGTCAAACTTGTCTTATCCAGAAACCACTGCTTCCAAAGAAATCGGTCGGAATAGACAAATATCAAGATTAAACAACTTTTTAAGCAATGAAAATTTACTGAAAGGGACTTCAAGTTAAGATCGTATTAGACGAGCTTTCGGAATATTCAACATCCGGATTAGACAGATTTCATTGTATTATAAAATAATGGGCTTGGATGTAGATCAAATACCATTTATGTACTATTATCTGAAAAATGACACATGTACATGTAAAAAAAAAATCTTCGAGCGAGGGATGGGGTTGTTGTTCCCGACCCCTCTCCCCCCATCCGACACTGATCTTCAGTTATTTTAATATTTCTACATTTTTCAATTGGTAGCAGGAGAGAGAGAGAGAGAGAGAGAGAGAGAGAGAGAGAGAAAGAGAGCGAGAGAGAGAGAAAGAGAGCGAGAGAGGGAGAGAATTTTTAAAAATATTCTTACCTGCAAAATACTATTTCTGTAACAAGAGAAACCTATGTTTCTCAATCCTCTTGATTCTGAGTTCGTCTTTAAAAAGAAGTTATTTAATTATCTTTCAATAATTAAAAGTCTTAAACATAACATCAAACTACGATTATTGAGTACTTTTGAATACTATTAATTCGGAGGTGTACAAACTGAAATAAACTTACAACGACATTTTCAACAGACTGTCTCTTGACAGGTTCTATTAGACCACTATCCATTTTCCTTTTGCCCCTCTTTTCTTCCCCTTTGTTGTTTACTTCCTTTTGTTGTAAGGTTGTATTGTCTATTGTCTCATGCTTTTTCCCTGTGTCCTTGTTCCCTCCAGACACAGTGGCTAAACAAAGAAATCCATATTTCAACACAAGCGAACGTAGATACTATTTCATCTATCATAATTTCTAATGGAACAAACAATGCAATTATATATAGCTATAGCTTACAATTAATTTTTTTTATATTATGGAGGAGGGATTCTTGTCTTGTTTCTGACCAACTGAAATACTCAATGTATATTTGCTTACATGTCTTTTATCTTTAGATGTTAAGGGTTGTAAAGATCACGTTTTTCTTTCTTTTTCACAATTGCATAATTTTAAATAGTAATGATATGAGTTTGAAATCTAGCTGGGACTATATTATTGGCGGATTGGTGGCGTATGAAAATATCTCCATTTTTGCTTCTCAAAAGTACTATAGAACAATGAATTTCAAAAAAAATTCTACACAATCAAAGGCATAGGGAAGGTTTTGTAGTAACTGAATTAATAACAATGCAGGTAAGTTTTAAAATGAATCAAATAAATATTATTTTCTAGACAAATGACAATCTTATAACCATCGAAAAACTTTGGATTATAAGAACAAAAGAACTTTATGCGGTAATAACCAATATTTGCCCCCCAAATCAAACTTTGATGGAGGTAATATTTAATTAAGTTCTTAGACAGGGGAGTATGTGCTGACTTCAAAGCACTGAATATTTTCATAAGTTATGAGGCATATGTACGTAATGACGTCACAAACATGACGTAAATTTCAGTTTTTTACGAATTCTACAGAATAATGTATATATTTCGTCGATATTTTGAGCAAAAGTCACTGAGCGCATGTGTGTTCAGGATCAATATTTTGATATAATGTGTAGAATGATAATATCAATGAAATATGTAAATATTGTTCCTGAACACACATGCGCTCTATAAATTCTAAAGCTAAAATTGTTGAAATTTTGTCCATTTTGTCCTCGTTCTGAAAAAGGATATAAAATCGGACTAGTTTGTGACGTCATAAAAGCAAAAATACTGAATAAACTGCTTTGGAACTATAATATGTTCTGTTAATTTATATTTCTCATACAATTTATTGAATTCAGCACATTTCATGAAGTTTTCAAAATGTGACTTTTGTGGGGGCAAATATATGCAATATACCGCATTGTTACAACGCGAAATGTAATAACAACGCGAAATGTAATAAACATGGATTATTACATTTTGCGTTATTACATTTTGCGTCGAGATCAACGCAAAATGTAATAACGCAAAATGTAATAACACAATTTTTAGATTATTACACTTCGCGTTATTACATTTTGCGTCGAGATCAACGCAAAATGTAATAATGTGCTTTTTCGTTGTTACATTTTGCGTTATTTTATTTTTGCACTGAAGACAACGCAAAATGTAATAAAACAATATGTAATAAAACAAAATACAATTTTTTATTTTGATTGCGTTTAACAAAATAGATCATAAAATTTATTCAAAATATACATATAACCAACATGGGAGACACGCTGTACAAAATATTTAGAACTTAAACAATGAGACCAACGTTAGGGCTATTACGGACATAAATACATCAAAATGTATTGGTTTTTTTCTGACTCTGACTTCAGTTATATTGAATACATTGTGCTAATTATAAAGCATTAATTTAACTTTGATTGGCATATTTTTGATAGTTTTATTAAATTTTTAACCAATAACACGAAATTTATTTAATTACCAAAGATTGACCATAGGTTCATTATTTGCTCTTGATATGCATGTTTGGCATGTGTATATTGGTTAACAAAAAAGTGTATGTGTGTGTCAAGCGAGGAAGGTCAGGGATAGCGTGGAGTGTTTACTTAGTATGTTTATCATTGTAATACTTTGGGCATGCAGAAACAATCCATTTTATTATTGGATGTAGAGAGAGAGAGAGGGGGGGGGGGCGGGGGGTTGGATGTCTGCAATGCTGATGATTTGCATGGAACAGTATGGTATCACAAATGTCAATAAACCCATTCCGATATATATTTACACCTGCTAGTACAAATAAATAGGTTTTCTTTTAGATTCATTGCATTTGTCTATATAAAAAAAACACAAGTACACTGGTCAATACCCCCCAACAATCCCAGTACACACGCGATTTCTAATTTGCAACACCTATTATTTGAATACATTTATTACACTGATTTTAAATACATGTAGCTTATTAAATCAATATATTATGAAATTCATTAATTGTAAGAAATTGCATATATCTGTTTTTTTTCCCTTTTGTTTTATTTCCTCTTCATCGGCCACTACTCTATTAAAAACTGTACTCAATCTGGCTGACCAAAGAGTGTATTATTACATTTTGCGTTCTTGCTTTTTGCTTAGTAACAACGCAAAATGTAATAATCCAAAAATCGTGTTATTACATTTTGCGTTATTACATATTGCGTTGATCTCGACGCAAAATGTAATAACGCGAAATGTAATAATCCTCAAAAGTGTGTTGTTACATTTTACGTTTTTACATTCTGCGTTGATTTCGACGCAAAATGTAATAATCCATGTTTATTACATTTCGCGTTGTTATTACATTTCGCGTTGTAACACCGCATATAGTTCTTTGAATAAATATTCAGTAAAAATGTTTCGCTGTCTTGTTAAACGGTCAACATTTTTGTTTTTTGTATCATTTTGTACCTTAACATGACAACTTTACCATATGTGAAACTCACCGACACATTCATGATCCATTTGCTTTGTCTAAAAAAGTGAATGATGGTAATTATTTTAATTAAAGGTTCATGGTGATATACATGTATATATAGGTAGATTTATGTAGGTAAAATTAAAATGAATAAAGCAACACTGGTTTAAACGTTAGCGCTTTCACATTGAGAGCCAGAATTCGGGTGCATAAACAGCATATTCAAGTTCCTGAGTATTGTAAAATCAAACTCTGCGAACACATTGATAGATGCGGACAATGACAATTGAAAGTGTTTCCTTTCTATAAACTTTTTAATGACAATAATGACAAACTGAAAGAAGAGAAAAAGAGAAATACTTCATTCAAAAATTTAAACCCAGTCTTAACAGTTTAATTTAATTTGATTTCTGACAAAACTTTCACACAGAGTGTAACCTTTTAATGTTCTCCAACTAAGAGTATAAAGTTAACACATGTCAGATTTTGTTTCAAAGGTGCGAACATACTGCAAACATTTTATTGCTAGCTGTCAGATTCAATTATAGGTAATGATTTTTATAGAATTAATAGTTTTGTAAGACATTGCAGTCAGGATAAAGTATGCAATTATAAAACGTCTGAAGATGTAATGAAAGCGCTAACGTTTTAACCTGTGTTGCCTTTTCAATTTTATTTTTACCTTGCATATATAAGCTAAATATAATAATAATACATTGCATTGTATTACTTTAAATCATGATTTTTAAAAATTTAATTAAAAAGAATGTTAATAGACTGTAAAATTCTTTTTAAAAAAAACATTAATTGTAGCTTCAGGAACAACAATAATGTATTTAGCTTGTTAATTAATAATTGCAATCTTTGTGAATATATTGCATGAAACAGAAGTCACGCAGCTTTTTTGGATTATCAAACAGTCCAAACCAGAGCTGCTCTTAATTTCCTGGATTTGTTTTTAAAAATGAAGCTGTATTTGAGCCAGAAATTATGGAGCTGCTATTTATATTTTATTATTCTTGCCATTCTGTTGATGCAATGGCGATTGATCAGTTTGTTATTTACAGTGTAATAAAATACAAACATTTGATTATCAAATTCTTAACAACATTTATCAGATTTTGTTTTTTTAGGGGGCGGGCCTTGACGTGCTATGAATACTCAAATTTTACATTTTTTTTATTTTTGCAAACCCAGAAGTAATGGTTATGAAAATTGGCTACATTATTTAAGAAATAAAAATGAAGTCTACTTTAAGGGATTAGAGAAATTCATACTATTCCTTACATGTTCATGTAAAAAATAGATATATTTCTGATTCCAAATATCAAATATAAAAAGGTACTATTTTATAAGTATACCTCATTTAAGCCAAAACTTTTGCCTTCTGGACAACATCGTGAGAATGGGAAAAGTTCCTCACAGCAATTTGGTCCAGGACATCTTGAAAAGCTAAGTCGATATTCTTTAATCGTTTTCTTTTCAGCAATTTTGACACAATTTGCGCAAATTTTATGTCCGCAGCGAATGACTATACAAACTGCCTGAAAAAAAGAGATGATTTATTAATTTAAACCGAAAACAAATCATAAAGATTTAACTTCATACCATCTTAAAGTCAATATTTAGAAAACTTATCTTTAGCTTAGATAGTATCTGACTACTTAATATCAGTTTCCTCTTTCAATTAGATAATAATAAATATTTTGACTTCTCTAGATTTCATCAGATTTTGGGAGATAAATATTAATCCCATAAGTATTTAAAAAAGTCTACAAAACATGAAACCAAACTACCTTTTCTGAGCAGTTAAAGGCGGAACATACACAGCATTCGTTTGAAAAAAGTCCTTCACATTTACCCGGGTATAAAATAAACGCCAAATCCTAAAAACAAATTATTTATAAAATTACAAGGAATTATAATGAAATATATGTAGACACAATATAAATGTGAAGTAAAGATACAGTGTGAAATGGGAAGATAGAAAAGAGTTGTTAAACTCATAAATTGAGTTTATTTTACATGTATAGTGTAGTGGTTAGCGCGTTTGCTCTAAAGTCGCAGAGCAAGGAGTTGATCCTAGATCGCGTGTTTAAATCAAATTGTGGGACGTGGAGACCGATCATTCGAATAAGACCGCATAAATAGAGGTCTCATATCGCAGTAGGTGCTGGCATAAAAACGATTTTTCCCTACATGCACAAATTCCATAAGTGTCGAATAAAGATCAAATTTTAAATTTACAAGTATTTAAACTTTGAAAGAAGTCCGGTCTGTCGGTTGTACTCTGGTGAAGTGCGATTTCCATTATTGAAACAGCATTCCAGCCAATGAAACAATGGAACATTCTCAGTACCATTCACAAAAGATAGGAAGAGCATAACCCGAAGACTGTAAAATACTTCAACGTTGTATACGGTCTTCCAAGGAAGACGGTAAATAGTGTGATATAAGTGGAGATTTTTTTTCAAAGTCAATACAGAATAATACTCGCACTCCCTTCATATTGATATTTGATCAAGGCATTTATCATTTAGTGTATGGGGTTTAACCTATAAATGGTATCACCCATTTTTCCCAATATGTGACTGTTTTGCTCGAGCTCACATTCATAAAAGATATATATATTTGTCCAAGAAGATATAAAAATTACATTTGATGCCAAGCATAAAGGACACGGGGGACCTTCCAAATAATTTTGTAGATTGACAGACACATTCATATCGACGATATCTATAATAGCATGTCGATATCGATTTGTTATCAATTCCTATCACACGCATGCACACACCCCCACTCACACACACACACACACACACACACACACACACACCCCACACACACACATATGTAAGTTATAAATTGAAATAATGAAATAAACAAGAGGCCCACGGGCATTATATGTCACCTTATTATCATGCAACAGCTTTCCAACAATTGAATTTGTTTTTTAAACAAGGGGCCAAGAAATTCACAATTTTGATAGAGGCACCAATGCTCATCATAACTTTACACTTAAAATGCTTACTTTGATTACTAAATACCCAGAGGCAGGTCAGATAAACAAAGAAAAAATGCATTTCCACTATATAATCAAAGTGCCCCATCCCACAAGAACCACTGACCCTGGGGCCAAATATTTCATAATTTTTGAAAAGGCATATTTCCTTTTCATAAGTGGTTGATTAATACCAAAGAGCAAATTTAAAAGCATTAATTCATTTTAAGTATAAAATCATTAATTAGGGCTTCACCCCATGGTACCCCTGACCCAGGGGCCGTGGAACTCCTCATTATGGAAGAGGCTCCTTTCCTCAATATGACTATGTATTTAGATATTCGGTATAATACCCATGAGGAGAGGAGAAAATTTTCAAAGAATTAATCCATTTTCACTACATTATCAATAGAGCCATGTCCTAACAGTAAACACCAGAACCCCTGACCCAGAGGCCTTGAACTTCAAAATTAGTAAAGAAGCACCATTGCTCGCCATAACTATGTACATTGTACATTGTTTATCGGCTTAATACCTACGGGCAGAGGAGAAAATTTTCAAAGAATTAATGCATTTTTACTATATAATCAATGGAGCCAGGACACCTGACCCAAGTGCCATGAAATTTACAATTTTAGTAGAATCAACCTTCCTCATTATTACTGTGTATATATTTCATTGGTTTAATACCCAAGAGCAGAGGAGAAGATTTAAAAAAAATTAATGCATCTTTAATATATATCCAATAGAGTCCCGCCCTAACACATGAACCCCTGATCCAGGGGCTATGAAATTCACAATTTTGGAAGAGGCATCCTTCCGTATGATGATTATGTACACTCTCCCTCATTATAATTATGTATATAGATCATTGGCTTAATACCCAGGGGCAAAGGAGAAGATTTTTAAAGAAATAATAATTTTTCACTATATATTCAACGGAACCTCACTCTAGCAACAGAACCCCTGAACCTGGGGCCATGAAATTTCACAATTTTGGTAGAGGGATCAATGCTTATTACAATCATGTCAACAGTTTTACTGCTTGATATCAAGGAGTAGGGAAGATTTTAAAGATTGCATTAATTTGAATGTTTTGGCCCCACCACTCAGGCCCCAGGGGTGCAGAGAACATGAAATTCAAAAAGTTTGTTTCCCTTCACCCATAGATGCTTTATTCAAAAATCGGCTGAAATTAGTTGAGCGGTTTCAGAGAAGAAACTGAAAATGTTCAAATGTTAACGCATGACTGACGACGACGGACGAAACAGATACAGTACCGACCAGACCCAACCTGACACCCAAGCAGTCACAGAAAACAGTCCCCGGGACTGCTTTGGACCGCTCTTGGACTGCTGTGGGACTGCTATGGGACTTCTTTCTGGGGTTGCTATGTTCACTCATGCGTAAAGAAGGTTCTGAGTGACATGATAGCTCCGCCCCTTCTGTATTCTGAATTCAGGCTAACAAGGATTTCTTACACAGATATTTAATAAATAGAGTTCATTATAGTTTCTGAATTTCTTCAGGGGCTGTAAATGTACACAAATGTAGTCCAGAATTAATAAAAAAATAAAGTAGTTAAAAAAGGAAGTCAGGAGATGATTTTTATTCAATTTAATCTAAAAACTTCTTTTGAAAATAAAAACAACTTCTGGGGTTACAAATGTATTTAATTAATATGGTAACATTTATTTTCTCAAAGTTTGCAATAGCACTATTAAAAAAAAAATCATAACAAATACATGTAGATATAAGATTTGTATAAATCGAATAAGTTCCTTTAAAAACAGGTCCCATGTTAAAGAAGAATATTCCATGCAGTCCTTAAATAAAACTTAACAATTTATTAAATGACCATGAGATAAGGTTATGTTACCATTCTTCCGGCACATAAACAATGTGAACAATTATTGGGGAATTAATTTAATCTATTTGTTTTTAATTTATAAACAAGTAATTAATAGAGTACATTAATAAACAGTTGAAAATATCGGGAAATATGACATTTCTTATTTGTTTGCATGTGTTTAACTGACCGGTTAATGTGTATTAAAGGTTTATTCCCTGAACGTCTACTCATTATAAAATAATTTAATTATCACACTCAATTAAGAGGCCTTCTAAGGGTCCAGGTAGAGTTAACCTGTGCTACCTTAATGTGATTAAATACTTTAATATTTACTGATAAACTTTTGTACTCAAGTTCAAGTTCAGTTCATGCACCCAAACTAAAATGTTGTTATAGATTTGGAGTTCATAAATTAAAATTTAATACTTGATATATGTAATTTTAAGCACCACAAATATTTTTTTATTAAAAAAAAAATTAAAATTCGAAAAAGAAACAGTACTACACAAGACATGTAAAGACAATTTTTTGACAACTTATCTGCAAGAATAATTTCAAAAGTCCAATTTAATTGGCGGTTGGGTGGGGAATTTAAGAGGCCTTATTTTTTAAGTTTCAAGCTTGCCCTTGATAAAGGTACAATATTAACATCTACTAAAATATGTCACGAAAAGCAAGATAAGCGGTTTTTTTTAATTGTTGCTAAAACTTTATGAAAAATATACACCAATTGATATGGATAAAATCTTCAAAAAATAATTAAAAGATTTTGCTGTTTAATTTCTGTAATAAATACAGGTAAAGATAATTGAGGTAAACTCTACCTGTACCCTTAGAGGGCCCCTAAATTGAGTGTGATAATTAAATAATTTTATAATGAGTAGACGTTCAGGGAACACACCGTATATAATGGTATCAAAACCTGCGGTTTCAGTTGCCTGTGGGCATGATAAGCAGAAAGTCAATGCATGTTATTTGGTATCAGTGTTACCAACATTAAACATGCTGGTTTTTAATGACCATAATTTCAATCTATATAATATGTAATGCTAAAAAAACTTAAATCAAGTTAACATTAAATGTGTATAAATGTCTTTCGGGATTAATTAATTTTCATTTTCCATTCTGGTGATTTACAGATGTACACTCGAAAGTTTATATAATAAAACACATAAAGCTGAGTGTTATCGTTTTTCTATCAAATAGAGAAACAAACGATAATTAATTTGGCATGTCAGTGAAAATAATCATGACTGAAAAATAATACTCGGCAAAATTAACAAAGAGTTTTTAACAAAAAACAAAACAAAACATTTCTTAAAAGATCCCTTCAGAGTATGGTATGAAAATCAGCCTTGTTCTAAAAAGTAACTGTGGTAGAAAATAAGCAATTCAAGTATCATTTTCTATAAAGAAATAAATATGAACATATATCAATCACATAAAATAAGGAAATACATTGTAGCATTATCATTGATGAAAGATTGATAAACCACATAAATGTGATTAAATATTTATGTTATTTATTAGGTGTGAAAGTCCTCTTCCTTCAATAAATATTATTTTAAATTGTTTCTGAGTACTTTTCAGAAATGATTGTCGCATACATGTAAGAATTGTAGATATTTGTTGATACTACTCAGAATCAATTTCATCTGCCTTATATAGTTCCAATCTTTATTGGCAATCTCATTTCTGAGTTAGCTCCTCCCATTAAATTAATAAACCCCACCCCGACTGCTGAGACTGCATTGTGGGACTGTTGGGACTGCTCTCTGGGACCGCTGGGACTGCTGTGGGACTGCTCTTCGGCTGCTTTTAGACTGCTTTGGCAGTCCCAGAAAGCAGTCCCCAGGACAGCTCTGGGACAGCTTTGTGTCAGGTTGGGTTTGGTCGGTACTGTAGCAATAGGTCACCTGAGTAACTAAGGTGAACAAATAAATAGAGGAAGTGTTCGGAATTCTTAATGTCAGGGGTTAGAGTAGGGGTAAGGTTTTAGGTTAAAGTCTGGGTGAGGTCGGTAAAAATATATTGTGTACCAAAGTGATTTGATATCGATACGATGTCGTCGATACTGACAATTTTTAAAGGGTTTTAATTATTTGGGAGTACATACACACAAGTATTGCATGAAGATATACAGCTATAAGAGCATTGATAAAATGACGATATCGTCGATATTGTTGGCAAATACAGTTTTCGTCGACGTTAAGTTTTAAAATAAAACAGCCATATATACTCACAGGGATCCTCACCTGAATTGTTTCAGATGGATAAATATATCCCCAGATAATGAGGATTAATAACCATACATAGGTCTGTACAAAATTGGACTAAGCAGGATTAAGTCATCATTATCTGACAAGAAACACACTACACATTTCATAAAATCGATAAAAACATGGTTTATTTTTCTTGTAAAGTGATATATTTTGCCAACTGTTTAACATTCCCTCTTGTTGATTAACTTCCTTTATTTGCTTTGTACCAAATCTCATGGTACTTGGGGAAAATTTTCAAACACATATACTTAGCCTATGCATCCAAAAATTTTGGAAGGCTGTGTATTGATTATTTTGGTGGGTAATCCCTACCCCTCTCCCCCTCCTTTAGACTTTGCTCATCTAAACTGATGTCATCTTTAAGAAGAAATAAAATTAGAAAACATTTAAAAAATTCTCCTTAAGAACCATTGAGTAAAAAAAGTTTAAACTTGTACGTGCATGATTCCTCACATAGTATTGATTAATTTTAAATTTGTCCTAATCATGATCCCCAGGAATAAGGTAGGGTCACAAGAGGCCATAAATAATTTACATGAGAATGTTAGAGGAAACCTTGTAGCACAAGTACAGGACACCAATCTCCTTCCAAAAAATGTTTAGACCACTGCGTAAAATATAAGAGGAGTTCTTCAAATGAGGGGCTTTTTGTATTAAAAAAACGTCATTTTTTGACCCCCAATTGACACCCAGAGTGAAAACGAAAATTCCGAAACCTTATTGCACATATACAGGAAACCACCAATCATCTTCAAAAAGATGATCAGGCTACTCGTAAAAGTTAGGAGATATGGGAACCAGGATTTTCTTAAGAAAAACAAACTTTTTAACGATGGCATACAAATTTGTCTGGACTCCTTTAATTGAAATCGGAAGATGTTAATTATGTTAATAAGATAATGATATTTAGAATAAAGAATTTGGGAAAAAAATCAATTTGTATTAAACTCATTTGAAAGGGGAATCATTTTTTTTTCTACCGCAGTGTATTTTTAGGGACTTCTTTGAATTGCTTAGTTTGTATAAGTCGTATTGTTTTTGTTAAAAAGGTTTCAGGAAAATTAAACAATTCATATTAAACAAATGATTACCTTATCGATCTTCTTGCTGCATAATGATGATAACAAATATTCATAGTAATATTTTGGTGGAAGCTTCATATTTCTACATGATGGTATTTCGCATTGTTCGTCTGGCTTACATCTTTGCAAGCAGTCTAGGCATAAAGAATGATTACAGTATTTGGCCTCTATGATGCCCTGTAAGCAATAACCATTTAATAAATTACTCACAAAATGTATTTGTGCTTGCAAAATTTAACTAATTAACATATTAGTAAAACCAGAGTTTTTGTGACTAATACACTGTCAATTACCCCCCCCCCCGGCATCAAAGAAATTTAGTCTCATATGCCTTTTCAGGGCAGATTATCTTATGAAATTAAAGTAGGATAAATCACGAGAAGCAGAGACCACAAAAAGTATTTTTTGTACATGTTAATACATACATACGCAGCTTAAGATTAAACTGCCAGGGATTGGCATGTATGTGAATAATCTGAATAGGTTAATCGGTTAGACAAAAAAACTAAGAACAAAAATTGATATACACTCGTGGTTATTTTGCATACGATTGTTTATATATTAGACAGATTTATCATATTCACTAGACAAAGGTTTCTGACGAAGAACGTCAGATCATTTGATGAATGTGTGTCAATATACATGAGAAAAAGCGAATTTTGCAAAAGGTACAAATGGCTTTGTGGAAATAGAATAGACTTAAATTCGTGGCTAGCAAAAATATCAACAGCAGGCTTATTGGCCACAACGCTCATCTGAGAGACTCTGGATCTACTGTTCTGCATGACTCAGATCCCCCGTCAAATACCTATATTCTTCTGAATTTTATCGCCTTTTTGTCCCGCCCTATTTACAGTAGATGTAATATGAACAAAAGTATATCTACACTACAAGATTAATATGATTCATCATGGATTGATCTTGAAGAGCTTTAAAGATCTAACGGTATATTACCCTTATTACTGCCCAACCTAACCTAGGAAAAACATTTGAATTATTTAGAAGTCAGGACTAGCAAAAAAAAAATTACGTTTCATTAAATAGCGGATCTTTTCACCGAACTAAAGTAAGGCCAAAATTGGCAGTATGGGAAAGAAACTCAACTATGAATTGTCAAGAATTATTAAAAATGAAAATATGATTATTTTAATACCCATAAAAGTAACATTACTCACATCTCCTTTGCAGCTCTCACAGGTTTTGGGTTTTATTTGAAAATACATTGGTACCTTAAAGAAAATAAGTAAAACTTATTATTCCAATTTTTTCTCCATTGACATACATGTTTTAGAAGAATTTGATATTGTATACAACTGAATACAGAAAAAAATTGCGCCCACGTTTTTTTTTCGCCCCTTTCGCCATACACACGGGTGGGCATATTTATATCATAGCAAATCCAAACAACACAATTTAATATCATAAACAGAAATGTGACCAGGCGAATCTAAACGGTAGAAATATGTTTTCAAGTGTAAAAAGGCTAAGAATATCATGGGTGAAAATAACTCGGTATACAATGATATGCAAACTTCAATAATAAAAGAAAAAACTTACCTCTAACTGTATTGCGCAGGGTCTTTTCAAAAACGCGTCCAAGGCATTCAAACTAATCCATGATTTGCATCCAAGTGTGCAAGTAAAATACTTCTGTTCTGATTGCAATTTAGTGGTTAGAACTGAAATGCAATTTCGGCAAAATCTGTGTTTGCAGTTTTCTATTTCTACCACAGCCTGAAAAAAAGCTATTCACATTCAGATATTTTAATATTTTTAGTAATTTTTTAAAATACATTTCTTCTAGCAAAGCTAACA
Organism: Saccostrea cuccullata; assembly: GCF_032062105.1. Classification (NCBI taxonomy): domain Eukaryota; kingdom Metazoa; phylum Mollusca; class Bivalvia; order Ostreida; family Ostreidae; genus Saccostrea; species Saccostrea cuccullata. The sequence continues at coordinate 230,274 of NW_026932593.1, forward strand.
AATCTGAATGAAAACTGATTGACTTTACGATACATACTGCTAGTAATTACGTTCATTTTACTATAACCCTATCAATTTACATATATTTCAAATACCATCTACATGTAAAAACTTAAAAATTATTGATATCATTAAGAAAAATTACAAATTTACAACCTAGATATAACGTTAGCTAATAATCTATTTATTTTTGCAAACATGAAAGTAAAAGGAGCTTGAAAGGGCAATAATTTTCTCTCTAGCAGTGCAAAGAAACATACCGAAAATTATTGTATGAAAAACGATCAAAACATTCGGCCATTTACTTCCAAAAACCAACTCAGAAATCAAAAGAAAAATGAAAAAAAACCTACATCACAGATGCGCTCAGATTAAGTGGAGTTGATGGGAGATTCAATCTTCAATCGACTATATGAGGGTTTTGTTTTCCCTAGTGAAAGTTAATTTGATGTTCGGCTTACATTTACATAAAATAAATATTACAAATTCCAACATTTTCCAACATTTTAGTACGCTGTTCCTGTACTGCTAGGAGACAGATTCCAAAGGTCGAGAGTTCAACCCCGGGCTTGGGCGGAAGTGAGTATCCATACAATAGTGAATTTCTTTGTGCTTTCTATATTAATATTTCTTCACTTTGGGCGGTTATGTTAGTATAAGAAATGTTGTAAAATGTGCTTTATAGATAATAATTTATTTCGTTACAACGTGTATTGGTTACATTTCTCTTTAAAACTAATGTCCAAACAAGAAAACATTGATGTAACCATCAATTGTCGCCCGGGAAATATATAAAAGTAAACAACAAGAAAACATCAATTTGATGTAACCATCAATTGTCTCCCGGGAAATATATAAAGTGAACAATGAAAATGAGTCTTATCATCAAACCGCTTCTTCAAAAATAGTGAAAAGACATACGTCTAATTGATGGAGACGATAGTAGCGAATATTTTGAAAACTTGTAGTCGGCTAAAAATCAATCAAAAACGATACCATTTTAAACTTGATCAATTCCTCAAGTAAATATTGGCTGCATAAAATATAAATTGAAGTTAGACACACGCATCACCTATATTTAAAAATGTATTAATTTTCAATTTTAGAATATAAAACACGAACTGTGCAGAGTACGTTTTTATCCGAAAAGTAAAATTCGATGTTCTAAAAAAAGGGACCTGTCGTTTTTTCGAAAGTTAATGATAAGCAACTTCATGTATGAAATATGAAAAACATATATATTTTTCAAGATTTACTTTATAGAAGTAAAGATATTATGTATCTCGTAGTTTTTGAACGGAAAGAACATTCTGATTAACAATCTTTTCAATGTTTAGAAAACCTATAATTCTAAATTACTACTCCTACTCCAATCCCCATATACCAACAATTAAACTTATGTGTATAGAGCAGCCCGGTCCTCCGGGCTGCAATGAAATTGAGTCTTGATCATTAAACCGCTTCGATATGTGTAAACAGGCATGCATCTTATTGATGGAGATGATTGTCGCGAATATTTTGAAAACTTGTAGTTGGATAAAAATCAATCAAAAACGATACCATTTTAAACTTGATCAATTCCCAAGTAAATGTTGGCTGCATCAAATATATATTAAAGTTAGACACACGCATCACCTATATTTAAAAATGTATTAATTTTCAATTTTAGAATATAAAACACAAACTGTACAGAGTACGTTTTTATCCGATAAGTAGGATTCGAAGTTCTGAAAAAAGGGACCTGTCGTTTTTTCGATAGTAAATGATTATCAACTTTATGTACTAAATATGAAAAACATATATATTTTTACAGATTCACTTTATGGAAGTAAATATATTATGTATCTCATAATTATAAACGGAAAGAACATTCTGATTAACAATCTTTTCTATGTTTAAAAAACCTTTAATTCTAAATAACTACTCCCACCCCAATCCCCATACAACAACACTTAAACGTATATGCATAGAGCAGCCCGGTCCTCCGGGCTGCAATAACTGTATCCCACTTCTATTCTGTGCCGTGTAGTGTAAGGCAGCGCTGCGAGAATTCCATGGGCATCGAAAGCAAGATTTTTTAGAGTTGCCTAGTATAGATAGCCGAGCGTTATATAATAATTATTATTATCAATGAGCTAGACATATTTAAGGTATGTCACTCGTTAGCTTTTTAGAAAAGTTCACACAGAACCTCTTACTTCGAAACTATTTATCAAAATTCAATTTTATAAAATATTTAAATTCAACAATGTTAATCTTTTAACATTCGACAAAAAAAAACTGCTCAAAAAGCTACAACGAAGCAAGATTTATGAGGGAATATTTCTTGTGGTGGAAGGATATTTAGCAGATAATTCTCAATCGGCAATCCTCGGCTGACTCCGCTACGCTCCATTCAAATCTCGGATGTGATTAGTGGAGGAATACGCATAAGATCCTTACATTTCTCCGCCGGAAACTGCCTTGTCACATATTTCATATTTCTCCCTGCAATACGTTCTTCGAAGATGTTTCTTAATTAGTACAATTGTTTATTGTAAACAGGTTTTAATTACAACCTCATATTAGTAGGCTTTGAAAACAAGAACAATCTGTTGGGTGTGTCACAAAATAACTCCGATTTCAAATGTATGACATTTGAAAGAAATTCAAATAAGATCACATGACTAATTCAGCTAGATAGCAGAACACCTTTGACGTCCGAGGTTATGTGCGAGGTACGATTTATCCGAGGAACTCCGAGTGGATAATTCTGCAAATCTGCACATTTACTAAATTTAATATCTTGGAACTTTAGCTTCGAATACTTTTACTCGGAGAATATTTTCTGTTATGATATTGCTAGGAATATTTAATATTGAAATTAATTTGTATTTTAAGAACAAGTTTTACACCTTTCTTCGATAACTTTGCTAAAAAATGAAGATATGTCAAATAAGTCAAGATATAGTTTACATCATTTTTTGCCTGAAAATCACATATTTGACCAATATTTCAAAATTAACATCACCTACCTTAACTTTTTCTTTTATTATTTTAAAGTACTCTATACTTGTAACTGATCAGCACTTAAGTCGTAAAAAGCTTGATTTAAGAAAATGTCTTATTGCCTATTAATCTTTTATACCCCAAATATGTTACTTTTAAGTGCAAAAAGATCACACAATAATTGACGCGAATTAATTTGCAAGATTTGTTCAATGATAAATATTATTAACTATTTTATGTAAAATAAAATCATATAAACTCCCGTGGTGACATCTGATAAAATATGATAAAGGTTAAAGTAATTTAGCAAAGAGTTAAAATTTAAGTGGAAAAAGGTCAACTTAATTGTACCGTAGCTCAGTACATGTGTAGGATGCACAACGACCCCCTGTTTTCTCTGAGATATTGAGTCACACTTTATGAGTACTTATCCAAAATATACTTCTCAAAAATCCTTGATTTAACAAACTTCACGAGTGACATACCTTAATTAAAGATGCGTGCACTGAGTCAATTTCTGAATCAATGTTTTAATTTCAGATCACAAGTTTTAAACAGAAGGATATGGAGATAACGAACAGTATTCAATCTCAAAGTCCATTAAACAATATACAAAATAAGATCAGAGCAAACATGGACCTCCGAAACATCAGAGATGGTATCAGGTGCCATAGAGGAGTGAGCATCCCCTGCCGACCGGTCACACCCGCCGTGTGCTCGTTGTCATGATCAGGAAATAACGGAAAAAATCCTTCGTCAATTCAGTGTATAATAATAATGGACTAACAATTGGTATGAAAAACGTCAGTCAGCATTTGACTCAATGATTAATTGTATTTGCTGACAAGGTCATTGTATCGACCATAGAACTTACGAAATGATGACTTTAAACGAGATTGTTGATATTCTTGTTTCATCAACTTGCTTGTCAATGATTTACCTCGTTTAAGAAATTGTTCATACGTAGAGCATGCTCTTGCGTATCGAATCAAATGAGATATATATACTCCGTATGCAGGTGATGAAGGTATATTGCTGCATAAGTAAGGGAAGTTGACGATAGAAAAGTTAAAGTCATCACGTTTATCATATAGCTTGGTTGTTAGATTACCATTAGTGTCTTTTTCAACTAAAATATCCAAGTATGAAACATAAGTGTCGGACTCTGTGGTATCTTTCACCTCAAGATCACCAAGATATATCGTATCGACGTAGGAATGGAAATCATCATTATTAATTAACAATACGTCGTCGATATATCTAAATGTCGAGTTGATTTTGCATAAATTCTGCTTCATGTGAATATAAAAATAAGTCTGCTAATAACGGAGCGCAATTTGTACCCATGGGAATTCCAATAGATTGTTGGAATACCTGGTCTCCAAAAACCACATTGATATTGTCAATCAGAAACTCAAGCAGCTTCTTGATGTCAACTTCAGAGTACTTATGTGTGCAATCAGAATCTGTTTTAACAAAATAATTTTGCAAATGACCAATGACGAGGCAGGTAAATTTACGAGTTCCATTTTTATTGAAGAAACAGCTGTCAATAATATCTAAAAGCCTGGATTTTAATTTGTCGTGGAGAATTGTTGTGTATAAAGTTGAAAAGTCGTAAGTTTTTTAAGCTGTCGATTTTTGTAAAGTCTTGTGATTTCAAATTGTCCAAAAGTTCTTTAGAATTTTTAAGTATCCACATCTGATTTAGACCACTTCTTGAATAAATAGTTGCACAGTACTCTTGAAGTTTTCCTTCACTACTGTCAATATCTTAGTGCAGAGTGATTGGATGTATGTTGTTCAAATACGCCCAATTCGAGATTTATTTTTTAATCATATATAGACGTCGTTTTTAAGCAAAAGAATAATATAGATCAATAACTGCACTCCCTTAGATTTCATTGATATAATTTATTTATATTAAAGGCATGTTTTGTGATATTCACAAAATTGTGTTGTGAAATAAACACATCAAGAAAAAATAAGACTATAATAATTTACCGTGAAAAATTTTAAAAATGACAAATGCAGAATGCATTGGCTATATCAAGCTTTATAGATAATGTCTATGGAAAGGTTCCTACTATTTATCTATAAAGTCTGAAATAACATGCTTTTTGAGAAAAGAATAAGTACATGTATGAAGCCAAATCATTGACCGGAACAGAAGTCGGCAAGCTTTTAGAAGACACTAACACGCCAATTCTGGTCCTATAGGTCCAAGCTGGGTTTATATAGAAGTGTAACAGTTCTTTACAAGAATAACTCAAAAATGATTGAAGTACATGAATATTAAAGGAACAACGATTTTCATTTCGTCAAATTTCATTTGTACTTTGTCTGATAAATAATTTCGCAAAAACTAAAATGATTTTTATTGGCAGTATTTCATAGTGCCTGGTACTCAAAACAACATGCAAGTTCATCATAAACAATGGATTAATCCAAAAACTCATTGCATATTTTAAAAAGTTATTTTGCTGCATGCTTTCTTTGTTAGAGATGTCCCTGACTCTCGAAGAAGAAATTGCTACTATAGACTACATAAAATAGTCACAAAACCAAACGTAAAAATGAATGTGTTCGAAAACGTTGGAAATTGTAATATTTATTTTATGTAAATGTAACTGTAATGTAAAAAGGGACTGCTTTGGGACTTCTCTGGGACTGTTGTGGGACTTCTCTGGGACAATTGTGGGACTGCTCATGGACCGCTATGCGACTGCTCTAGAAAGCAGACCCAGCAGTCCCTGCTTTGTTTAATCAAGCGTGAAAAAGGTTCTAAGTGACATGATAGTTCCGCTCCCTAGTGTATTCTGAATTTGTGGCTCCCTAATGTTGTTTTGTTTACTTTCCGCAGAGAGGTGGTTAAGTTAAGAAATGTACAAAAAAAATAAATAAATAAGTATAGTTATACATGTTATTTCTAAATATCTTCAGAGGCTGTACATCTACACAGTTGTAGTCTAGAATAAAGTTTAAAAATTAAAGTAGTTAAAAAGGGAAGTCAAGGATTATTCTTATTCCTTAAATTAAACTTCAGTACAGGTGTTTAAAAAATTATTTAGGTCTATTAAATAAATTAATGCTGTCAAATTATGTACTCAAAATTTGCAATAACTCTATTTAAGAAATACAAACAAGAAACAAACAGACTTGTCATGAAATAATGGAGATAACGAACAGTATTCAATCTCAAAGTCCATGAAACAATATACAAAATAAGAGCAGAGCAAACATGGACCTCCGAAACATCAGAGGTGGGATCATGTGCCATGGAGGAGTGAGCATTCTTTGCCGACCGGTCCCATCCGCCGTGTGCTCCTTGTCATGATCGAGAAATAACAGAAAATTCCATTGCCAATTCAGAGTGTAAATAATAGCTTAACAATTAGGATGAAAAACGTCAGTCAGCATTTGACTTAATGATCATGATAAATTACATTTGCTGACAAGGTCAATGTATCAACCTTAGAACTTACGAAATGATGACTTTAAATTAGTCTACTGATATTCTTTTTTCATCAACTTGTTTATCAATAAGATATACTTCGTTTTAGAAATTATTCATACGTAGAGCATGCTCTTGCGTATCGAATCAACTGAGAGATATACACCCCATATGCAGATGATGAAGGTATATTGCTGCATAAGTAAGGAAAGTTGACGATTGAAAAGGCAAATTAATCACGTTTATCATAAAATTTTGTTGTTAGATTACCATTAATGTCTTTTTCAAGTGAAATATCCAAATATAAAACAGATGTGTCAGACTGTGTGGTGTCTTTTATCTCACGCTCACCGCGATATATCGTATCGACATAAGAATAGAAATAACCATTGTTAATTGACAATACGTCGTCGATATATCTAAATGTCGAGGTGAAGGCCACAGAAATTGTTTTAGTTTTCTTCTTTTCACGTACAAGATTTTGGACAAATTCTGCTTATAACGGGGCACAATCGGTACCCATGGAAATTCCAATAAATTGTTGGAAGGCCTGGTCTCCAACAACCACATAGATATTGTCAATCAGAAACTCAAGCATCTTTTTGATGTCAATTTCAGTGTATTTGTGTGCAACAAAATAATTTTGCAAATGACCAATGACAAGCTAAGTAAATGGGATTATGAAGTTCACGGTCTGCCTATCCCTTCAACTAATTATACCAAATACTGGTTGTAATTAGTTCAGTGGTTCAAGAAAAAAATGGAATTGCTCAAAACTTAATGACTGGCGAAGATGCACATCATACGATACACACGACAGTGTACCAAGACGGATAGCTTTTTTTTCACCTAAGCGACTCTACTAATTCTAAAACCAGTATGGCTATTATCAATTTTTTCCCATTCATCACCGATTTAAATTTTTAGGCAATACAGCCGAAGTATTATTTTCAGTGTTTTTTTTATAAATCAAAAATTTATCTGGAGCCAGATTTTACTCTTTTTTCCTTTTTGTAGACACATTATTGTGGCAACCGCATTTGATTAAGTAAAATGTAACCTTCAAATTGATAATTGATCTTGTAAGGACGGCGCATGCAAGACATTCATTCCAAAAGATTTTTTCCAAAAAAAATCTACATTTATCTGGTCTAGAACTTTAGTTTCGATCTTTTTCCATGTTTTATTTTAAAAAAAAATTATTCTATTGATCTTCTATTTATATTTTCAAAATGAATTATTCTGTTGAGGCAAATACTGTGGAATCATCAAAATTCCTAGTGTCTATTTCTTCTAGAAGACCAAAATTTTACGTGTTTAAGGGGAACATAATTTCATGTATTCTCTTTCATTTACAAAAGAAAAGACGGATCTTAATAATCCCCCTATTAATCCGTTAAATATATAATTCTTGGATGTGGGGCACCCATGAATTCCACGTACAATATATATTGATGCAACACAAATTATATAATGATTCAAGAGTATTTTAGTTCAAATAAAAAAAATTGGCAACTGTGTAGAATTTTGTAAGCCAGGAAAATGAATTTGTTTTCTTATATAGAAAGCAAGCTTATAAACTTATCATTGTGGCTTGATTGAAAAATTTGTTACTTACCAGTTCATAACATAATCTGCAAATTTTGTTTTGTGTGTATGGATTTTTCACCTGGAAAAAAAGTAGAAAAATTTACGGAGCTAAACATAAGAAGGCGAGCATTTTAGCGCGTCTCAATGACATACTACTGTTTTTTAATTAGAGCTTAATGTAATTTAATTTATAATTATTTTCTATTTCTTTTAAAGACAAAATTATAATGCGTCCTAATCATGGGACTTGGTCAAATTGATTTTCATTGATGTGGCAGCATAGATATAAATTTTGAAAAAAGGAAAAATAATTATAGATACCATCTGATATTTTATATCTAGTAGATTGTTTTTGACCCTGAAGTGAATTTTACCACAAAGACCTGTAGATATCAATATGGAAAACTTCCTACAAGCTTGACTTAATGATGGCTTTTAGTGTACATGTAGGTGATTTATTGTGGCTTAATGACCGTCAAAACGTAACCATTAAGCACTGAAAACTATCATCAAGTTACATAAACACCATTATTACATGTACGAGACATTACAATTTAGGCATCTCAAATTCCGAAACTGTGTTTAAAGTAGCTTAATTGTGGCTTAAAGATGGCTTACTGGAGCTTGACAGTGATTCTAGGCAAGTATCATAGTCACAATAAAGATACTGTTAAGTCAATTGCAAGTGTGTATTATGTCTAGAAGTGTACATCCATGCAAGTTTAATTCAGGTAGGCCTTCAAGTAACTTTGGAAGGGTCTGTCCAAAATCATTAATCTTGTCAATTTTCTGGAAAATGTAGGTCAAATACAGCATCTGAGGCAACTCTGGTAGTGTGCATCAATAAATATATTTTCAGTGTAGAGTTAGTTGGCCTAGGGCTTATAGTCACTTCAAAAAGAAACTGCGTGAAAATATTATCACATGGTCACTTATCAGGATAAACTAGGTCAAATTCAGCATCCGGAGCAAGTCCAGTAGTGTGTAGCCTAAAATGTATAATATTTGCAAGTTTGGTCAAGTTAGGGCAAATAGTTAATTAAAATGACCCTGCTCTAAAACCTTTAAACTATTCACTCGTTCTAAAAATATTTATAAGATCCAGCATCCGAAACAAGCCTTGTAATGTACATTCTTGATTGTTTAATCCATGCAAGTTTGGTCAATAAAGGGTTTAAAATTAATTGGAAATTAGATTTGCACCAATAACTTTATCCCAGTCACTCGTGTAGAAAATTTAGATCAGATCCAGAATCTGAAGCAAGTCTGGTAATGTGCATCCTTAGAGACACGTATCATCCTTGTAAGTTGGGTCCATATAGGTCTAATGCACATGTTGTTACTTGGAAATGAGACTTCCTGCAAAAACTGAAACCTGCTCTAACACATTAACCTGGTCATTCTTTAGATGAAATTGCAGTATCTGAAATCTTGACCGGTGTAATGTACAATGAAACATACAAAATCATCTATACATGTGTTATTTATAAAGGGCATATAAGTACTTGAAAATAAATCTTCTCCAAAAAACTTGGGACGCCGACACCAACGCTTAGGCTAATTCATTTTATTCAAAAATAATTTTAAAAAATGAATAATCTTTCTTGTAAGTTACCCATTTTCAAAAACCTGTGTTCAAACAGCTGTTTAAAAGTGCGTCAAAATTTAATCTGAGAAGATATGATTACCTTCAATAATTAAAAGTGAGCTAAAATCGTGCACTGAAAAAATATAAGTTGAAAATATAATTTACCAGCATATTAGGATCTTCCCGTATAATTACGATGTCACCAACCGTAACAACGGCTGCCCAGAAGAACTTAAATATAACCGGTACAAAGAGCCTCTTTATAGTTCAAAGGACAGATAATTTACTTTAAAAAAGCAATACCGTATACGTACTTCAATATAAGCGAATTTAATTTAATTGAAATTTTATTGCAAAGATAATAAAACAAACATTAGGGATTACATTGTCTTTCAAAATGTTTGAGCTATTTTAATCATAATAAACTAACAATTCCTTACCATTACAATTTGAGTTTCTGGGATTCCGTGACATTCTTCAGGAAATCTGTCTATTTTTGACTGTGGATCCGTGTAATTGTCAGGATTATATTCCTCTTTAGACCTTTTTGTTTTTACAGGCTCCGCTGCATTTGAAAATGTTGTCATTTCATTAAATTTATAATATTTATCAGTACTTTATTAAAAAAAAAAAATAATAGAGAATTTATTTTTTATCTTTCTATCTTTATGGAGTTACCAAAAAATAACTTTATAATACCATAATTCAAATAAAGGCAAACAACCTTAGTAAAGTATATATCAAACGAACTATCCTGGATTTAAGAAAGAAATCCTTTTAAAGAATCAGTACGTCACTTACGCTTTAAAACATGAACAGAGGCGCTACTCTTCACTTCTGCTAATGTTTCAACTGTGAGAGTATATTGTCCAGCATCTGATTCGGAGGTATTTTTAATTACAAGTTTTGGATGATCAATTACTGAATAATTTTCACGAGCTCTTCCCCCAGGATGAATTGCTTGACCATCCTTTTGCCACATGTATTTTATGACAGGCCAGCCATTTGTGATTACATCTGCACAAAGAAGAAGTGTGTTTCCTTCAAATTTGTACTCCAGTGACACTCTTACAGCATCTTTAAAAACAATGATAAAATCTGAACAAGTAAAACTTTGTTCTATAATAAACGGATCATGATAGTGAAATACATGTAACTAACAAAATATTTATCGACAAACATGCTCACTTGAGACATATTTATCCCACTCTTTAGAAAAAAAAATAGATAATAAAGAATACTTGTGCCTAAATTCTCAAAAATAGGCGTTTAAAATTTGATTGGGAATATTGCACCAACATCTAACAATCCATATTTTAAAATTTTTTTTTGAAATTTCACTACAGTGGACTTTCAGATATCGGGACGGCAGATATCCAGATGCTTCAGTATCCGGACATTTTTTCATGGGAACGGAAATTTTTGACGTCATTTTGTCTTGTTTAACTGGTAATTCAGATATCCGGACATTTCACATATCCGGAAAAATTAACTAAGAACTAAAGTGTCCGGAAAAATGAGGCTCCACTCTACTTTGAAATGATTGCATCCATATTTTCATATATATTTGAAATTTCACTACTTTGAAATGATTGCATATTTATTTAGCTGCTTTAGTGTTGCCTCGATCTCCTCGATCCCTAAAGATTGTTTTTCATTTTCTATCACTTACATTAAATTACTTTTTGTGCTGAGCAACCCTGCTCCTAAGGACAGCCAAATTTGATGCTTGCATAATATTTTATCTAATCACGCCGTAGCGTTGTAGTTGTTCGTTTAACGGAGTTTATCAAGTTTTCCCTTAAATATCCCCTTGAAAAAGTTTGTTCCCACTTTACCATGGCAATGATTTCAAGAATTTCAATCTACATTACTTCAGGATAAAACCATGTTAATATAAATAAATGCTCGTGTTTTTGATAAGAAATCTGTGTCACTTAGTACCCTGTTCTGTGGCCCAACGCAACCCGTTGTAGTTACGACTTCATCAAACTTGAATATATAACACTTGCGAATTAATATGATTATGTTACTAATCACGTAAATTCTCCTTTTAAGGGCGATTAATTTAAAATCATTATGTACAGCTTTCTTAGAACCTGTTATTCTTGGCATTGTATAGGAAAAAAACTCTAGTTATTTTTTTTAATGTTCATTATAATCTACGTTTTTAGAGGCTTGTCATTTTATTTGGTGAAATTTATGTCCACTTTACAGAGTGCTTTGATTAAAAGTATTACTGAAATTGTTCGATTGGAATAAGAAAAAAGTCAAAATAATTTTAGGAAATAGAAGAATACAAACAGACCAACGAACTATTTAATATTTTCAGAATAGGTTAGACTTTTTATATCTAATAAAGATAAGTTAATTTGTTAGTTATAGGCGCAGAAATAAAAGGTATGAAGTGTTCTTTATAATAAGTACCTTTTGGAACGGCGAAAATAATTGGTTGACTCCATATTGTCATTGGTTTACATTCTGCTGCGGCCTTGTATTCACCTTGGTCAACTTTGGTAATGTCGTGTACAATTAGCTTTGAAACAGCATCAGAGAGTTTCATCCAGTTATATTTTCTATATTGCTTGGAATCTATGTCTTTGTTATCTTTAGTCCAACGTACTTTTGCTCCTTTTAGTGACGCTGGTATATTTGCAATAAATGTCACGATCCTCTTTTCTTTGTCAATCGAGAAATTTACAAATATTTCCGGACGTTCTACTGCAAGTAAATTTTTTTTACTTTAAACAAGCAAAAATAATTTGTTGTTTAAATTATTTTTGTACAATTTGAATACTAAAAAAATATTTATCTTTGAAAAAAAAATCACATAGCATATTTACCTTCTAAAATGCTTAACTCAATTTCTTCACTTTCAACTTGGCCATCAATACTTTCCGCTAACAATCTGTATTTTCCCTCGTCAGATTTATCAAAATTTTGAATCGTTAGGACTGGATTATGCCTGTCTGATTTGTTTTCAACATACTTCATGATAATGTTCGAAATAATTAAATTATTTCTGTTCTTTTGCCATTGCAATCTTTTCACGGGCCACTTTGTTGATATTTTAGCCTGAAGAATAACAGACTTTTCTTCTTGGTTCGGAATTTTTTTAATTGTAATCTTTGTTTTTTCTGCCAATAGAATGGGCGAATTTTATAATTCAGAACATTGTTGTGTAAAAATGCCAATTTATAATATGGATAATATTATTATCTATACCAATTACAGACCCAGGAACTCTCAAAATTGTTGGAAGTTCAATTGACAAATATTTTTAATTTTTTTCACATTGCATAAGCATATAAAGTACAAATGTACTTTATTTGCCTTGTACCATAAAACAAAAACTACATGTAACAAGATTCAAACAGGAATGATTTATCTTTTTTTGAAAAAATACATGTTATAACAATACTTTTTTGTTAATTAAAACCAAAACTTTGCATGATCATTATACTGACATTTTAAGCTAGAGTATTTCACATGCATATGTATGCAAAGTGCATTTACAGTAATCAATCCTTTCTTCAAGTGCACATGGCTCAATTTTAGTTAAAGATTTTTTTGTCTAGTTTTGAATGAGACAATTATAGATTTCCATATTTTTATAGATAAGGTTTGTATTCCTAATGAATGTGAATAGCAAGTGCATCAGTTGAAAAAGCTAGAAGATAATTTTGAAAAATTTTGCTTTGCAAAATAAAAAAAAATAACTCAAAAAAACCTTTAAAATGCCTTTTATGTATATTCACAAAATCTTCCTACAATTTATTTTTCAACAAAACGATCCGGGAAATGCTTCATTAAATTGTTTTATTAATACGAGGAATTATTCTGCTAAATAAAGATTATTTGCATGCACAGTGTATTGTTCCCGGAGAAAAATTAACATTCACTAAAATGATAAACATGTTTTTATTTGAAAGACGACTTGTTGTTTTTTTTTATTGTGACAAATATTTGGCAGATCAAATGTTGATCATAGAAAAAAAGATATATCTAAAAACTATAGCTGTCGTAACGCCACGAATGCCCCGCAGTCATCCAAAATTTCAAATGCAATGCACAAAATATGTATTTATGCATTATATAATAAATAGAAACATTACTGCAAATTGTAAATTGTACATTCGTAGCCTAGATAATGATTGCAAATCGTGAATTTTAAAACCCTTTACAAGTTAAAGGGGGATAACTGTCAAAATCATCGGACCAGGACCAAATATAAACACCCCTAGAAAAGTAAGAGAGCGGAAACTGAACTTTTCTTATTATACCCTCCGCTTGAAAAGTGGGAGAAATATACGAGTGTTGTCCGTAAAATTCGTGGACAAGCTAAAATTTGATATTAGTTGCGTCATTGATATTTATTATAAGTATATAGGGATATTCGTAGTAATCAGTATGTCCGTCCGTCTAGCTGTCCGTCCGTCTCTCTGTTACGCTTTGGAGTACCCGACTCTTATCCGCAACTCCCCTTTTACCACTGAGTGAAATTAAATGAAACTTTCAAAGAATCTTTATTACATATTGGCATTGTGCACCTCCTATTGTACTAGGAAGAATAGGTAAGAATATATGGCATTGTCCATGTTTTGCTATGGGAAACCTAAAATACATGTCGGGTCAAAAAGTAAAATAGGAGGTATACAACGGCAATATGTAATAAAGATTCTGTGAAAGTTTCATTACATTTCACTGTAAGAGGAGTTGCAGATAAGAGATGGGTACCTCAAAGCGTAACAGACAGACGGACGGGCGGGATATAATAACAAATGTATAAAGAATATAGAAATGTTGATTGTACTCATACCATTAGGCAAGGGAAAGTGTACTTCATTGCTTTTCCCGACACCGTCTTTGTTTTCCACCTTCACGAAATAAGATCCAGCATCTTCTTTTTGTAAATTTTGTATCACAAGAGTTGGATGAAGTGTCCTTGATTCATTTTCGATGAATTTTTGTGGTGATTCTGACATCTCTATTTGTTGATTACCGTGGATCCAGGTGACAGATGTAATAGCTGATGATGATGTCACATCTGCCGACAACGTTAAAGACCCAGTGGACTCGGAAATTGAGATCCTAAGTTCTATTTTTGGGAGTTCTAAAATTTTAAACAATTGATAGAAAAATGGGTTCAAATCTCTCTCTCTCTCTCTCTCTATCTAATCTATCTATCATATCCAAGTTATTTTCTGTCTCTTATCTGCAAAAATTAACTGTTTTATTATATTGACTTCTTCAAAAGCACCTAAAGTCTTACTCTGAGGTTAATCGAAATATTTTGCTAATGTTAGTCAGTTGTTAAAAATAGTTTAAATCTAAGAAGAAACTAGTCGAGGAATAAAATGTTAATGTTTGGAAGAAAATCAAATTATACAAACCTCTGCTGTATTCACTATCGTTCATTGAATCCTGTAGAAATATACAAATTTTACTGATTGAATTCTTGAGCAAAATTACAACAAGGACAAAAATTATTATTATTTTTCTTTATTGTTCCAACTATCTGATTGGTTCAAACTGGATCACATGATCAAGTATAGAAAGTGTTACAGACTGGATATTTCTATTTTTGAAATTTATAAACCTGCTGTTTCTAAATTTGAAAACGTTCTTCTGTGAAGCAACAATAGTGCTGACGTCACAATAGTCTTTATAGACTGTATGTTTCTAAAAACAGATACTGCAGCTGGTTTTCATTACTGTGACGTCATAATGCAATGACATAACAATGCCTTGTACATGTATGAGAAGGCACTGCGTATTATAAAGAAGGGTTTTAATATTTCTTATTAACTGATAAAAATAATAAAACAATTGTAGCCTTTTGATTCGGTACAATCCCTCGACATATAGACCTTAGAGAAAGCATATCGACCTCGCACTTCGTGCTCGGTCGATATGCTTTCTATAAGGTCTATATATCGAGGGATTGACCTCATCAAAGGGCTATAATTGTATAATAACGATCAATAATAATCTTTCATTAAAAGTTATTTGCTTAATTTATCCGCAAAATAAAGGATGTCACAAAACCTTTAAATTAACATGTACGAGAAAAAAATCCAAAACTCACCATTTGGCTTTCTTTTTGAACGAAAATCTGAAAGACTGAGATTGGTACAACGTTTCTGCAAGTGTCATATTCTCCTTTGCACATGTTGTATTTGTACTTCTTTTCACTCACAATTTCCTTTACACATTCATGACATAAACCATGTGAACAAGCCACTCTGGTGACGTTAGCCTGAAAAGATGTGTTTCAAAAGATATTTTGATTCTTTTCTTGCATATTTTTTTTCACTTATACATGAATTAAAAGTTAGAAATCTATTATCTGGAGATTAATAAATTATTTTATCCACATTCAAAAATCGATACAAAACATAAAAAAATTGAATGCTTACATATTGCTTGCAACAGTTTGTACACATCTCTGATATGAGTGCTCTTCGCAGAAATATTTCAATCTAGTATGTAGAAAAAAAATGAAGTTTTCGCTGCAGATGACATGCCAATATGTCAGCGTTTTTGTTAATGTTATCAAATAGAGTATTTGTCTTTCCAGTAAGTCCTCAACAAAGATATATAAAAGAGGGAGCACCGACTCCTTTTATAATAATGTTTCTGCTTTCGCAGCACCCCCAGTACATACGTATTGACCTCCTTTTATAATAGATGTACTGACATCAATGTATATTTAAAGTCACTTTGTTTTTTCCTCTATAAAGTTATAAATTAAGTGAATCCAAAAATATTTATCAAGCAATAGCAAGATAGACATGTACATGTATATGATTATGCTAGCTAGTTCATTGGTACAACACCGATATGCCTTTATGTGATGAATCAACACTGAACTTTTATCTTTGATTACATGTGTACTGTAAGAGTATCATCTTTCCAGCAATTTTTTTTCTATTAAAAGTGGGTTATAGTCGCTATCCTTTCATGATCTTAAAATGGTAATAAAATGTTTGATTATTTAAATGAGCCGTCTGTTTGTATCAATTTGGCAATACATGCCATAACTTTCAAAATTAGATAATTAAGATATATAATTTTTTTTACACATTAATATTACCTTGTAAGATTTTCCAGTCAAAGTTTCCAGAAATGCAGTCAACGCTAACAATGGAGTTGATGAATCGCAATTAGGGACGATGCAGCTAACCTGTATTCCGGAGTCGCCACGATGCAGATAAGGTTTAAATACTGTGTTTGACTTATTTCCTGTCAAACATTCCAAACAAAAAGCATGATGCCGCCTACATGCTCTATTTCGAACTTTGGGCTGAAAAAAATTCATATATTTTCTTTATATTTAAGTCCAAAAAAATAATAATTAAAAAATAGAACAGAATAAGTAATGTAATTTATATGTTCCAAAAGGTCGTAGAAAGGCTCAACAATTTAGCATTTCTTTGCTTGCTTATTTCTTTTCAGAATAAAAGACAATTTTCATTGTATATGAGATTCTAGTTTCATAAATATAACACTTTAAATAAGGTTATAATGGTGTCTTCTAACTATTCCCACTTTTTAAAAATCTCAATTCCACCTATTCCCACTTGCCTATAACAATAGATGTTTTATGTTTAGATAGTTTACCGATAATTACACTAATTACATCCCCTCTTAGGTTTACCTGTATTTTGTACATTTTAAGACAGAAATTTATAGATTTTGTCAGAAATATTATTTATTTCCTTCAAAAATTGGAATCTAAGGGAGTAACAAAAAAGGTCGTACAAGAAAATGCACTTTTAAAAATTAATAGCTACATTTTAGAACAAATAATAAAGAGATTTATCGAGGTAAAGCTTTTAAATAAGTAGACTCTAGAATGAATAGATTAATAGGGAAAATATTATTTAATTTCCTAAAGAAATCTTTTTTATTTTTTCAAATTTTGCTAAAAATTCTGATTTATTATTTTAAAAAGCAAATACTCGTACCTGTCTTAACCTCTATGGGTATGCTTTAATCATTGTTTATAGAGTTATGGTATGTTTTCATAGTTAATTATTTGTTGATACAAATATTCCACCTACTCCCACATGAAATCATACATTTTTCTACCTGATTTTCAAAAAGTGGGAATAGGTAGAATGAACCGGTTATAATATCAACAAATAATGTGTTGTACTGTACGTCGACGTACAAACAAAGAAAAAAATAAACATGTCTATATATCACAGACACTTAGGTATACCTCTCCACCTTTCATTTTTTTTCTTTTTTAAATCTGGGGTCGACTCATCTTTTTCGTATTTTTATATTTTTATATACACTACCTGATATTGATAATCTAACCCGTTTGTCTCAATAAGCCGTTTTTTAAATATATCGTTTTCTATCTATCTTCAAAAAATTGAAGGGGAGAGGAGGGATCAGCCCCCAAGTGCCTCTGTTTTATATTGTCATGATCATTCTCTTTCGCGTCTAGTGTAATCCCTCCATCACGGTCCGTGTAACGCTTAACAATTCAAATTTCTAAATTGACTTAGAGTTTTAGAATGTTAATATATATATAGTTCAAATTTCTAGATTTCAAAAACTCAAACTGATTTAGTATATTGAAATTTGATATTTTAGTTCAAAAATCTAAATTTTTAAATTTCCAAACAGGTTTTAGAATTTCAATATTTTAGATTTTTACCTTAAATGTTCAAAATTCAAATTTCCAAAAATAATTCTTGCAATTCAAATGTTTGAGTTTTTAGTCTACCGTTTGTTTAGAAAGTTTACACTTAACAATCTAAAGTTCGGTAATATTTTTCGTCTTTTGGTTATTTGAAATTAGCTTCAAATTTATAAAATCCAACTGAAATGTTTTAGATTTTGAGAAATTTAAAATTGTGATTCTAATGTTCTAATTTCAAATAACCTAAACACTGAGTTTTTAGAATTTTACTTTAGATATCCATTTTGAAGTTCAAACCGGGTATGGAATTTGATATTTTGGATATTTGAAGTAACTTCTAAAAACTAAAAATGTACAGAAGTGTTTTGGTTTTTTTAAAAGTTGAGTGTTTAGATAAAAATCCTAAATTTCTAACAATCTAAAATGTTTGAAAGTTGGAAGTTTGAAGTAAATTTTAAATAATCAAAAGACGAAAATGTTTTTGAATTTTAGATTGTTAAGCGTAATTATTCTAAACAAACGGTAGATTAAAAACTCAAATGTTTGAAATACAAAAGGGGGATTTTCGATAAGGCCGTTTCTCGGCCCACTTATTTTCATAAAAATAAATTTCAATTTATTTTTTCAAAATTTGTTTAGAATTTAAGATGAGTATCTTAATTTTTGTTATTAATATTTCAAAAGTTAATATGAGATAAATTCACACCGTAGCCGACACAAACTTAGATGTACCCGCAAATGCGTTAACATTAGGCCTATGGGAAAATATAAGAGGGTGGCATTTATAAATCGATTTTTAGAATATGAAGTGCATGAGGGACACTCACCTAGTTTTGCCCAGTTATTAGATATACCCTGCACACTAATAGTTTACAATATGATGAGTGTCGCGTGTGCACTTCATATCCAAAAATTAAAAATTGTTTGAAATTTGCATACCTAAAATTAGAACCATCTGGTTACTTGATCATACACCAGGTTACAATACTTAGCCAAAAGTGGCACATTTTTAAAAGCAAAGTTAATTCTTGAAAATATTAACAATAGAATACATTTTCGGATACTTTCTTTATTTCCATACTTATTTCGTCGCTAGCATATAACGTTAACGTCATATTTTTAGTTCAACTACACGGAACAGGGGAAGTTTTCTTAATACCGTCGGCATTGGCGTTCCCAGTTAAAAATTTTTCAAGCAGATATTTTTTTTATATCATCTAGTCCCTTGAACAGTAATTCCTTGTCATCTGTCGGGTTTCAGATGCTGGGTTTTAAGCTAATATGTGTCGAGGTCAATCTTTTTAAAGTAAGTTAAAGTTTTTTTAGCAATGCCACTATAAGTACTTGATGACCAGACATGCTTCATGATGCATCTTCGGATGTACAGTACTAGACTTGGTTCGGATGCTGGGTCTGACTTACATTTCATTGATGAATGCTCAGAGTTAAAGTTGACTTAACATGCACCGATGATACATTCAGGGTTGCACATTACCAGAAATGGTCCAGATGCCAGATCTTACTTCTATTTTCTGACTGATTTAACGAAAGAAGTGAAAACGAGTCCATTCCTTAACGTTCTGAATCAAACATATATCAGAAAAAATATCATATTAGCCTTTTTTTCGAATAGAAACCCTTGCTCCAATCTGCTAGAGAAGGTTCGTTATGTTTTTCCGTGTGGTTGATATTTAAGTAGGGAACGTAATTTTTTTAAAGACTAAGTATTGATTTAAATGTTTCTGCAGAATTTGGGATTTAATTTGGCATTTATAAATGTATTTTGAACTGCTATCTGGACAAGCACTTACTAAATGTAACTAAAATTGGTGAAGCAAAAACCTAGATTCAGTTGCTGAGAACATAATGTGCATCTTTAAGTTGTTTTTAAAAATACTTCTAACTTTCTGAATAAATGGAGACTCTCAATCTATTTAAGTTTTTTTTATCATCTGGCTATTTATTCGAGTTAGTATTGCATTACCAATTATAGTTTTCTACCTGCAAGTATAACCTGGTTTTTGTAATCAAAAAACATGTAAATTCCAATTTAATAATTCCGCAAAAAGAAAAATCATTGAAGCGAAACAAAATACAAATATGATCTATTACTGATCGAGGTTAACTCATTAACTCATTAACTTAGCACAATATTTACAAGCATTTTGGGAAAAAAATTGACAACCCCCCCCCCCCCCCAAGGTAAAAAAAATCATATTAATACTAAAAACAAGTTTATCAAAGTTTGCAAGCAAGCGATTGTAGAGAAAAGTGCGGAAAACCAAATGGGACAGACTGACAGACAGAGGGACGGACAGCTAAACAGACGATACGGAAACTATACCTGTAGTCCCTCTGGTTTTACCGGTAGGGGACTAATAATTGCTATCTTGATAAAATATATTGATTTTTTAAAATATTATTTATACATTAAAATACAATGAGCATTGCAATTGCGATTCTTTTGAATATACTTTTAAAATAATATAAATGTGTACTTGCATTTCTTTAATCGTACGGAAATCCTTTTGTTTTTCAAAGCATGATTAAAAATTAAATTCAATAATATTACTGTATAATTTCACAATAAAATTTGCGCTATAACTTTAGTTGACGAAAATTTATTGCAAACAGTTCTAAACAACTGTAAATTACACTCAAAGTTGATCTATCTCATGTCTATTTTTTTTTTTACATTTTCTTCCCTACGTACGGGAAAACTGTTATAAATTGATTATTATATTCAAATATAAACTGTCAGTAAATTCCTCTTGTAAATGTTTCTGTCTATACTGTATATATATGTTTTATAAGTTAAATTCTCCCTCTTTTAAAGAAAAGTTACAATTAAAAGTCGAGAAAAATCTTGCAATTTAAAAAACATTCACATAAAATAAATTTTATTAATTTTCTGTAAAATTAATATAGAAATTGGTTATTTGATGTCTTTATTCACATTTATCACATTTCATTTATGATTTGACGTTGAAAAAACTTCAGTATCCCGTTTTAAATATGCCTACTCCTAAAATGAAGGGAAGGGGGTGTACTTAAACTTTAATTTATCACGTGACCAGAAAATGTGCAGTATAAATTATTTTCATATTTTTAGGAAGATAAGACATTTATCTACAACATATCACAATTTCATAACATTTCTCGAGGGGCCGCAAAACGGCCTTAACGAAACTCCCCCTTTGTTTTTGGAAATTTGAATTCTGAATATTTAAGGTTAAAATATAAAAACTCAAAATGTTAAAACCTGTTTGGAAATTTGAAAGTTTAGTTTTTTCAACTAAAATATTAAATTTCTAATATAAGTAATCAGTTTGAGTTTTTGAAAATTAGAAACTTGAACTATTATATTAACATTCTAAAACTCTAAATAATTTTAAACATTTGAATTGTTAAGTGTTACACGGACCCATCACTGTCTTTTCATTTTCTTTATCATTTAAAATTAAAGTTTTGCAAGGTCTCTTTAAAAGACGAAGAACACAAAATGTTCTAACTCGACTCTGATCATGATCTTACATCTGCCTTAACAAGCATTACTTTGATTCTTCTTTGGACTTCCTACTTCCGATATCATAACGTTATCATTTTGATTTTGTCTTTTTTAATTACCTCAAATATGCTTGTCTCAGTTAACGTGGCAACTGTTTGTCTTGACAAGTTTGTGTTTTATGTACTTTCTATAATTGTAAAAAAAAATTATTCCAAAGTAATGATTATAAACAATTTCTATACCTAGTTAAACTTTAGTATGTTATGTCCTTTGTTTATCATTAGGGTAAAATAATCTCAATCAATACAATATATTATTATATTCGTGTGGGTTGGCGGCGCGTTTGGATAACATTGATCAAAAGTACTCCTTGAAAATTAATTGCGTCACTGCCCCTTTATCTTCGAATGAAAGTTTTAGACACAAAAACAGAATGTTTAAAATTACGACCTCGACCTTTGACCCTTTGACTTCAGAATCAAGCGAGATCTACCTTAGGACAAAGGGAGTTGTTGTATAAAGTTTCATTGCAAAAGCTCAAAAGATTCCCGAGATATCGCGCCAAAACGAAAGTGTTAAAACAGACAGAAATTTTGAAATTCTGACCATGACCTTTGACATTTGACCACAAAATCAATAAGGATTTTCCTCAGGCCATAGGTAGTTTATGGGTGAATTTCACTGCATCAAAAAGCTCAAATAAACTCAAAGGCTTCTCGAGATATCGCTTGGAAACGAAAGTGTAACAGACAGACAGAACTACAGCTAGACGAACGGATGGACAGACAGACCGAAATTAATATCACTCACATTCAGCGGGGACAAAATGTGAGTTTACAGACGGATGGACGGACAAACGGACGAAAGACAACGGTGATCAGGAAACCACACTTGAGCTAAAATTAACAGACTTTTTACTTGCAACATTTTTTTACAGCAGAAGGAATGGCATTTTATAATTAATCAGGATGGTATACCAACATGAAAATGTACAGTCATATTAATCATAAATCAATGCATCGAGAATTTCTTTTAAAGGAAAAAGGGCAAAATTTGCCCACATCTTAGCATCTTTCGCTGTACATGTACCCTTATGCTTGTATGCCTCTTTTGAGTCACATATGTTTGATAAGGTAAGTAAATCCAACGCTGAAGTAAATTGTTGTCAAGGGTCCAGTTAAAGTATATTGCTATGTTGTCAGTAGGCAATTTCTGTTCCTTATTTGGATACCACCCTTAACCTTTATGGAGGGGTTCATTTTTATTAAAATTGTCATTTTGATAGGTGACGAAGAGACCCGAAATTCAGGAGGCATTTCAATATTTTATACCAACATAATGCGTAGAAATATATTACTTTTTAAGGAAAAAAAAATTAATTGCAGAATCCTAAAAAGAAAACTTACCTCAGCGTCACTTTTATTTTCACATTTGTACCACTCTTCAGTTGAAATTTCGAGAAAAAACGCTGCCTGAATTAGAAAAATCGCGATGAATGCAGGTAAATTCACAGGGGTCAGTAACATGCTAAATTTGAATTTACGTATTGACTATATATATACATTTGTATATATTATATATATATAGTCAATACGTAAATTCAAATTTAGCATGTTACTGGCCCATGTGGGTAAATTATAATGCTTCATATAGAGTAATTAATGAAAACAAGAAATCCTTTTAATCATTGGATCATAAAGTCAGCTTTATAAATTAATTAATTTAATATTTTTTTTGAGTATTCATATGCATCTAATAATAATACACAATAATTCTCAATTAAGTATGACCTGTTGAAGATATTAATATTTTTATGAGTAATCATATACATCTATTTTCACAATAATTCTCAATTAAGTATGACCTGCTGAAGACATTGTATCCTTTTATATATCATATATAATAGTCCTTTTACTGAAATCTAAGTTGAGATTATCTATTCCTTTTTTTGCACTAAATGTACATGCCCTGTAAGTCTGACTTTCGATAAAGAATATCGACATGAAAGAACCAGCACGCTACATGCAACTCTTCAGTGATTCCCGCCTATATTTTACACACATAATTCAATATAAATGACCATTGAATGGTGTTTGAAGCGTACATTATCAAGAGACAAATAATTTTCAAACCATTTCAAAAACATTTATGCTCTTATTTACAATATCTTCATAAAGAAGGTTGAAAGAGCAATCTTATGCATAAAATGGCCCTGTACTTATATCAATTAATTAACTATCACCCTCTTTCCATTTTCATATATCAAAATAAAATAAACACTTGGGGCTTTCATGTTCTACAATGAAATTTCGTTTTAAGAATCCAAATATTTGAAAACAGGCTTTGAGAAGTTGCAACGTTCTTGAAATTTGCAGAAAAAAATGCGAATTTGACTACCTTCAGCAAAAAACTAAAATAGGAGCACAGCCCACGATCCAAAAATAAAACATATTTTTGATCTTCAGAAATAGGAGTTTCATTATGTATTGGCATATTTTGGATCAGAGGTCGTGCTCTATATGAAATATTAAAAAAACGCTTCAACTTTAGGTCATTTTCAAAGGAATTTACAGGATATGAGGAAAATGACGCATTTTATGACGTTATAATGCATTGACTAGATGTGAAATTACGTCACAATTAATAGATACGTGGCCACCAACAGTCCAAGTGATAAATACCTCATTTGCAAACTAAACTCAGTGGTTTTTAATTTTCAGAAATTCCCAGGGCCAAATAAGGCCCATAGTGGCTCTACCTCTTTTTTTCCACCATTGTCAGATTTTCAAATACGCATGTCCCCCAGTGCAACAACAAAAGCTTTTGTATGAATTTGTAAAATAACAAAATAACATAAAACCCATAATAATGAATTATTTTTGTTTCACGGGGATGGGGGTGTTGGAGTGATATGTTTTAAATTTCCGTTGATTTTTTAGTGAAAAATGTAATATTTACACAAATTATAGAGTTATCTCTCTTTGTTTTTTTTTTTCCAAATAAGTTATGTTTAATGAAAATTCACGTAAATGTCCATATAGTTATGAAAAACCATTAAAATATATTATATTTTGAAATTTCACTTGGAGATAGGCGGCAGAACAATGCTATCGTTCGCAGTTCAAACTTGAAAAAAGGGATTTACTAAAATTTCACGGGAACATGGAGATTGGTGGGTGGGTGGGGTGGGGGTTAATCTTCCTAATAAGTAAATTTATGTGTTCATTTTGGTGCATCTGGACTCATTGTGTAAGATGGTAAAAATATGCCATCTTTATTTCTGGAGAATGAACAATACTTTCTTTAAAATAAACCCCCCATATTTGCCTCTTTTTTTTTGAGTGAAAAATACCGTTAAAGCTGTAGTTGACAAAAGCGATAAATACTGTTCCAACACTTTTTCGCTTATTTTCGTTGGACAAAGTGTCTCCTGACACCGGAATACTCTTTCACCACGTCCACTAAGACTTGGTTCAATTCGTTTCATCAATTTTGCATGAATGCAGGAGTAACAGTATCCATGTCTACAGGATTTCAGTACAAGGACAGCCTAGAGAATAAAAAGACGTTCAATTCTACAGAGATGTAACTAAAAAGTAAATGATTCAAGTAAAATACAAAATGCAATTAAATAATGACTGATCATTAAATATATGTAAATGAAAAATATGACGATGTAAGATTTACTTTAAACATTGGAGTTGAATATTACGAAAGCCTATTAGGATCAATCTACAGAAAAAAAAACATTTCAAAGGCGTTATAGCGCGAAATAAAAGCGTTAGAATGCCTTTTGAATTGGCGTAATGTTAACTACACCTTTCTATTCTTAAAAGCCTTATTACGCATTTCCAAAAGGCATTATTACGCCTTTTATTTTCAATACATGACTAATCAAATTAAGCCCAACCCAGAAAGGGGGTGGGGGTTGGGGGTTGGGGGCAGAATTCTCACGTACGAGATATAAACTTCCCAATTAGATGTATGGCTTACATGTATTTCTCAAAAAATAATTTTAACAGATAGAAATTAGATTTCCAGGGAAAAAAAAATTAAATGCGTCATATATTTTTAATGTTGAACCAACTAAGTCCTTCTCTAATACCAGACACAACACTACAAGGGTTAATAATTTAAATTGTTCATTATACCCATGCCAAACGTGGATCCAGGGCTGGTGCGCCCCCCTCCCTTAAATTTTTGTAATTAAAATTTATATGTCCATTATCCTAAAATCAAGGAAAAAGCATCTCTTATTTATAAAAACTTGTCAGCCCCCGGAATCCCAAGATGACATTACCTTAGACCCTCTTGCGCTTCAGTATAGCCGAGAGATCCCCCCCCCCCCCCGCCTTCTACTGCACCCTCCCGCTAAGAAATACCTGGATCCGCCACTGCCTGCAAATAGTTTGCCTGTTTTTTTTTTCCAAAATGTGAGGAAAATATTTTCAAATGACATAAATTTTAATACATGGCAAGCAAGGCCCCAAGATGCATCTGCCTATTTCCTATATTTTCACAAGTAGAGTGTTGCAAACAGTTGTCAGCGAGATGTGCAGGAATATAGAGAATTGCATAAATAATTAAGATGAATTTGATTCTATCTTTCATATATTTATTAATTTATGGACTCAATGTAGGTAAATATGTATTTATAATGACCCAGGATGGCAGATATTGACCAAAGATACATGGATTATATCAACCGAGTGCGCTAGCAAGAGGTCGATATTCTACATGTATCTGAGGTCAATATATGTCATCCTGGGTTAGTAAAAATGTATTTTGACCATGCATTGAGTACATATTTATTTTATTATTAGGTCACCTGAGTAAACTCAGGTGACCTATTGCTATCCGTTTTCGTCCGTCGTCGTGCGTCGTGCGTTGTGCGTTAACATTTGAACATTTTCAGCTTCTTCTCTGCAACCACTGAACCAATTTCAACCAAACTTGGCACAAAGCATCTATGGGTAAAAGGAAACAGAATTTTTGAATTTCATTATCCCTGATCTCCTGGGGCCTGAGGGGTGGGGCCAAAACCACTAAAATTAATGAAATCTTAAAAAATCTTCTTCTTTACTCCTGGACATCAAGCAGTCAAACTGTTTGCGTGATTGTAATCAGCATCGAGTCCTCTACCAAAATTGTGAAATTCATGGCCCTGGGGTCAGGGGTTCTAGTGCTAGGGCGGGGCTAAATAAGTATATAGTGAATATGCATTATTTCTTTGAAAATCTTCTTCTCTGCTCCTGGGCATTAAATAAACCAACTAAGTACATAGTTATGATGAGCAAGAGTGCCTCTACCAAAATTGTGAATTTTATGGCCCCAGGGTAGGAGTTCTTGTGTTAGGGCGGGGTTCTATTGATTATATAGTGAAACTACATGAATTCTTTGAAAATCTTCTTCTCTGCTCCTGGGTATTAAATAAACTAACTAAGTGCATAGTTATGTGTGCCTTTACCAAAATTGTGAATTTTTTAGCCCCAGGGTCAGGGATTCTGGTGTTAGGGCGGGGCTCTATTGATTATATAGTGAAACTACATGAATTCTTTGAAAATCTTCTTCTCTGCTTCTGGGTATTAAATAAACTAACTAAGTGCATAGTTATGATAAGCAAGAGTGCCTCTACCAAAATTGTGAATTTTATGGCTCCAGGGTCAGGGGTTCTTGTGTTAGGGTGGAGCTCTATTGATTATGTATAGTGAAAATACATTAAATCTTTAAAAATCTTCTTCTCTGCTCCTTTCGTATTAAATAAACTAACTAAGTACATAGTTATGATGAAAAAAAGTGCCTCTACCAAATTTGTGAATTTTATGGCCCCAGGGTCAGGGGTTCTGGTGTTAGGGCGGGGCTCTATTTATTATATAGTGAAAATACATGAATTCTTTGAAAATCTTCTTCTCAACTCCTAGGTATTAAATAAACTTACTAAGTGCATAGTTATGATGAGCAAGAGTGCCTCTACCAAAATCAGGAATTTTATGGCCCCAGGGTCAGGAGTTCTGGTGTTAGGGCGGGGCTCTTTTGATTATATAGTGAAAATACATTAAATCTTTAAAAAATTTCTTCTTTGCTCCTGGGTATTAAGCAGATGAACTACCTATATAGTTATGTTGAGCAAGAATGCCTCTTTAAAAATTATAAATTTTATGGCCCCAGGGTCAGGGATTCTGGTGTTAGGGAGGGGCTCTATTGATTATATAGTGCAAATACATGAAATCTTTGATAATTTTCTTCTTTGCTTCTGGGTATTAAGCAGATGAACTACCTATATAGTTATGATAATCTTCCAGAATTGTGAATTTCAAGGCCCCAGGGTCAGGGGTTCCATAGAGGGGGGGGGGGTGTATGTATATACTGAAAATATGATATATAATGAATTGTTTGAAACCTGCTCCTTGGTATTAATCAAATATTTTTGAAAAGCAAGAATGCCTGTACAAAAATTGTGCAATGTGTGGGTCAGGGGTTCATGTGTGGTAGGGACACTACTGATTATTGCTGAATATTACTGATTAGTTGAAATGCATTTTTTGTTCCCCTACCCTGGCTATGGGCATTAAGTAACCAAACTAAGCAACTGTTAATTGTATAGTTATGATGACCAATGGACCGCCAGCTCTTTCAAAATTGTGAATGCCATAGCATCTGGCTTAAAATATGAATCAAATTCAATGACTGGAAAGTTGTTGCATAATGCTCAGGTGACCTATAAGGCCCATGGGCCTCTTGTATAATTTCCCAAATTAATTTGTACAATGTAAATCTTTGTACAGAGATAGTGATGTGCTGCTGTTGAAAACCATAGATAAGTTGAATGGCATTGTTTCAGAATTTATTTCACAGTAAGATCGCGAAAACTGAAGCCGAAGGCCAACTTAGGTTTATGCCACTGTCGGGGGTCTACAGTACCACTGTTTCAAGGTTGCAATACAAATATTTTGTGTTAAAATATTAACTTTCTGTGTAATTTTCTAAAATAATGATGTAGACAAAATGAATAAAAATATTTTAACTGCATTTCCAGTATCAAAAAAAGACAACCAGTTACAATTTGGGAGTTTCTAACCATATTTTTGCACAAACTACATGTATACAAATTGTTCTCTCAAAACGATAATGTTTATCAATTTTTCTCGAAATCCTCTTTGAAATAGCATAAATTTGGGATTCGGAATTGTGTCTAATTACGAACTGTTCAATAAATAATGACTGAACTGTATGACATACAATACAGATATCATATAAGATTAAACTTGACCTCCTCTCATAATGGAATCTTTACTGAATTTATAATAGTTTATATGACCACTTTTCATCACAGAGTTTCATTGTGACAAGCTGGGAAACAAGGGCTATTCAAGACACTGCATTATAAATGAATGGTAAATAATCGGTAAACTAGAGTGAAAATATAAGCTTCATCAAAGCTGCTGTAAAACTTGTTAAAAATCCCAAAGAAATATTCACTGGAATTTGTGACTTTTACAGCAACCAATGCCTGTTTTATAGACAAATGAGCAGGTGGATTCCAATGATAAAAATTATATAATGAGCATCAAAAATGGGTACCGTCCTTGCCAACAAAAAATTAACAATTAACAACTTACATGCTGTTTGCCAAATTTAAAAAAATAATACTTGATGGTGTAGAATGGACTTTAAAACACATAGAAAATTTTATAGACATCATATCAGGGGTAGTTTACACTTTCTTGAAGAAATGTTTGACTGTAAAAAAGCTTAGTACTCAAAGGTCACCCTATATTTTGAAAAATGAGTGAAAACGACAGCGTGTACAAATGTCTTACCTTTTTTTTTTTTAATTATCAGTAATTGGAGTTACCCAAGTTTTTTTTTATATTTTCAAACAGATAATGGAACTTAAATCTATTGCTTAAAATCCTCGAAACAATTAAATGTACCATAAGATGTACTTGACAAATATAGCGAAGGTTTGGCGAGAGCAAAGAATTACAAAAGCACAAAGACAGAATGCAGTTTTCTTAAATATTAGTGGTATTGTTGTTCAAATTCGTTTAATTTCTGGAGGAGTCCAGAAAGCAAATTGTTTGCAAAATGGATCCAGAATCAGGAATTTCTTCATGACAACGTCCAAACACGCAAGCCCTGAAGAGTAAAGGGGTTTTCGGCATAAACAGAAAGTTAATGTTCTTTCACATGTACAATATTTGCCAGATCTTTGACCTTTTGACTTGTTTCTATTTCCAAACTTGAAAAAACACCTTAAAGAAGGAAAAACAAGTCCATGAAATCATTGGATCTACCATTTTCCAGCTTACTAAGGGTCATACCCAAAACTGAGTTCTAAAAACAATCAGAAATTGGATAAAAATAATACGGGCATGTGTTTTGATTAAAAGAGATTAATATTAAGACGTTGCGCACGGTGTTGGTACACATTGACGTTACGTCAAAATAACGTTAAAAAGTCATAACGTTGTTGAAACGTTTTGAACCTTATACATGCATACTTTATTTTTCAAAAGTATAAAAAAAAATAATAATAAAAGGGCACATAATGTTCAATGTTTGAACCTTCTTTTTTGAAACATTTTGATGTTTTTTAATAAATCTTAATAATAAAATTTAATTACTGAAATGCCAAAGGCACTCAGTGAATATGAAATGCCAAAGGCACTCAGTGAATATTCTTCTTTCTATTTTTTTCACTTGTGTGTCTTATAAGGAGATTCCCTTTCAACCTCAATATTTTTTCAGTTTAGTCATTACAAGTCTTTTATTTCTAAATAGTTGCGCTTTGGGTGTATAGAGAAAAAAATGAGAGTTAACATTTTTATACTTCCTACGTTTCAATGGAACTGGTGTCATTTTGAGTAAAAAAAAAGGTATCAAATTAATATATTGAGGGGATGAAAAAAAGGAGAGATGGAGACATTTCACCATAACTGAAAATCTGGTTGATCACGAAAATTCTAAAATCTTTTTTCTTTTTTGGTGATAAAGGGGGGTGGGGCTCTTATAATGCATACTTCGTTTAGTAGGGCATTTTTTGTGGAACGATATCATTTTGGGGTTTTCATAATTTTTTTCCTTTGGTACGTGTACACATGATGATGAAGTGTAATAAATATAATTTGTGAAAAAATCAACAAGCTCCGGGGTCGAATATCGGGGTTGGGGTGGGGATGGGATGGGGGTGGGGGTGGGGGGGTTCCTGCATGTCCGCAAATACATGTGAGCTGGTACTACGGACCTGCATGAAAAAAGCCATGGCAATAATACCTTGACGCTCCCGACGTCATATGTAGGCATTGCGTAAAATGACGTTTTTCGTACCTGTGACAAAATGGCTACACTTTTATTGATGCTTGCATTTCATTCATGTAGACCATTACTGTAAAGATTGTGTAATGTTTAAATGCAACATTGAATGTTCTTTCAAGCTCCATACATGATTGCTTTATATCTTACATTATTTTATCTATTTTTGATATGTTACTGAGACATATTTAGTAACAATACAGTGACTTGTGCGTGCATAACAAAATGGCTACACTTAAGAAAGCCTTCCTAATATTTACGTTGGAAAAGTAATATAAAATGTATCAATTTAATTAATCTAAGAAATATGTACTAAAAGTTTATCCACCAAAATTAATATTTGTCTGGGATTTATGTCTGGTACACATCTCCATTTCGGCTAATGTCAGTGTAAGGAAACGATTTCTTACTGTTAGACATTTTAATTACGCACTGTAGATCCAGTCTAAATTCATGAAATTGATACAATGATGCCAAAAACTCAACAATGTCTTAAAGAATGCATATATTTTATTGTACCCCCTGAATTTAATTTAATTCAGAGAATTGTAAGTGCATTTTTTCATACCTTTAATTTGCGCGAACAATAATTGATGTAACGTCGGACACGGGAAGTTCGCCGTAAATGACCAATACTGAGTAACTCCTCATCATAGTTAAAATAATTCAAAATTATTTAAAAGAAAATTTTGAGAATTATTCATTACTTTAGATAACATAAATGATTTTATTTTTAATTTAAAGTAAATATGACATCGCGAAACCGCCAATTTCTTTGCGACATAAAGAGATAGATATTATAGTACCAACACCGTGCGCAACGTCTAAGTTAAATAATTAAGAGTAAATCATTGAAAAACGTCTTTTGCTTCTTTCTGAGCACCTTGGACATTATTTATTAAACAGCCCTCGTATTTTCATCGTTATTCATTCACTTATACAATTTCTCATGTTGCATTACTAACTCTGGGCTAGGCAATCATGTCCCACATATATGGAAATTTATACAAGGCACGATAAGAGAGCTCACTATATGCAGAATAAATTAATTAATTCGTTCAATTATGTAAATACACATACACTGTAACACTAAAAAACAGAACATATTTCATAGAGGTCAGAAAATATTTTTTTTCATATCAGCAGGGCCTTTTAAGGAAAGAACTAATGAGAAAGCAGAAAATGTACTTCTGCGAATAACTTATTAGCATATTGATGTGAAAATAAATAAATTAGGAAACTATATTTTTATATGTCACACAACCTCCATCTTAATAGGAGTGAAATATTTTTGATTGGCTAATACGTTAGAGACTGCAAATCTCTTACTATCAAATATTTTTTTTTCGAAATTTATACATCTATTTAGCATATTTTATAACGCACTGTTTGCAGCTAGGTCAAGTACTCCCATACTCACATCAGCCTATAGAGAGGTCCGGAAAAGCGATTATGACGTCACGATAAAACTACACTATTGAATAATAACGAATAAATATCAATGTTCTACTATATAAGCTAGTGGATGCCTGATTCTGGGTCCTTCCTCTAATAAACTTTTCGATATTTTTTTGCAAACAAATTGTTTTCAAGACTACTGTCTCTCCGAATACGAAAATGGTCACATAAACTGTTATAAATTCAGTAAAGATTCAATAATGAGAGGAAGTCAAGTTTAATGTCATATGATATCTGTATTGTATGTCATACAGTTCAGGACATAATATATTGAACAACCCTCGTATCTTGATTTATTCTTTAAACTGAGTTAAATACACAATAAATAGTCAAATCAAGGTCATTCGGAGGGTCAAGTTAAAAAACAAATTGGAGAAAGTTGATATATTTTCACCAAAAAAGTATCAAGTCAAACCAAAGTTTACATAAAAAAAATCTGGAATAGTTTCTTTGAGCCCCCCCCCCCCTCCCCATCCCCAAAAATAAGAAAAGAATGTCAAGGTCAAATGAAAGGCCGAGGTGAAAAAAAGGAAGAACTAATAAAAATTAAATCTCAATATGTACAGCTCAGTAAATGAAGTGTTTTGAAACCACGCTAAATATAGATTTTAAGTCAAGGTAAAGAAAAAGTCAAGGGCAAAAATGATGATTATACATTTACTATTGGATATCTCTGATCAATATGATGTGTGATAAAATTCCTTGAACACTTTCTTCGAAATTATGCTAAACACAAATTCGAATTCAAGGTCAGAGAAAAGGTCAAGATCAAATATACCGATGCCATTAAATAGTTCTAATCAATATTTATAACTTCATGTATAAAGAGCTGAATAAAAATATCTTTTATATATTTCTTTGGGATTCAGTTACATGTAAAAACCAAATGTGGTTTTAAAGAAATATGGTGTGAAAGAAAAGTCATGGTCAAAAATGTTGATGCAGTTGAATAGCTTTGAAAAATATGCATTAAGGTTTTTAGGCATTTTAGGCTTGATTAATTTACCGGTATGCCGCGCCATATTCATAGCGCAGCATTACAAATCTAGGTTCATTGAATCTTTCAAATTAATTACCTTGCCCTTATGAACTAGTGATAATCCATTCGGTCAAATGAAACGTCAGGCCACTGGGTCTTGTGTACAGAAAATAAATCAGTTAAAAAAATTAGTACCTCGGAGAGAAAAAAAAACACAAGGGAGGACTCCATTTTGGATACCACCTCGCTTCATCAGCTATTTTCTCGCTTAAATTGTTGAACTAGACACACGAGCCAGTTCGATCATATCCCTTAACGTTTTTTTTTCTTGAAGGTCTTACTTGCAGTTTTAATCTTTCTTTGTTAACATTTACAGTCTTAGTCAATTTATCACGTAAACATCCAAAATTGGCAACTCTTTGGCTTCTGCAGAAAACGAAAGTTTGACACGTGACTAATAGAATCCCAAGATTCAGTCCAAATTGAACAAATTTTGGAAAAAATGTGAAGCCAAAATACTTTCAAACAGAAGAGCAAAGAAATAAAATAACAGTTATTGATAAAATGAAAGCATCTGGGTTTACCAATAAAAATAAAATATTCAAATATTTCAGTTTGGGTACGACTTTACTTTAACCTTCATTTTAATAGTAAAGTCTTGGGACAAACCGAGTGACACTACGTCACATGTAAACAAAGGAAGATTAAAACTGCAAGTAAGACCTTCAAGAAAAAACATTAAGGGATATGAACTGGCTTGTGTGTCTAGTTTAACAATTTAAGCGAGAAAATAGCTGATGAAGCGAGATGGTATCAAAATGGCGTCGTCCCTTGTGTTTTTTCACCCAGGAACTAATTTTTTTAACTGATTGATTTTCTGTACATAAGCCCCTAAGGTCAGACATATGTATAAACGAAAAGCTCCCTTTAGACGTTTTTAACCATAAAGCTAGTTAAAATCTCAATCTTTGTGGAATATGCTATCCCTTTTGTATTGAATCAATAACAATGATAACATTTACCTTTTTTTTTACAAAAAATGTTGCATTCTTGATTCTTTGGAATTTTAAGTAATGTCCACATCTGAAATTATAGAAATACTTCATTTAGTTTTAAAAGAGTGTAATTACAGCTGAATTATACATAATTCATGTACTTGAGAATAGGTTCCGCTGGTAATCAACAAGTCAATATCTTCTTTATCCATCACAAAATTAGAATTGTCCAATAATTTTAGCAATTATGATAGAAACAACATTCTTCGACCTAAGAGGCTATTCTGCAACATTAACAAACATGCCATTTTTTAAAATCAGAAGGCATTATCTATACCATAATAAGGAGTTACATGTACGCAAGAAAATGATTTCTTTGGATTCTTAGTTTTGTAATTGAAATATAAAATTTATAATAGCGCTCTATTGATTTGAGTCCTCTAAAGCGCTTTACAATTAAAAAATTTTAAAAATATATCAAAGAGATAGTGATTAAAAAATACATATATACATACATGTAAATAAAATTTGTCATGATGTCACTGTCCAATCATAAAACGATATTTATATTTAAAAGAGAATCATAGATAAAAGGCTAGCTTAAAAAGGTGAGTTGTAAGACCCTTTTTAAAACAAGGCAGTGAAGCGCATTCTCTAAGGTTAAAAGGCAGTGAGTTCCAGAGACTAGATGCGGTCTTGTCTAAACGACGGTCTCCGTATGTTTTAGTGCGTGTCCGAGGTACCTAGAGAAGATGTGCGGATTCTAAACGCAGTGATCGTGGCGGGTTGTAAACAGTTATGCCATCTCCCATGTAGACTGGAGAAAGGCTATGAATGGATTTGAAAGTGTACAGAAGGATTTTATATTGGATTCTATATTCAACTGGGAGCCATTGGAGTTGGATTAGAATTGGAGTTATTCGATCGGATCTTTTGAAGCGTGTGATTAGTCTTGCAGCAGTATTTTGTACTCTCTGAAGTTTGGCGATGTGGTGAGAAGGAACGCCGTATAGCTATGCATAGCCGTTAGTATAGGGATAAATGTTCCAGCTGTTGCAGAAAAAAAAGGCGTATGTAATTTTTTCTGCAATCGCAGCTGTTACCTCCCATACATACCAACAAAATATGCATTATTTTCATATTTATATATCTGTCGAAAGTAGTGGGATTCGGCAAGTTAAGCATTGTATTATTAATTTGTACGTCATTGTACGTTCCATTGATGTAAGGGTCACTGCTTAACAAATGTGTACAGGTGATTTGCTTAGTGTTTTTACTGACTGATAAACAACAATGGTCGTCTTGAGAAATAAAGGGGAAAATATTCAGAGGATATAAATGTTGTGTCTTGACTGTAACCTCAATCAAAGAGAGTCAATGTTAATTGTAAGTGTGTAAACAGTTTGTTTGCTCTATAGGAATGAAAAGAAAATTCTAAACTGGTTAAGGATTTTTTAAAAAATATTATATATATATTAATTAAACTCAACCACAGCCTTAGTTTTAATTCTAAGAGGCATGAATAAAAGTATACATAAAAGTCTTACAATTTTATTTAAGGGCTAAGTGACTATAGTATCATGAAGACGGCTTACATGTTTTGAAGTTTTGAGGAAATTTTCAAAAAAATATACGTACCTCGGTGACTGCCGCCTGCTGATATGAATGTTGTACATCATCCCTACTGATCACTGTCGTACATCTAAGAACATTACACACTCTCTGTGTAATATCTTTTTCAACTCTTATGATACACTTCAAGCAAAGTAAATGGCCACAGGTTCCTCTGTGGACTGCCTTAAAATAAGATATGCATGAATTCATATCAAAGTAAACTGCATATTTTTATGTAAATTACTCAGTACCTGGTGCGTGAAGATATATTAGATATATCATTTAGATATCATCTGGTGAAATAAACATCACTGATCCGATTATTATTGGATAAATTTTCTGCTATTTATCATTCTTTCTAACAGTTTCTTCACTTTATAATACTTACTTCCTGTTTGCAACATCTCATGCAATACAACTACAAAAAATAATGAATTTATTTTTTAAAATACAATAAAAATATAAAATTAAAAAAAAGATTAATAAAAAAGTTAATGAAAACATTCAAGAATTTAAAAATATGTTCACCTCTGTTGGTTGTTTTTCTTATTTATTTGTTGTACATTTAATGATTTAAATCGATTCATTCCTTTAAACTTATTTGATATTTTTTGCACTAAAGTTCGCCAACTTTTTTTCATATTTTTTTTTTATAATGCTTCTTTGTAAAATAATTTCAATTACAGGCATCTGTTAGCAATATTTACTACTTCGAACAAGATTCCGAAAAAAAAACTTCTGGTGTTATCCAGGATGAGTGTCTTTTATACAAAATCATGCACAGGGGACAAAAGAAAACATCTATCGTTGAACCCTTAACATCAACAACAAAGCCTTTGGAATTCTGTATACAGGACGCACATACAACATGGAAACATCTTTGAAAGTTAAACTTTGCCTGTTTGAAGAATATAATGAAGTACATTAACTACTACAAGTAAGCACATTTAAGTGTTACATGAACAGTTCATCAAGTTACTTACTAGAACTGTAGAACACCTTATACATGTAAAAGAAAACAATAATGTTTTGTTATAATAAATGTATTTTCATTTAATGTAACTTTTAGGTGTTTTAAAGAAGGAATCTTCCTTCAAAATACTTAAGAAAAAAATTACAATGTGTAAACTCAAAAATTTTATTTCCTATGTGCGTTCGAGAGAGGGTGTGTGTGTCTGGTACAAGCAGACGTAGGTGTGTGTGAGTGAGGGTGTGTTGGGGATAATTTTCAAAAACTTTTTGTTCTTTCCAAATGCTAAAATTTACCTGTCTTTGATTATACAGCAATAAAAAGTGAGGAACCAACACCTTAATGAAATCTATATGTAACTACAGTAATCATCTATATTCGGAAAAAAGATGGACATTCCCCCTTTTTTCGTGCCTTGTCCCCCAAGGAGAATTTGTATTGGTTTTAATTAATACACATATACATCTGTTCTCACAACTACATGTACCTGTTCTTCACAATGAACTACTTTGCATCTCATCGTGCCATGGATTTGGTCCAAAACCGTATGTAGTTGAAAATCAATTTCCATTTTGTCTAAAATATTCCTAAGATGATATTAACAGTTTAAGTTATGCAAAGTGAAATGTCATCGGATCATTTTGACATTGCAATTGACATTTAATCACATTGTATTTTATTTTCTAAACCTCTTTCTGTTTACATATCAACTAAGATTGCAATCCAAATTATTAATAATTGCTAATTTATATGAATTATTCATGCATTTTAATGCAATTAATTTGTTAGTAAATATCTAATCTTAGAGAATTGTACATACATGTTTATCTAAATATGGATTAAGAAGTACGTGTAAGTTGTGGAAGTAACCCTACCTTGCTTCGACTGGTTACATGCTATGTTTGAACTAAATGATGAAATTCGTTAAATTGAAATAACGAAAGTACGTCTTTTTTCGGTATTACTTGTTCTATTTTCTGAAAGTATAACTTGAAAAGAAAGTAGAGGAAATAGTCAGTTATTTTTGTTTTTTTTTCCAAAATGTTTTAAAAAGACAAAAATACACTTTAAAAAGAAAATAGATACTTATTTTAAATGTATTTTTAATATCCTAAACATAAAAAATGCCCACTGAGAGATGTTAAACATGACTGTATTCTAATAATATCTTCATGGGTTTTCTATGAAGGTTTG
This sequence comes from Saccostrea cuccullata, assembly GCF_032062105.1. NCBI lineage: Eukaryota > Metazoa > Mollusca > Bivalvia > Ostreida > Ostreidae > Saccostrea > Saccostrea cuccullata. The sequence continues at coordinate 268,586 of NW_026932593.1, forward strand.
CTTTTAAATAAAAAGGAATACGTGGAATTAAAAAAGAAAGTAAATGAGCATTTTTGAAACCTGCGTCTTTTTAGACAGTCCTGGAATTCAAACGACTTTCCTCCTGAATTCCTTTGCTTTGCTTATTCAATGCAACAATAACCCATATACTTGATGTAGTCATTCCTTTTTTAATGAAATTCTTTGATTCGCATAATATAAAGTTGTATTAATTAGTAAAGACAAGACGATATTGTCATCATGTGCATGCTTGCACGTGCGCTTTTGTGTATTGTGTAAAACGACCAATATGCATGATGTATCCGTAACATATTAAAATGCTTTGTAGATAGAATAGAAAGATATAGTGAAAGTGTTGACAAATTGACACAGCAAGCATGCACGTGCGCTCAGGTGCATTGGATTAAAAGATCTGTATACTTGTTCATTAAGGGCGTAACGTTATGAATTGTTTATGGAACAATTTTACACATGCATGCACGTGAGTTAAATGACAATTAATTATGGCGTAAATTTTATATTTTGATGAAATGCTTTGAAACTAAGAATGAAAGAAACTCATAAATAGTTAAAAATTGCGCTTGTCAGCAATGAGTTGAAATGACAAATATACTTATCAAATATACGAAAGTTGTCCCCTGGCATGTAGCAACAGAGGGGGGGGGGGCAGGGTCTGGATAGGGGCCCGGGGCTGGCGCTGTTCCTCCACTTTTTTTTCAGTAAGTTCAATAAGGCTATTGTGGTATTGCTGTAATAATATTTGGTACTGAAAGAAGTTAGAACCTAAAAATAGGAAATAATTACCTACTAATTTGGTATTTGCGACCGTAAATGCCGATTTAAAGTCATTGGCAACGCAGGGTTTCCGGAGAAAAAAAGGTTTATACATAGGTTTTCTCACTTATGAAAAAAAAGTCATTGTGAGTGATCTCCCGTATGGAATTCTCTAGGCGCTGAAAACTAATAAAGCATAGGTTACAGACTGAGAAGTAAACAAAAGCACGTGTGTTTTTTATGGGATATATTCAACTCTACAGTAATAAAAGAAAAGCAGCGATGGGTTTGTTTACATTGTGCTGAGGGGGCAGACAGTCAACAGGCCGTCATTTAGAATAGGTACATGAATGCTGGGAAGTGCAAAGATGTGAATTAATTTTGCTGAAAGTGGTGATAGCCAGGTAGACCGAATGAGAACGATTCTATAGGTTATGTGAATGAGACACCATTAAAAGTTACTATAAGTCCTTGTTAAAATGTTTTATGACAGTTCGCTTCCAATAAAGTAAATTATAGAATAGAAACAAACAACCAGTCTCTTGATCATAATGAATATTGATTAGAAGTGAAGGGAAGTAACTCAAAATTAAAAAACAGTGCTAGTATTTCTGTGTTTTCTTTCAATATTTTCATTTTCAGCCAAAGTATATGCATGTCATCGGAAATAAGGTTTCAACAATGTATTTCATGTATAAACCTTATGAAATAAATGGGTTTTGGAGAAAACGTATGGTTGAAAATAATATAGGCCCATTTTATCAACATTTTACATAGGAAATGCATTGAAAATTGTAAAAAACATTGATTTGACAAAATCTCTAAAGGAAGGCTGGCTTGATGGGTAAAAGGGACCTGAATTGAATATGTTTGGTACCATTAAACCTGTTCAAAAAGTCTTAAAAAATCCTATACGAAAACCAGAAACGTTGCCAATGTCCATAACGGTCGCAAACAGAGTTTTACTGGTGACGCGTAATAGAGGAGCCGGTAAAACGGATTTTTGCTTATTTTGTTGAGTTTCTTTATATGAAATACGTTACAGAGCATTGCGTTTTCGAGTCACTCTGTTATGACGTCATAATTTTAGACTTTCACTTTCGTTAATGCTCGTTTTACTGCTTCAAACATCAGTTTTATGATTTACCTTTTTTGCTTTCCCTGAGTTATGTACAATTGTTTGTATAATGCATTGAACTTTTAACTTTTTAAAAACATTGTTAAACTTAATTTGAAATAGATTTGCAAATGTACCAGCTATGCTTAAAGAATTTTCGCTTTTATCGGCTATATAGTCACCTAAGTGACTAGGTCACCTGAGTCAGTCATATGACCTGTTGTTATCCGTTTTCTTCCGCCGTCCTGCGCTGTGCGTTAATATTTAAACATTTTCAGCTTCTTCTCTGCAATTGCTGAGCCAATTTCAACCAATTTTGGAAGAAAGTTGCCATGTGTAAAGAGGAACAAAATTTGTTGATTTTATTGTCCCTGCCCCTGGGGCCTGAAGGGTTAGGCTAAAACCATCAAAATTAGTGTTATCTTTAAAGAGCAGGATTATAATAAGCCAAAGTGTGAAAGTCATGGCCCGATAATCAGGGGTTCCAGTGCTAGAGCGGGGCTATATATAGATTATATATGGAAAACATGCATTATTTCTTTGAAGATCTTATTCTTTTCCCCTACGTATTAAACAAACAAACTTAATGCATTGTTGTGATGAGGATGAGTAACTCTTTTAAAATTGTTAATTTCATGGCCCCTGGGTCAGGGGTTCTGGTGTTAGGGCGGGCTCTTATGATTATAAAGTGAAAATGCATTAGTCTTTTAAAATCTTCTCCTGTGCTCCTGGGTATAAAGTCGATGAACTATGTAAACTTACAAATTATGATGAGCAAGGGTGCTTTCTTCCAAAATTGTGAATTTCTTGGCCCCTTGGGTCAGTGGTTCTGGTGCTAATGCGAGGCTGTAATGATTATATACCAGTGAAAATGCATTAATTCTTTGAAAATCTTTTCCTCTACTCCTGGGTACATAGTTATAATACTGAAGGGGTCTCTTCCAAAATTTTGAATTTGATTGCCCCTGGATCAAGGGTTCTGGTGTAATGGAAGGGTTTATTAATTTTATCGTGAAAATACATTAATTCTTGGAAAAATTGTCTTCTCTACTCTTGAATTTTATGCCGATGATCTAAGTGTGATAACCTCGTGGGGATCCGGGTTAGAAGAGGTCCTCAGTACCCCTTGCTTGTCGTAAAAGGCGACTAAATGGGGCGGTCCTTCGGATGAGACCGTATAAATCGAGGCCCCGTGTCACAGCAGGTGTGGCACGATAAAGATCCCTCCCTGCTCAAAGGCCGTAAGTGCCGAGCATAGGTCTAAATTTGCAGCCCTTCACCGGCAATGGTGAAATCTCCATATCAGTGAAATATTCTGGAGAGGGACGTCAAACAGTATACAATCAATCAATCTAAGTGTGATAAGGGTGCTTCTTCCAAAATTGTTAATTTCAAGTCCATTGTGTCATTGGTACCATAGGAGGGTCTTTTATGATGAAAATGAATTAATGCTTTTAAACCTGCGCCTTGGGTTTATTCAAACATTTATAATGAGCAATTTATGATGAGCAAGAGTACCTTTATTAAATTTTTAAGTATGTGGCCCCGTGTCAGGGGTTCCTGTCGGGTTGGGCACTACTGATTATATATTAGAAATGCATTTCCTTTTTGTTATTCTCTGCCTTTGGCTATTTAGTAATCAAACTAAGCATGCTAGGAATATAGTTACGAAAAGAAATTGAGCCTCTTTCAAAAGTTTGAATTTCATGGCCTATGGTTTGAGCATAAACAAATTCAATTGTTGAAAAGTTGTTACATAATAGTCAGGTGACCTATAGCTATAAGGCATGTGCCTCGTGTTCTCTCCTTTAAAGAAATATATTTGAGATAAAAAGAAAAAAAAAGAAAAAGATTAAATTTAAAACAAGATGTGTTTGTGAAACACTATGCGCCCGGCGGCAACAAATTTAAAAAAGCATATTTTTAGCATAAAGGTCACAGTCAAGGTCACAAGTTCAATGATCTTGGTGGCATTTGAAAGATCTTGATTACTGAAGTATGCATACCAAATATGACGTCTGTATCTGTCATGGTTCAAAAGTTATGGTGAAGGTTAAAAAAAGCTATTTTTTGCATATAAGATACAGTCAAGGTAACAAGGTCATTGACCTTGGTGTCATGTGAAAGGGCTTCATTAATGGAGTATGCATGCCAAATATTAAGTTTCTTCGTTCAAAAGTTATGGCGAAAGGTTAAAGTTTGCCGGCAAAAAAGCTATATTTAGCGTATAGGTCACAGTCAAGGTCACAAGGTCATTGACCATGACGTCTTTTTGAAAAAGCTTTATAAGTGTTTTATGTATACCAGATATGAAGTCTCTAACTTTTATGGTTCAAAAGTTATGCAAAAGGTTAAAGTTTGCAAAAATAACCCTATTTTTAACATATAGGTCACAGTTAAGGTCACAAGGTCTTGACCTTGGGGTTATTTGAAAGAACTTTATTAGTGAAGTAGGCATACCAAATATGAAGTCTTTATCTTTCATGGTTCAAAAGTTATGGCGAAGGTTAAAGTTTGCGAACAAACAGACAAACAGACAGACAGACAGACAGACAGACAGGACAAAAACAATATACGCCTCGGATCTTTCGATCCGGGCGCATAAAAAATGTTAATTTGAAAAAAAAAGTACTGTAAATCACCTTTTACTCGCGAGTACTTTTTTTTCGCGTAGTACGCGAGACGGTATGCTCACGTATAATTCTTTATAAGAATTCTTTATGATTTTATAGAGCAATGACCACAATTCTAGAAAATTTTGTATCGCTAATAAAGAGTTAATAACTATCTCGCGAAAATAAGGTGTCGCGAAAATTAAGTGATCTACAGTAAAAATATCAATACATGGCATTTTAAACATGAAGGTTGGACGAAATTTAATGATAACGAAGAGTAATCTAGCACAAATCCCATTACAACATCCCGTATTGGGAGCAGAGCAAACAGTTGGGATACTACGACACCAGACATGGGATCATGTTCCGTAGCCTATTATAAAATATCGAACAAAAAAACCATCATTAAAGAGACTTAAAAGAGTAAAGGCTGTTAAAATCCATCTTTACAATTTTTAATCTCACAACAGCTAAGATAGTTGTAATTATATATGATGTCTCAAAGCCCCTCATTGATTATGTAAGAACCCACGACGTTGCCTTCTTAAAAGACAGAGTAATACGGAAAAATATAATACACGAAAATATAAAAAAAATTATTTTGGATATGGAATATTTTCTACTTCAGAGACAGTTTTTTTTTTTACTATTTTTACTCGTGCTTCGCATTCGTGAAAACATTAAAAATCCTTGTTCCACTAATGAAACAAATGTCATATCTACATGTTACTACAAGGCATCCAGTATCCTCTATTTCGTCGATTAATTTATACTAGAAGTTGACTGATTCAGATTGTGGCGGAAGTATGGGAGGGGGTAATATATTTACACACATGCAAATAAAGGTAGATTTACGTCTCTGTGAAATTGAACCAAAAGTTTTTAATGCCAGCAAATATACTGAAACGCAAAAGCAACGCAACACCCTACTTCAGGGGAAAATTATTATGTAAAGTAAAGAATTTTGTATCTTAGAATTATGGATATCTTCAATTTAGGAAATATTGATTAACGGTTGAACGATTTTCATACAATAACCGGAAGTCAAGTTTGAGTCTGCTTAACAGAAATAAAAAAATTGCATGTTTAACAAAACTTTTGGCAATGTTATGGAGTTTTAAGGATTTGCACTGATCTTTCTAAGTAATGCAGCAATATTTCAAAACATAAAATCTACTTTTGTTTCCTGTAACGATGCCTAGGCTTCTTGAAAATGGATTAAGTGCGCATTTCCATTGCTGTAGCTGGAAAATCTCAAGCTGGGAGTCCAAGGGTTACCACAATGCGTTAAGTTAGAGAAAATTTGACCTAATCATCTGAAAAATAGGCATTCAAAAATGGCTAGGAATAATTCCTTCGCTCAGATCTCGATATTGATTAACCTACTGTATCGTAGAAATTAAACTGCAATTGTTGTTTAGGGCAGTCTTTCACGTTGTAATTGGAGGGCTTGGAGGAGGGTGTTTTATCAGTCATATGTTACATGTACCTAGTAAAGTTAAAAGATAAACTTAACTTTTTTTTCAAATCCCTGATGTTCTGAAAAGTGAGTTTAGCCTTACTATATTCTTTTTTGAAAATCATTAGATAAAAAATTCAAACATTTGTAGATTACTGCTTGTTGCATTTATTTTGCGTTTCAGTATACATGTATATTGTATATTTGCTTTCAGGTAGTACAGTCGATGTATAATTGAATGTAGAAAGATAGACAGAGAAAAAAAAGGAAGGAAAACGACTCACATTTTCCCATTTATTCAAATACTCAAATGTAAGAGGTCAGAGTTTTCTCATGCCATCGATATTTACCATTTCGTTATTACAATCGTAGCGATCGCTATTTAATTGTGTTCGTGACTGATACCACCTCCGTAAAAGATTTATCTTTGAGAATCAAAATTCAAAAAAATATGTCGTAGATTGAATAGGTGCTACAATACATTGTCCATCAAATTCGCCACAGGGAAGTTTTCCATCCCTGGCGACTTTCAAACATGCAAAACAAAACTCAGTTTTACAGAACGTACACAACATTGATTTACATGCTTGATCATGCTGTAGCAAAGTTTTGCAATGTGGACAGAGACGTTTTGAAGGCACTCCACCCATATTGGAATAGTCAAGGGTAATTCTTGGGCAATGTCGTAGCTGTCGGGAAATTTCTATATTGTTGCCATGCTCGTTGGACAAAGCGCATTCGTGACCTGGTGACCATTCTTCCGTGCAATACCAACAAAACTTATAAGTGTAATATAAATCGTTTGTACACTTCCAACATTTGACGTGAGATTCACAGCTTTTTATTTTCTCACAATAAGTGCTGCACCTGGGACATGTTTTTATATCATCACTATTCCGCTTATTCAAAAAATTAAAGGAAAGCTTTGCACTAAAAAATATATGTTCGTCAAGGGTTAGCATGCATTTCTTCAAGATTTCTTGATTATCCCAATTCTGATTGCAGTTGCCAAAATCTGTTTTAGCCGGGCACCTTAGAATGTATTCGTTTTGGAGAATCTTCTCACGCACAAGTCCGTACAAATTGTCTGGTGCTGAAAAAAGTCAATATGACTATAAAAAATAACGGCATTTATAACGTGTAGTATAGTCAGAGGGTATAGAATAGGAAAATGATTTCCTTACTGTGATGAGAAATGATACTTTCTCAATGCTACGTATTAATTTTCCAAAGCTTTATCCTTATCTGTTAAATTTATAAATTTTATGCATGTGCATAATAATTTATTTACTTATTGCATGGCCACACGAAAGTTCCAGTCTGGGATCTGATTCAAATTCCCAGATAATGTCAGGTTTTGTTGTTGTAGGGCATCCAGAAATAGGACGACTCTCCGCCCACATCATGACATAGAATGGATCGTGCAGGACATCACTTGTTGTCTCCGAATCATAGACAAAGAAGTTATCTATGTTAACGATATCTATTAACCAGTATTTCGTCCCAAGTTTCGAGGCAACTGATTGCCTTATTTCTCCTACAGTGGCTTCCTGTAGAGAAAAGAAAAAACTACGTCTAGTTAAGCCAGAAGAATGCTTCTTCACACAAAGTGCAGTCTTTATAAACAATCAGTCATTTTGTTTAATGTCTATAGAACTATTTCATTTTGTTAATACGTTTTATGTACAATAGCTGCCACAGCATGTTAAAAAGGTAGTTTGTGATTAAAAAAATATATCTACAAAATGTCAACATTAGACCTGAAATAAATACATCGATAAATATTATAAAATGCATACAATGGATAAAAATACCTACCTTATTAATACTATACTGGATGTCAGAAGATAACGTTTTGAAAGTAAGCTTTTCCTCTACTGAAATCATTTTTGTTTCGGTGAATGTATTGAAATCCGAATGCAAGTCTGTATATACTCCTTGCATTACAGCAAAATGTGGAATTGACGTCAGTCAAATTTCAACGAAAAAGAACCGAAAGCAAATTATCGATCCACTTTCTGAAAAACAGAAATTGCGTTTCGGTGCCAGTTAAATATAGAGCAGTGTAATTCATTCTATAAATGGTTTAGGTAATTTTCAATTCAATATATGCTTTCTTAAAATAGAACCAGGTTTTGTAAGAAAATGTATTTTCATTTTATATTTGCATAGTACCTCTCTTATTGTGATAGAAAGTACTTTAACAAGAACGATGTCTCTGACAATATTTGTAAAAATGTCTACAAGAAACAAATCTGAGACAATTACTGTCCAGAAGGTATGTAATTGTTAAACAATGCACTTAATATTCTTAAACCATAATCTTATTTTATATTAATTTCACTTGATTGAAAACAATCATTTTTTTAGTAGACTGACGAATTTCTGAGAATATTTGAGACTTTAGCTGGGAGGGTTGGGATCGAGCTACAACATATTCGGTTGACATTCAGTGGTAAGGAATACAGGCATGACCAACCAGAGGCTCGCAAAAGAATAGAGGATATCGGAATTAAAGACCGTTCTACTCTGTTTATGGTTTCCAGATTACCGGGAGGATTAATGATCTAGGTCAATGCACAAATTAAACATTTAAAAAATTTAAAATTGAAAGACGCATTCTAAATAAAGTGATAATGCATAAAATGTATGACGTAATTTGAATTGTTGTTGCATTTAGCCTCACTATTTGACATATTTCTGTATAGCGTAATATGTCTGTTGTTAAATATTTCAAAAATAAAACTGCTGAATACAAATCGATTTCAGTTGTTTTTGGCATTCTTGTATGTGTACACGTTTCCAGAAATACTGCTTTTTAAAAAAAAAGAAATACTTCAAAAATATGTAAAATATCTGAAAAATTGAAATTAAAGCGCTAATGCTTACAAGGTGTTCGTGTTTCTATTTCTTCAAACTGATATAAATAATTTTTGGAAGACTATATCTACTTTCACTTTCGTTTTAATTATTTCACGGAAAACACCGTCTCACAGAGACTTCGTAAATAAACAACAACGTAAGTACATGCAATTTTTCTCAATATAAGGCTATTTCTTATTTCAATATTTTTTTTATCAATTACTGTAGAAGTACTTGTTTTCCGCGTGGTATTAATTTACGCTATGTCCGCGGACACAAACTTTCCGCGGAAATATGTCCTAGCGTACTTACATGTAATATAAATATATGGCATATAATGACAGTCTAAGAAATCCGAGTAATTTTCTACCGTCGGATTAAACAGAAATTGAGAATCCGCGGAATTATGACCCCGTGGAAAAAAGTACATCTACCGTATCACATTATTATAAGACAGGAAAATAATTAAATGATTTACCAGTATCATATAAAAGGAATTGTGCGTCATTACTTGATCAATATGTATCAAATTAACAATTCTTAACAAAAAAATCTTCGACATTTACAAAGCACTTTGTTGAATTTGATATAAGTTTTTAAATACATTGGTATAAAGTTTAGTTTATGAACATTTTATGACACAGTTCTCAAAGATAATTGAGAGCGCACTGTATTGTTTTGGATGAAACTTGTTCCTAATTCTGATAATATCCTAATTTACAAACACTGTATGATTCATGCTGTAACACACGGGGTGCATTTTTTTTAAACGCAATTCCATTAATCTCCTTTACATTATAAATTTTGGCAGAAATGAAACCTACCTTGTAATCTAGAGATTTTTTAAAAATCAACAACTCTATAATGGTTGACTGCATAAAAATGTACTTTTAGGTTTCTTCCAAGTGGACATAATGTTTTGTAAAATTAAGTTATTAATTTCTTGCAGATCTTTTACTGCCACGCTTAAAAAATTTATGAAGTGTTGCAGGAAGGAAGACATGTCAAAGGACAGGTGAAAACACATTGTTCATATACTCTAAATAGGTTTCATAAATAAACTTTAAAATTATTTTTTAATTACATTATCTTAAATGCACAGATTCTCAGCATTTTAGCCCCACAATTTCATCAAAGCTGCTATACTTCAGAAATCTTCGAAGAAACCTTCGAGGACAACAAATTGGTCAAAGACATGCAGAGCTCATTGATTTCAGTAAGTATGTTTTACCGGTCATGTTAATAATTTGAAAATTAAAACCAAGAACAATGAAAATTGAAATACATGAACAGACTTATTTTTCGTTTAATAAATACCTTTCTCAAAATTCATTGTAATACTCATATATAAAATAATTATCTTTTTTCTCATTTACAGACAAACAACATTTAAAACAAGAGGTGACTTTATATTTTCTTAATATTAACTTCAGTAGTCCTGGTTGGTTTCCGATAACGATGTAAAAAGTTGTTGTGAAGCTGCTATTTTTTTTATTATAGAAATACCAGAATTCGACACGGGCAGGTGTACACACCTTAGTAAAACGTTCTGTCGCAGATCCACACCATGGTGGCAATGGGAAACAAACTGAATCGGTAATCTGGAAATCACGATTTGTACAGATTTCATTTAATAATTAAAACATGAATTTTTAACCGTCAAACACTTATTGTTCTTTTCTAGGTTGATATAAAGGACTTAAATCAACCCGGAAGCCTAAAAAATGGAAAACAAAACCAAAGATATAGCACAGTGTTGCCTAATATAAGCAAGAATGTGTCTTATCCAGAATACGCTGCTTCGGCGGTAACAAAGAAATTCAATTTTCAATAAACACAAGTCATGTTAATTTGAAGATATTCTATTACTATTAATAGATTATTGCTTAGTAATAATCATGCTTACTTTAATTGCAACTAAACATATTATACTGATTTTCGACTTTTTTGTTGATGATTTCACAATTTGTCCGTGACGAAAATATCAATTATAATAATTATACCACTATAATTATCTTATATCGTAGTTGTCCAGATGGGACCAAAAACATAGTCTGAACACTAGGCATCAGCACATTACTGCTAAACAGAGTGTCGAAGACCTTGGGACAAAAGTTTGGAATCAACCAACAAATAGGAAAGATAGAATATGCTATGAGGATAAAATCAAAATTAAAGCCACTGTACGTAATACTGTAAAGTTAATGTTCTTCAATTGTTTTTCTATGTTGATATTTCTGTACTTTCTCTGTTTGTTATTTAACTAATTTGATTTAATTTAACTAATAATTTACCTAGAAATGACGTTAATGGCAATCTTACAACAAAACATTATGATAAACTTGGTGACTTTTCAACCGTCAGCTTTACTTGTGTAGCAATATACTGTAAGTTGTTTTAATTCCATGGTTTTAAAATTTCACAATTTCTCAAAAAGTACCAATCAAGATGGTTTTAATTTCATGCTACAACAATTAATTTTGATTTAGTAGAAGCATTTGAATGTTTTTTAAAAGTATTGATAGCATTCACTAATGGTTTAATTTTGCGGAAGTATGATGAATCGTCTCCCAGTTGATTCGATACGCAAAATAATGCGCAACGTACAGAGAATTTTTAAAACTAGGCAAGTTTTTGTACAAACAAGTTGATGAAACAAGATTTCGACAGACTCGATTAAAGCCATCATTTCATTACAACGTGTATTGGTATCAATCCTCTATTATCTCCATATCCTTCTATTAAAACTATTGTCAAAATAACTGTATCTCACTTCTATTCTCAATGACCGTGTAGTGTAGGGCAGCGCTGCGAGAATTCCATCGGCATCGAATGCAAGTTTTTAGACTTGCCTAGATAGCCGACTGGCCTAGCGCGTTGTTCCTGCACTGCTAGGAGGCAGATTCCGAAGGTCGAGAGTTCAACCCCGGGCTGGGACGGAAGTGGGTATCCATATAAAAGTGAATTCCTTTTTACTTTCTATATTAACATTTCTTCACTCAGGGCAGTTATGTTAGTTTAAGAATTGTTGTAATATATGCTTTATGTATATTGAAATCGTTCTTTAAGATACATACGTACGGGACATCATCATCTCATAAGGAGAAAATATCGAGCTTTAGTAATAACCTACACGAAAAAAGTATGCCCAGAAGAGAATTTTCGCCAAAGTACAATATCCATGAAAATGTAAGTATTTTATGAATATTCTTTTAAAATAAACTTCACTACTGCACAAATTTGTTGAAAACAATTTTAATAATTGCTTTTATTATTATTTTTTTTTTATTTAAAACATTAAGTTGTGCGATTGATTGCCTAATTCCCTATATGAATATACATGTATTTTTCGGCCTGTTCTTCAAAAATAATATTTTGGCTTGAATTTTAGCTTCTTCGACTTATAATTTTGCGAGTAATGTAGAAAGAATACTTAGTTCGTACGATACAAAATATCTTATTTGCCACAGTTAAAGTAATTTTGATTAATATAATATGCAAAAATACAAATGGTATAGTACATGTACTTTACATTAGGAAATATACCTATGCAAAGAATAAACAATATACGAACTTAAGTAGAATACGTATATAAAAATGAATTCTTATGTTAGCAAATGCTTATGTCAGCAAAATTGATCAGCGCCCTAGAAAGGCACAAGTAAAATATCGCTTAGTACGTAACAGTATATTTCAAAGTATCAATTATATTCAAGATATACAAAAAAAGGAAAACTATGGATTTTATCATTTTAAATAGTTCAAAAAATAAGTTAAAATAAATATGCTTGCATTTTGCAGGATCAAGTATACGGCATTTATTCAACCGGTGAATCAACAGTTGAAAGAAGACAACCCCCAAAAGTACTATGTCATATCGAAGCATTTATCTAATTGACCAATGGACATCCTAATTTTGATATTTATCTTATTTATCTTTTTCTGTATCTTAATCAAGTATCTTATTATAATATCTACTTTCATAGGGTCTTCCAAACATTGGAAACACTTGTTACGCTAATTCTTTGCTTCAGGTAATCACAAGTCGTCATTAGAGGGTCATTTAAAAAATACAGACTGATTAATTATTGAAGAAAAATAGTATGAAGGGTTAAAAAGACATATCTTTAACAATTGCTGTTTTGTAATTTCAGGTATTAGGACAAACACCATTTCTCTATGAAACATTGATTTCCAGTACTACAGACCATGCCTTAAACCGTGTCGACAATCAAATGGTATAAAAATGCACTCGCAATTCACATTTGTGAATGCATGTTTTCTTATTTTTCTCATTTTTTTTATTTTGAAATATTTTATTCCAATCTGTTTTATTGCAAAAGCGTTTTATTCATTCTTTTTTTAGAAAACAACTGTTACTTATGCTTTTCGGAACCTTTTACGATCTATGAACTCTGTGACGTTTGATCCAATCTCTGGAACCATAGCTGAACTTATGAATAAAGTTTCATGCAGGTGAAATTCAGTTTTTTGTCCCATGTGCACATTCTGAGAGATTTCTGTTGATTATATTAAAATGGTTGGTGAATCCCATAATTGTCATTCAAATGCATTTGCTGATGCTTTTGAATTTTCAGGGAACACGAATTTCGAATTGGATTCCAAAATGACTGTCTCTCCTTTTTTCTAGCTTTGTTAAGTGAAATACATGATGAAAACCAGGCAAAAGGTACATGCATATTTAAAAAATACATATATAAGAAAAATTATCATCTATTCTTGAACTGTATTTGAGTTATGATTATAATTACAGATGTAACTACATATATTTGTATCATTTAAATGAGTACCGGTAGGTATTGTAAAAAAAATATTATACTTTTCCATAAAGTACATATATTTAAAGCACAATTTTAACTAACATAATGTAACTGCCCTAAGTCAAGAAATATTAATACAGAAGGACAAAAAAAATTCACTCTAATATGATACCCACCGTGGCTACGCAATAACCGTGCAGTGTAGGACAGCGCCGCGAGAATTCTATCGGCATCAAAAGCAAGTTTTTTGACTTGCCTAGATGGCCGAGCAGTCTGGCACGCTGTTCCTGTGCTGCTAGGAGACGGATTGTCATGAGTTCAACCCCGGTTTTTGGAGGAAGTGGATATCTTAATAAAAGTGAACTTTTTTGTGCCTTAATATTATATTTCTTCACTTAGGGCAGTTATGTTAGTTAAAGATTTGTTGTAAAACAGTGCTTTATAATTAAGAAAAAATAATTCATTACAATATGGTTTGGTAACGATACTCTAACAAAACTTATGTCCATATAATTGTATCTCACTTCCATCTTAATGAAAATGTAGTGTAGGACCACAACGCGAAAATTCCAGCTTTAAAATAGCAAACATAGGCTAGAGAATGTCTTATCTCAAATGCAATGGAGAAAGTGAAAGAGAGAGAAAGAGAGCTTTGTATTTTTTAAAAAAGGAATACTTTTTTCGTTCCCTCTTTAGAAACAACACGCATATTTGAGATAGAAATGGTGGATGAATTTTCTTTTGATTCATGTGCACATGTATGTATAATTTTAATCATTTACATTATTGTGAATAAGAGAAATGAGAACAAGGCATTTATGCAAAATTCTTCGTAAATTACATTTCATTTCTTTGTAGAAAGAAATAACAGGTACCCAGATTATAAGATGTCTAAATATCCCCTCAAATTCACATGTAAGTTTGCACATCTTTGCTAAAGAAAAAAAAACCCAAACCCTTATCATCATTCAAATACATTAACTCACCATATCTAGTGAATTAGTATATTTAATTGGTTTTAGGATGTAGAGGGAGGTTTGGAGACACTTCTAAATGAGGAGGAATTCGATGAAGCAGATGTTCCTTGTAGAGAATGTGAAGCAGATTGTACTACATGTAGTAATTACCGTTTAAAAAACTTTTGAAAAGGATTCAATTTTGGCATTTTAAGTAATATTGTTCTGATCTAAATTGATGGTAAATGCTAACAAGAGGCCCAGGGGCCACTTCGCTCACATGAGCACTATGGCTAGGGAAAAAGAAGAAATCAGATCAGTATTGAAAAGTGTAAATATAAAAGAGGTTTTGTGGGGTTATGAAATGAACAAAATTGGGTCTATACTAACTTAGGACGTTTTTAAACAAATATAGCACATAATTCTTTGCTGTTCTATAAAAATTATTCATATATCTTTTATATTCCTTTGTATATCTGTGATTTCCTGTTATGACAACTTAATTCTTCTTGGGGTCATGATTTGAACAAACCAGAATCTACACTACATGAGGATGCTTTCTTTTACTCCAATAAATATGATCAATCATGGTTTTGCTGTTCTTGAGAACATTTTTCAAAGATTTTTCCTATTTTTCCCAAAGAAAAATTTTGATCATCCATTGCGGCCCCACCCTATGCCTGGGGCTGTGATTTAAACAAACTTGGATTTACAATAACTGAGGATGCTTCCATATAAATATGACCAATCATGGCTTTGCTGTTCTTGAGAAGAAAATAAAAAAAAATTCCCATAAACTTGAATCTTCACAACTAGAGGATGATTCAACATGGGTTTCATCTTCTTTGGTCCTGTGGTTCTTGAGAAGAAGATTTTTAAAATATGCCAATATCTTTTCACTAGTTTATAATTATCTTCCCTTGGAAGAGGGCGTGACACTTCATTTGAATAAATGTAAATCCTCTTTATCCAAGGATACTCTGTCCCAAATTAGGTTTTAATTGACCCAGTAGTTCTTGAGAAGAGAAGAAGACGAAATTGTGTACAATTTACAGCAACAAAGACGACAACGACAGACAACAGGCAAACTTTGAATTGATCAGAAAAGCTCACTTGAGCCTTCGGCTCAGGTGAGCTGCATGTAAATACATGTATAATTTAGTTCTTGCTAAATTATATGTTAGTTTTTTTTAATTGGTGTTTCGATGAAACTTCCACTTGCACTTAATCATTCTGTTAAACTATGCAACGACATTTAATTTCATGTTTCTTTTATGGAAAAGCCTTGTGTTTTTTTTTTCAGGAAAAGGAAAAACACGAAAAGCAATGAGATTCTGCACTTTGCCAAAAGTTCTTGTAATTCAGCTTGGATGTTTTCAAGAGGTATGGAAAATGTAATATTTCTGCATGATTTGTATTATGCAATCAATTCTAATTTACATCTTATTTTTAAGTTGCCTTTCTAAAAAAAAGTTAAATATTGTGGAATTTTTAGAAGAGTTATGGTGGACATATCCATATAGCCAAATCCATGCGACGAACTTGCTTTTCTGAAAAATTGAGAGTGCCTAAATCGGTAATTTTTAAATGTGTTCTTAGGTCAAATATCAAACTGCAATAGGTCTTTTAAAAACAGAATTCAAAACGTTTTTTTTAATTTAAAACTCCTTTTTTTCATTTTTAACCATCTGGTTCAATTTGGTTACATTTATTGAAAAGATTAAACGAACTCAATCTCATAAAAATAAAATTGAGCTAGAAAAGAAACTATGAGAATATTTACATGGTTAAAGGTTAGATTGAGTGAATAGGGTTTCCTGCTCATACCCTCTTTTTTCTCCCCTTATCTTCGTTTTGCTCATTCTTCTTTTCTCTTATCCGTGCTCTCTTAGAACATTAACTTAAACAAACAATTCCACCCGCCACATGAAAAGTGGAATAATGCTACATTTATGCATGAAAAGTTTTATGTTGTGCTATTCTTTAGGTACTGGAATAGAACACAAAATTCCCAGTTATGGAAGCAATAAACCGCCTCACTCTTGCAATTAAAATCAATGATTTCTAAAATTTACATGCACTGTCTCATTTTTTACTTGTTATTTTTAGTAGGCATTAATGAATGCCTATTTTTTTTCTTTCGAATGTTATCATTACTTGTCTGAAATATATGGAAAAAAGGAAAAGTATTCAAGCTGAGAAGTTTCTTTTCTCTCTCAATTACTTTAATCTGGGTAGATTGTATGCATTCATGCTAGGACAGTCTTAACATATCCAGAATAACTGATCTGGCTATACTTTTTGTATTGATTTTTTGTTTCAGAATGGAAGTATTGTGAATTATCATCTGTATGGTGTTGTTAATCATCATGGATCAGTATATGGGGGTCACTACACGTCGTTTGTTAAACACTTTACACATCACACAGGGCATTGGTATAATTGCAATGACAAGCATGTAAGATATTCAACACTATCGGAGGCTTTGGATTCTCGTGATGCTTATCTTCTGTTCTACAAAATGTGATATTTCTAAATATGAAATTTATTCAGCCACTATTTTGTAGAATGAGAGGGATTTTGAAGTCCCAATATTTTCCCTTTTATCACTGGTTATTTAGATATACTGATATTATAAACATCTATATTTTAGTTAATGCCAACTATGTTAAACTTTACTTATTGTTGTCAATGTTTTCAAACCAATTGTTTACATTGAAGACATTTATCAATGGAGTTGCTCAAGGAATTTTCTTCACTATTAGATGGACACTTACTGATACCTATGTGAAGTGAATTCATCCTGAATTGAAACATCATTACACTGTACACTGTCTAAGTACATGTATATGCACAGGGCACTGTTGCCTTTGGTTAACACAAAATGTTAAACAAGACATGGAAATTAGGTTTTTTATCTCAGGCATTAGAATTTTTACACGTATTTTCAAGTTCAATGCAAATTTTGCAGTTAGGACATTAATGATTATAAATTTTAAGGCATTGTGCTGTGATAATGTGTTACAGTGTAAAGGTACAACATGACTTATAGGTTTTTATACGTTGAGCGTGATAGGAGAATATTTACAAGGGAGCTTGACAAAGAGTGAAGCAATGAATTATTCAACTCATAAATAAATCAAAAAGAAATTTACAACATGTTTGCACTATTCCTCAAGATGATATCTCATTTTTCCTTATTTGTTTGTTGTTGTTTTGTGATTTGTTTTATTTTTTTTCTTTATCAATTTTCTTTAACTTTTATTGTCCGTTATCATGAATAATTTTTTTTATTACAGTAATCATCAGTTCATGTACTGAATTAGAACAAAAATTATTGTGAAGATGCTGTACAAAAATGTTTAATTTTAAGCAAAAGTCTTTCAAGTTTTGAAAGTGGTTTATTGAAACACGTTCTGAACAGGAGCAACAGAACATTTCCTGTTATATCCACTACACTGTAAGGAGCCATCCCTGCATGGAGTTAAACAGGAGAAACAAAATTTAAACCTGCATTTAATGCATGTCATCTCTATACACATACTCTCATATGTTCAATCAAAGTACGACAGCTTGGACACATTCGTTTAGAGGGAACATCTTCAATATGCGAATAATTCAACTTCTTCCGAGGAGCCTCGTTTAATATTTTTTGAAATGCCTCAAGTTCTCAATTTGTGCACTTGTGATATGGGAACCAAAGAGCTTTACAGTCCCAGCAAAATTCATAATTTACACCCTTTGATTTGCTGCAGAATATTCAATGGACTTGCTTCTTGTCCTCTGCCAATCTTTGACAATAATTCCCGCAATCTGGACAGTTTGAAGTGACGTCGTTTCCTTTGTTTATGGCTTTCATAGAGATTCGATATTCAAAGAAAATCCGTTTTCCTGCATCCTCCATTCTGATCTCCATCCCTCTGTCGGACACCGGACTGTGTCTACAGCGTTCTTCATTAGCTCCGACCTCATAAATCCAAACAGACTATCGGCAGCTAAAGTACGTGTAAAAAAAAATATCCCTTAGATATTTGTCAGAATCGTACGTATAACTTATAAAAATATGAAATTGAACACATGAATAAGTATATGATTAAAATAAAGACAAATTTCCATTCATGTGTGTAGTTGTACCAAAATAAAATTAAGTGATATTGATAAATAAATAAATAAATGAATAAAATACATTGTATAAAATAAAATGAATTAAACAAATAATTAAATAAAATAAATAAATAAAACAAATACATGAATAATTAAATGAATAGATCGAGATATCTTTTCTGGATATCTTAAACCTTTGTTTAAGGGGTGCGACTGGGGTTTTATTGTGTGAAAACTACAATAGCGAAACTCTTCATTTTTATACCATATATAACTTACATTAACTTCAGCGTACATGCTGGCAAAATTGGGAAAAATCTACCATCCGGGTATTCTTAAGGGACCGTCTCAAAATCAAGGTACATTTACTATAGGATTATATATATGAAAGTGCCACTCTTTAGCACTTTTAAGCATATTATACAAATATTACAATAGACTTTTTGTTAAAACTATAATATATCATGATGAGTAATACAATATTGTACATTATATATAAGAAACACAAAATTGTACAGTCTTGTTACCAGAGGGAGCATATCAAAATGCAAAAAATTAACGAATTTTCCTGTTTTTATAGAGGACTCCAAAATATAACGGGCACAACAGATTTATATGAAAACATAATAAAGATATTGGAGATTTTCTTAAATTTCTATGTTTTAAATTTTAAGAGCGTATGTTTATTACTTTTTCTTTAATAACATTTTTATTACCAATTTCTTAAGAGCTTCAGTTTATCATAACGTCAAATACACACTACAACAAAGTCGACCTATCAATTGCAAAATTGGTTAAAAAAAATCAGATATATAAAATTATAATTAAAATTTTAAACCTGTTATTTCTAAAGTTTGTTTAATTTTATTAATCAAGGGAAAAAAGTTGCTTTAAAACAGTAAGTACGCTTCATTTTACTATGATGCGCGAAATATTGCGCAATGAAAACCAAAGTCGCTTCCCTTAAAGAGATAAATTTTCAATCACCGGATCTCGTTTTTGCCATGACAAACCCAAATTCTTACACACTGTACAATTTTGTATATTTAGAGCTTCAACCCCTTTCTCCGTCTTTTGGTACTAGAATTTTATGGATCATGACTATTTGAATTCCAACATTGACTATAAGATGTATTTTTAAAATGTATACAGTACTTGCTTACATATTGCATGTCCACAGGACATGGTTTTAGACGTGGTTCGTCTTCAGAATCGTCCAATGTAAGCATGCCCGGTTCATCAGTATTCAGATATGACGGGAATTGCCTGTTATCATTACCAAACATGACCTGGAGGGGATAGTAGTCCGGATATTGGACGCTCATTTTCGTAAATGATTCCCTCCTCGAAATCTACGACACTAATGGAATAACGAGATACTCCATACGAAGATTCTATTTGTCTTTTTACATCGACAATTGTCATGCAACCCTGTAATAGAAATGATAAAATAAAGGTTTTAACTGTATAATTTATCAAAAAATTACAATTTACTACAAATTAAATAATGGTAATAATATGCTTATTTATTGTTTGTCACACCATACTAAATGTTCTTAAAGAAATAATTATTAAATATTACCGGTGGTAGGTAGGTTGGATTTTTACTGATAATCTATTATACTGCATCATAATTCTTGTTCAGGGTATGTAGAACAGCGAAAAGGAAAACTAAAATGTAAGTAGTATATTTTGAAATGAATAAAGATTACACGGATTTAAATATAGCAACTTACAGATTTTGGAAAATGTAAATCTAGACCACGTCCTTGAGTTTAAATAGGTATCTTTAAAAATTTATTTTTAAAGAACTTGAAATACATATCTGAAGCATTTTCGTAAAATGGTGTTTAATAGGCTGCAATTTCGGTCGATATCTTGAATAACAAATAGTGAATTAGCATTTTGAACAGATGGATTTTTGGTTGCTAAACGTCAACAGTGTAAGTGATATAGGATCATATTCGCCCCCCCCCCCCCAAAAAAACCCTCAACCCCACCTCACACACACATATACATGTACCAGGTCAATATTTAGAAGGCTATATATTTATATTGACAAACCTGTATATATTTGGATTTTTTTTTCCTGATAGGTTTAATTTAAGAGAAAAATCAAGTACCGAAATTATTGATTTACATAATTCATCAGCTATCGCCAAGTGTATTCAAAGAAATTAAAAATAATTATTCTTTGGGAGATGCTGGTGATATCTGACATGAGCAAAGGAGGACTACTCCTGCTGACTTCTTATGAAGCATATCATAATTTTCCTATAGTCGGGTGTACATGCGAGTCAGACCAAGTAAGCCATTTGTTATTCAAAAATCGGATATACTAAAAAGGAAATTGATGAATTTTTGATAAGTAAATCTGTATTCTCAAAAAAAATTATTTTGTAACAGTATGTACACCGTGGTTCACTCAATATTCAAGTATTCACTGAAAACGATTTTTAACATACATGTATGGTTCATAATTGCAATTATATTTCAGGCCCGTAGGAAGCAATTTCAGTTTAGGGGGTGGGGGTGGGGATGGGGATGGGGTGGGGGGCACTGTCAACTACCAAAAATTCCTTGACGAGCCAAAAAAAAAAATTGCATCAGACGTTTTTGTTGAGGGGGCACAAGCATAAGCATATTTCTATTAGTATCTTACATATCGGCAAAATCATTGGAGGGGGGCACCCCCTCTTTCCCTTACCGGCCATAAAATATTCCAGATTATTTCAATTCAGAGGTACGAGAATATGAAATACTTATGCAGAGGATATACATGTAAATGAAGAAAATAATGTTGAAGTTATGGACGTCAGTTTTATTTTAAAAAACATTTTTTAAAGACTTCAGGTTTTCTTTAATTTATTTACATTCCGTATGATACATTTAGATAATTAAAAAAAAAAACTGGAATTGCCATATTTTACAATATGTGCAAAAATCTGTACTTAATGGTATGTGGTATACCAATAAAAATTGTAAGACGGTAATTTAAATTAGAAAATTTTGTAATTATTTTTAATATTTTTATTTTTAGAGGCAAAATACTTATCAATGAGTGTTTTTCAGATACAAAGATATATTCACAGAGTGTAAACACAACAATTTTGGATTAATTATTAATGTAAGCATATCTTTTTATAATTTCTAATTTCTCATAAATTTAGTTAACGGTTTAAAAAATGCTGAATTGTAAGATACCGAGTAAAGGCAGGCTAAAGAAGTTTAACGAAAATTGTAAAGCCATAAGCAGAATGCAAAATGATTAATATTGAAAGGCGTATAGGGCTGCGCTAGACCAAACGGTTTCACCGTCGGACATATAAAAAAATTATGAAATATTTATCCAAGAAATAAGGTATCATTTTAAACATCTATCGGAATATCGAGTAGACCAAAATTTCGAGAGCTAAATTTTATTTATATTATCTGTAACATAATAAACATAAAGGTATCTTAAGTTACATGTAAGTATCATAAATATTTAAATTATTGATCATCACCAGCGACCAATGAGTGACTGGTAAGACCAACTCTCCAAGCACCACCCCGTCACATGCATATGTCATACTTTCAATGCCACGGGTCCTGAGTCAACATGTTGCCGTTAAGACCCCTGACGTTGTGAGGATAGCATCTTGTGGCAGTGATAGAATTAACAAGATGTGTTTGTGAAACACTGATGCCCCCGTATGACAACATATCAAATATTAAACTTTTCTTAAATGCAAATTTAATTAATTAGTACAAAAAGACGGGGTATTCTCACTGGAAAACAAGTGTGAAATTTGAAAGTAAGCCAATGTTAAAGTTTTTTTCAATAAATACAAAAATTTTCAAGGTTAAGGTCAAAAGGTCAATGTAATTTGGTATCAAATGAAAGGACTTGCCACATAGAATACTTATGTAGAGCATGAAAGCCCTAGCCCTAAAAGTTCAGAAGTTATGGCCAAGGTTTAACATACTTCATTGTTTAAAATTTGTTTAATCGTCATATGTAATGTTCGGTTCCAGACTCTTTAGATAATAAGACTCTTTACACTGATTTCAACATTTATGGGGGTTCGCAATAGATGCCTTCATAACGCATTTTAGATTGATTCTCCGCTTGACTTAAACAGTTATAGTAGTCTCGTTCAAACAGACGCTCGGCTGTCTCCGTAAACTGCGACCAGCAGAGTCGGAGATTTACGGAGACAGTCGATTGAATGGTTGATAGAGACTAGACTTAAAGGCCCGAGAAGTTGCAAAGTAAGCTATGTAAAGAAATGAAATCGAAAGCGAAAATGCTTTTAAAATTCAGGTAAATAATCAATAGGCAGTAGTAACATTCAAATTGCTTTAATCTGGATCGGAGCATACAGGAATGTAGGTCCAGAGATTGTCGTCTGGTCATGCTCGTTCCTTTCACACAGAATTCGTGTAAAAAACAGTATCAGCACAATTGAGAAAGTTTATGTCCTGTTTTCGGAAAATGTTGTCTCTAAATATAGCCCTTTGTTAAATGAAAAAGAAACCGGAAGAAGTTAAATATTAAAGTTGGAAAACACTGAAACAGGACATCCACCAAACGGAATCTCAATATGCCAATGACAGTTTACATTAAAACCTTACACAAAAATGAAACTGTTATCGTAAGCGTGGAGCCGGTAAGATTAGAAGCTATTAACACTTAAAATGCATTAGAATAACTGGAATCAGTGTTTATTCCTTCAGCACAATTCATTGTTATGTTATATATATTTTTATATGTTTGTTTTTTTTTTTCAGAGTGATACATTGGAAAACTTATTTGAAAAGTGGAATACACCCGAGAATAATGATATTGGATATACAACTGATACTGTACGGTTCATATTTGAAGGACGTTCGCTTGAGCGAGGCAGGACGATTTCGGAGTATAATATAACGAATGGATCATCAATCACTTTTGTTCTAAGACTTAGAGCAAGCTGATTTTGAACAATGTGATACTGTTCATATATAATCTGTACTTGTTTTAATATTTATGCAAAACAAATACTAGTGCAATAATGTAGCCCCCCCTTTTTTGGAGAGAAAGAGGAAAAACATCCAATCTTGACACCTTTTACATGTGTACAAGCTATAGCAAAAAATGTATACCGAGTAAAAAGAAATGAAATAGATAATGGCATGCAAATTATGGAGGGTAGGCGCTGTCGTTTATTTTTAATATGAATATACAGATATTCTTTAAAGATTCTAATCTCAGATCAAAGTTTTATGTTTTTAGACCGCTGTTCATTCTGTAGACAGAAACAGATGACTCATTTTGTGTAATGTTGTTGCAATTTTGGGACATTATTCAAAAAGTTTAGAACATTATTAATTTCGCAAAAAAAAAAAAATGAAAAGAAACTAGCCAAAATAATGGACTAAAAACACTCATCAATTGAATTCGTTTATGATGTATGTCTACATAGTTATAATGTTGCCATAAGTCAATTGAAACTATTAGAATCGGGAGCAGAACAAACATGGACCTCTAAAAATATCAGAGGTGGGATCAGGTACCATCGGAGAATACAGGTTAGTATCCTCTGCCGATCGGTCACACCTGCCTGGTGCTTATTGTCATGATCGGTCAAACGGAAATATTCGTAGACAATCCAGTGTTTAGATAATGGCCTAGCAACTAGCTTGAAAAACGTTAGCCAGCATCACACATAATGATAGATTGTATTTGCTGACAAGGCTATTGGATTGACTATAGCTTTGCGGAATGGTGACGTTAAACGAGACTGTTGATATCTTTGTTACGTCAACTAGTTTGTCAATAGATTGTTTCGTTTTAGAGGACGTTTGTACATATTGCATGCTCTTGCGTATCGAATTAACTGGGAGTGATCGGTTGGAAACCATTAGAACTCCCGAAATAAATTTCAGCCGGAGCTTCATTTGGAAAGAAAAAAAGGAATGAGTTGTTTATAAAATATAGGGTAGTCATTGATATTCTTAAGTAAACCCTATCTACCTCAGACAATTAATGTATTGTTTTTTCTTACATCACTCTTCGTTCTGCCACAATTCTGATATTCTTTTATGACAAAATATCACTTAAATTTTTTTTTACCCTCTGAGAAAAATACCACCTTTAATTCAATAAATGAATAACTATACTTCATTGTTTAAAATCTGTTTAATCGTCATATATGATGCACGGTTCCAGACTCTACAGATAATAAGACTCTTTACACTGATTTAAACATTTATAATTTAGTGATCCGCGATAGATGCATTCATAACACATTTTAGATTAATTCTCCGCTTGACTTAAACAGTTAAAGTAGTCTCGTCCCTTTCGCGGGGTCAATCCGGGGTCAACCCTGCGTAAGACACTTTTTTCACTCTATTACCTTACCAACTTTATGGGCCAGAAACTTAAAAATAAGATCTGTATGAATATGTTTATTATGTTTTTCATGTTACACCATACTCTGGTAAAACATGCACATATCGAAATTGTCCTATAACGTTTGAAGATTTGAAGATTAAAAATATTTACATATAACTTACAAAGGACATTGTGGGAAAAATGAGCGTTACACCAACAACGGGAGATTTCTCTTAAGAATGTGAAATTCGTCTATTTGTGCAGTTCGAATATGCACAAAATATCGCATAGGGTTTTCCCGTCACTAACCGATTTGTTAAATAGTAATCATTTAAATAAGCATTGTAACATACATGTTTCTCGATTCTGATCCTATCCTAAAAATCCTTAAGGATATCCGATCCTCAGCTAGGAAGGATAACTCCAAAAATTCATATTTAATTTGAAATGCATCAAAATGAAGCTTGAAAATTGAATTTTTTCATGCAACAATGTTCATTTTATTCATCTTTATAAGATTCAAGGCTTTTTTTGAATCTAAGAAAAGGCCTTTTAGAAGTTGACATTTGTACCCTATGAAAGGAAAAAAAAATAATACAGTTTTTTAGAAATATGATTTTCTTGAATCCAGCCTTAGATATACCAATGCTCATTAGCCTGATATGAAATTAGAAGTGATTTGTTGTGTCTTGTAATGGTAGAAAAAGCCTTTTACCCTAAATATTATAGAATACATGACGGAAATTGAAGACAAAAAATATCAAATAAGTATAAAAATCATAACAGCTTTTCTGAATGCCTGGATACCTATTGTTTTTTAATCTAAAATATATTTGTGGATCAATTTACAATAAGAAAATACATTGCTTATATTCCAAAATGCCTTATCTGCAAAAAATATTGGAGATTTGACATTTTTTCCTATATAATATAATTAACTTTAATCTTTAATTTTAAAGAAATACTGTGGATAAAATTACATAACTTTGTGGATTCAGAGATACTTTTTTAAGTATTTTTGATAACTTAACTGCTAATTATATAAACCTGAGGATCGGACTACCTTAAACTGTCATCTTTCAAGAAAATCATTTACATACGGCATCGATACATGTATGTGTAATAAAACTGAATAGATTTTAGTTATTTTATTTTTTTGCAAAGCAAAAAAGTATCCAGTATGTTTTCGCAGAATTTAAAAGGAAAGTTGATGTTTCTTTTCGTAAATCTGTTAAAATTCTTGCTAAAACAAATCGAAAGCAAAACTATTTTGATTAGTCTTAAGGACAGATGATACAAACAAATTTTATTTTTGGAGGAGACTTAATATCATGTCACTAGTTTAGAAAACTGGATAATTCTTAGAATTTTTTCTCCTAAGAACTGGAAAATGAAATAGACTTGTAAAATATTACTAATATTTCAATAAAAAAAAACAAATATTGACAAATCACACTCAGTAAAGGTTTACAGGTGAAAACAAATTTCAGACTATGTTAGCTTGGTGTTAGAAATGTAATATAATCTTAAGAAATATACACCAAAGCAGGTGAATTTTATTAGGAAAAGCTAAATGGTATAAATTACTGTATATTTTATGGGCTGATTTTTACCATTTTGCTTTTCCTCATAAAATTCACCTGGCTTGGTATATTTTTCTAAAGTTTACATTACACTTTTAGCACCAAGTTAACATATTCTGAAATTATTCTCATCTGTAAACCTTAACTGAGTGTGTTTAATCTATTTTTATAACTTCATTAAAACATTTCTAACATTTTCCAAGTCTTTTTCATTTTCCAATTCTTAGGAGAAAATATTCTAAGAATTATCCACTTTTCCAAATGGTTTATTGGACGATTGAACACGTTTATGTTAATCGCCAACAATATTCAATACATCCCATTGTGTCGGATCTACTAAACAGATACAAGGTCTACTCTGGAAATTAATTCGAAACAAATGCAAGCAAAAGTAAAAATAAATTATTGATTATTTATATATTTTCGTAAAATATACACCTCTGATGGTCTTATGATCGATAGATTATGGTAAAACAGTATGTTAACTATCAAAATTTATAACGATTTGAAATTTGATCACCTAAGCTATTAACAACACGGTATTTCCTATTTCTACGTGTTTTTATAATTAGAAAGTTTCGTCGAAAAGAAAACGAAAAAAACTTCTCTTTAACTGGTAAACCTTACGGTTATTTCTAGAAAGTGTTAACTGAGTATTCAATAGATTATCTTTAAGCGGGAAGGAAAGCATGTTTATTCAACAAATATCCAGCGAGAAAACCCAATTTCTAAGAGAAGTAAGCTTTATTCTGGCAAAATATAATTATCGATTTTACATTAAACGATCAGTAAATATCTTTCGGAATAGATACGTTCAAAATCTTTTTATTATGCGCCCAGATCGAAAAATCCGAGGCGTATATTATTTTTGTCCTGTCTGTCTGTCTGTTTGTCTTTAAACGTTAACCTTCGCCATAACTTTTGATCCATGAGTGATAGAGACTTCAACTAATAAAGCTCTTTCAAATGACACCAGGGTCAATGACCTTGTGACCTTGACTGTAACCTATATGCTAAAAATAGAGGGTTTTTTGCAAACTTTAACCTTTGCCATAACTTTTGAACCATAAAAGATAGAGACTTCATATTTGGTATGTATACTTCACTTATTACATTTAAGCTTATTTAAAATACACCATGGTCAATGACCTTTTGACCTTCACTGTGGCCTATACGCTAAATATAGCTTTTATGAGGGCAAACTTTAACCTTCGCTATATCTTTTGAACAAAGAAAGATTGAGACTTAATATTTGGCAAGCGTATTCAACTAACAAATCCCTTTCACATGACACCAAGGTCAACGACCTTGTAACCTTCACTGTGTCTTATATGCTAAAAATAGCTTTTTTTGAACTTTCACCATAATTTTTCAACCATGAAAGATAGAGACTTGATATTTTGTGTGCATACATCACTAATCAAGATCTTTCAAATGTCACCAAGATCAATGACCTTGTGACCTTGACTATGACCTTGATGCTAAAAAATATGTTTTTTTTTTAAATTTGTTGCCGCCGGGCGCATAATGTTTTACAAACACATCTTGTTTTCTTTCAGAATCCATTGACTATACGTGATGCTAAGGAAAAAATTGCTTCCACATTGGGTATATACCAATACTATGTTGAAGTTGTTAATCTAGAAGATGGAATTATTTATGAA
Source organism: Saccostrea cuccullata (assembly GCF_032062105.1). NCBI lineage: Eukaryota > Metazoa > Mollusca > Bivalvia > Ostreida > Ostreidae > Saccostrea > Saccostrea cuccullata. The sequence continues at coordinate 296,859 of NW_026932593.1, forward strand.
AGCAATAGAGCAACTCAAAGCTTGCCAAAACCTTTACAAATTATGGTAGGCAACCCAGATAGAAAAATACCAAGTTATCTAATAACAACAGAACCCGACATGATTGAACAAGATGCAAACGATGAGGAGCCAAGACTGAAAATGTCATGTGGACACGCAATAAGTATGAAATGTTTTCGTTTTTAAACCAACATATTTTAACTTTTCATGATTTTCATTTTAAATACATTTCAAAGGAAGTTCAAATGGTATACCACCACTTACATGTACTTTAAGACGTTTCTATTAAAATTTGTTTAATTGTCTTGGACTACCAAACATGGTTTTAAATTGCATTGCACATATAACTATTCAGTAATTACACACAAAAAATAACCACACTTGTTTACTCAGCTGTAAATGTTTGCAAAAATGTCTTTGCAATTGAGGGAAAACAAAGTGAATTAACTGAATGATAACTAAAAAATTGGGTCAGGTTTAAATTTACATCTCTAAATATAAGTCCCTTTTCTATTGAAAATTGTACTTCTTTTTTTAAGCTCCAGACAATTTGTTCGGTCATATGAAGAACACATTAATGTGCGAAGTAAAGCCTGTAGTGTGTTGCCTTACAAATGGTTGTCATGCTGAGTGGGATATGCGAGAAATAGTACGAAAAGCCGACATGACAGACGATGAGCGAGTATTCTATGAATGCAAAATTTCCTTCAACACGGTCAACCAAAAAAGTGAAATCACCTCAGAATGCCCCGAATGCGGCCAATTTTGTCAGCGACAGATTGATGTCTTGCCCATTAGGTGTACGTCATGTTCTAAAAAGAAGGGTGTAGCCTTTGATTTCTGCTGGAACTGTAAATCACCCTGGATAACAAATCACCAGTGCAGCAAAAGAGAATTAGAGGCTTTTCAAAAAATTCTGAATGAAGCCCCACGTAAAAGAATTGATATGTCAAACATAGAGGGAGTGCCATCAAAAAGACTGTGTCCAAATGCATCTTGCAGATATCTTATTGAACACTTGCAGGCTTGTAAAACCATGACTTGCACTAAATGCAAGACTGTGTTTTGCTTTTCCTGTCTTAAAGTTGCCGTTAATGGTCAATTGCAATGTGGAAACTATAATCAACAGTGTATTGTAGCTCCAGTTCAAAATGTTTTTGAGGGGAATTAAGTTATAAGAGCAAAGCAATTGTATAAAATTTCCCAACTTAATGCTTTGGAAAAGTGTGTTCCTAATATTTTGTTACATATTTTGGACCCATTTGTTCAATTAGATTTTTGCTTATTTGCATAACTGCAAGTTTAATCAGGGGTGTTTGCGATAAAAATGCCTACTTTTACTTTAAGTACAAGACGTAATTGTTTCAAGTCTGTATACTGTGTATTCTGAGTTAAATCTTTTGAGCTGCGTGATTTTAAATGTTATTTTGACAAAAAATGTGCAATAAAAAAATAATTGCTAATATTTACTAAGCAAATTCACATCTGGCCATCTTCTTTCGTGAGGTATTTCAACACGTGGTATTATAATGATATTTTTTTCAATTATTCCGTGTTTAAAATCTTTTAAGCTAAGATTTTAAATCTTTCTGTTTTCTCAAGTAAAGGGAGTGAATAGATGTTATATGAGTGTTATAAGAACTTACAATAAAATGTAGCCATATCAGATATTTTTTGTTTTGATGATTTCAGGAGAGGGCTACAATTCCACAGGATCTCCGAAATGGTGCAAATATATTTTTAGATAAAGGTGACTGCAAACAAAATAGTGCATTTGCATTCAAATTGTTTAAAACAAGGATGATTTTCCCCAAGTCGTTTATACGCTAAAACAAGTCAAATAAATTAGTGTGTTTATTAATCGTCTTCCTCAGCAGTGATGAAAGAACTCACGTGATGGATTGAGAACTTGTGATTTTAATTAAAAACCGACGAAGGGCTTGATAAAGTTTTTTTTCGGTGTTGATAAACGCTGGTATGTTGTGGTTGCACTAAAGATCGATGAATAAACATATTTTATGTGAATTGCATTTCAAAAAGTGGTATTTATGCTTAAAATAAGGTAATTCCGAAATAGATCAGCTCCATAGATCCAAATTGTCATTGGCTGTCCAAAAGGGAAAAAAATGATGAAGGTCTGTAAACATGTCGGATAAATTCAAACTTTGATGTCAATATACACGAAAAATAATCCATATATGGATCATTCTGTATATTTTTTTTATCAATTCGTGTCTTGCATAACTGCATTTTTAAGTTCTGGTAAATAATGCTAATAATATAGCCACTTACTGATAATCTGAGCCAAATTGGAGAAGGTGAATCACTCCCGCATTTGCACCATACCGGAGATCCTAGCCCCCCCAAAAAAAATAATTTGGAGAGGGCTACATTATTGCTGCTTAGTGTTTATCCCTATGCACATAGTTACTGTATATGTATTAGAAAAAATATTTGAATGAAAAGTATAAGATTGGACAATGACTATGTGCGAAATAAATACAATAGCTGTATAAGGTCTTCTTGGATACGCATATCTCTCTTTTGTACTAAGACCCGCCTATTCTCTTGCCATAAAAGAACACATTCTCACAAACCTGGCCGAATTCAGCTGTGATAGGGTCTAAAAGATCAAAGATAATGCAGTATTCCTTATAATTAAAATGTGTCTGAACTACTGAAACTAGTCAAATGGCGTCGTATTTATTCCCTCATGTTTGAAAACTACCAAGATCGTTGTAGATTAAATATAATTCGTCGTGGAAAAAGGGGCCCTAGATAGCAGATAAGACATATCATCCTTTTTTTTTGTGCTATATACTCTGTAAAAAACTGATTTTATACAGATCATTAAAAAAGTGAGCACATTATTTCAAATACACAGATGAGATTGAGAAGCATATTAATTGAAGGATAAGTTCGACAATTTAGATTTTTTTCTTCATATTTTTTTGGCTTCAACCTTTTCGAATGTTTTCGAGAAATATTTATTTTACATATAATGATTGCTTCTGAGATTTTGTGATATGATGTCATCAAGCTTTTAATGTGCACTTTAATATTTTTCTTATTTTTGTTGACACGTATATTTATAGTAACATAACCAGAAAGACAAAGACCCCTTATTTGACAAATATTCAAAAAGTTATGAATAATTTTGTAAAATCCAGGTTGTTGACAGGTCTAACGTGTCTATTTCCTACACGTAAGGCTTGGTACATTTAAAAAAAAATAGTATTCTAGTGACAGGATGCAACAATATATGATCTGCTGATTCTTCTTTTTGCTATTATTTTTGGTGAATTTAGAGCATTTGCATTCCCTTTCGTCGTTTATTTTAAAATGAAACGTTTTTTAAATTGATCACATTAGAGACACAATGTCTCTTAAACTCAGAGACTCACGGCTAACAAAGATAAACCTAAGAAATATACTATTCCTTAAAAATAATGACACATGTACCTATGTAAAGATGGATAAATTAGTCATTAATCGCTCTGGGATTATATCCCATAGTATATACGATTAAAGACGTACATTATTAGAGTTGTAAATTATACTTTTTATAGAAGCTTTGTTTATTAAGAAGAGTTTGGAGTTTAAACAATGAACTAGTATCAAGGACAATAATCAATCTTTTACTCACGGTCAAAGTGTACATCATTCCCATATGGATCCGGTTAGTCTCCTTCTCATTTCGAATGTACATTACATATACGTGAAGATGCATACATATCGATATTGTTGACAGATTGTTGTCTTTTTTTAAAAATATAAGATTTTGATATTTTTTCCTTTCTTTTCATATATAATTTTAGCCCAGCTCTAACCTCATCTTTGCACAAAGGGAAAATTATGAACAAACAAAAAAATATTTATTAAGCTTGAGCCTATGAATATCAACGTTAATTAACGTTGGTTCCGCTCCATGACATGGGCCTGATAAATATGAATACCCCGAGACTAGTCGTTTCTAATGCAAAGAATAAATCTAATGTATGGATTTCTTCTGGCCGTCAACGTACGACGGACGTCGACTTCAGAAAGGTGACACAGGTTAACCATTAGTCTTCATGTATAACAAATCTTAGAATGTGTATCACGGTGATCCAACTTCAAAGCTCTGAATCAGTTTATGAACAATTTTGGTTTTTATATTATTTCTCCGATATAGTTTTGTAATGGATATTTCAAGTTTCTTTTTCCAGTAATCTATAAGGACTTGGACTTGACGTATCTGTTTTCAAGGAATTCTACTTAGGGTATCATACCATTGACCTCTTCCTTTTGTGAAAGATATACATGTATATGCATTAAGATACTAGATTATAAAAGATAATTTATTAAATCAATAATTATACATCAATTGAAACATGTGAAATGAACTATTAAATTTGATACACTTCATTTTTTTTTATAACAAACAAAAAAAAATTCCAACTTTGCCTTTGACATGTGATTTGAAACCGATCTTAGTGAATTAAAGATGACTATGAATTGAACACAAAGATACATATCATACACTACGAACGCACGTGTGCACACAAGCATACACAGGGAAAAGTAGCTCGCAGGAATTTCATACGAAATTCGCACGAATATCATGCAAATTCTTCGCATGAGGAGATGAAAACAAATCACATGCTATTTGCATGAAAATGTCATGCAATTTTTACATGAAAATCGCATGAATATTATGCTATAAAAATTCGCAGGAAATTCATGTGAAAAAAGAACTCAGGTTTCCTATCAATATCATGCAAAGACAGACATATTTTTGTACCCTAGAAATAATTATCAAGTTTTTTTTTATTATTTTTGAGTGTCCCAAAACTCAATCCATTAATTTTATCTTTCGAATTCTTCCTTGTAAACAGGATTTTTGCTTCTTCACAATGAATTTTACTTGGATAATTCCATGAATTCTATATCTCCTCTTTCCTTACTTTGTCAGTTAATCCAGATACAAGAAATGAATGATTATACAAAAAGTTACTTTGAATTTTATGAAGTTTACATGTGGAACTTATCACATGATTTAATTTGATTTTCAGATGAATTTCATGCAAAAAGCAAAACGCAATAAAATCATGCGAGCCACTTTCCTTGTGTATACACGCATATATACTTACATTGTATACAGAGAGAGAGAGAGAGAGAGAGAGAGAGAGAGAGAGAGAGAGGGGTAATGAAATGTAATATATATTAATTGCACTGGAGCACTTTTGTCGTTTGTATTAGTTTTTACATTATTGCAGATTATGACATCGCCTTACATAAATATCACTTATGAGGCTTTATTTTATGATAAAACAGAATATAAGCATCACTTTGAAGAACTTCCGTCAATCCCACTTTTCGAACATAACTGTCATCCCGACATTCCCACTTTCCACTCTGTATTTTCTTGACATAGGCGTAGTAATGACCACCTGTTAATCCTCCAATATGGACAATTACACCGTATAATTTGTATTTTAAAAACTCTGGCTTTTTTACTTTCTGTAAATATAAATTGTGTTACCCCATTAACACATGTATAAAAAGATAATAACGTTATCATATACAGACATAAAGGAAGAAATGACTTACGGAGAGATGAATAGAATTTGAAAGCCCTGCAAAATTCTCCCAAAACTTTGGATTTCTATGAACCCTTTCAAAGCGCTCCCTGTTCTGTAATTAAAATTGTAAAATTAAATATTAAGAAAGAATATTTGAACCTTCTTTTGAGAAAATATTACATTCCCTCCATTCCAGCATCAAATATATATTTATTTTGAAATGCTATGTAATAATGCATGAAAGATGGAGAACATCTGATGATAGAGAAACAGAAAGATTCATTTTAATTAAGGAAGGTTTCATTTTAGCTGATGTTAACACAATAATTATTTAATACAACCTCGGATATCATTCCAAGCTGCAAAACTAAGACATCTGGATACTTTTTTATCTGTATCTCTTTTCGTACAGTATGATGTTCTATTCCAAAGAAGGAAAGAAAAAATATTTAAGATGTTTCTTGTTCATGTATAATATGTGAAGCTTCATAGATACTAATTGCATGGTGTATACGTACTACAAAATGAACAAGGGAATATATCGGTCAGTGTTTCACTTGCTAGAAACTGATACAAACATTCGCCTATTTTTGGATCCTGCACAAGAAATAGAAATTGTTAACAACAGTCTTTTTTACCATTTTAATGTTTGAAAAATGAGACGAACACAGAATCTCAGTCTACATGTACTTACATTGTTTTCCACGGTGGGTAATGGCAGTGAGAAAAAACTGCTTTCACCGTGATACTCCTTCTAAATTAAGTTTTTTAAAAGAAGTCAATAAGCAACGTACTTAAGCAGAGTATGAAATCAAAAATTTCGAGTTTATTTGCTTTGGATTTTATTTAGTTATCAACCACATAAATATTAATTTACATTCACTTCCTTAAAGTACAGAAAAAAAGTTTATGCATAAGATTAAATTAAATTACGTACCTTTTTGCATTTGCAGCAGGTGTATTGGTCGTGTAGTTCACCTCTAAAAATGCCAGTTGGATCAATCACACTTCCTTAATATTTAAAACAAGGCAAATTTAATATTTACTTAACTTTGGGTAATTTTTTTTAACGTTGTCGTTTTGGAAAAAATCAATTTTGAATTGAATGTAATTACTGTATTGTTTCATTTCCTTTTCGTTCTCTGAAATGGTACATGTTTGTACAGTTGATAAAAATGACAGTGATACATCTGATCAAAATAAATATCCCAAATTTAATTTTAAAAATTATCGAAAAGAAAATCAAAGTCTGTTGAAACCTTCTTTCTTTTCCTTCTGAGCTTCCTCTGCAATTCCACTCAGCACACTTGTGAGGAATGAAAGACTATCATGCTGTGCATACTCCAAAAATAAAGTGTCACTGAAATGATTGTGACAAGCAGATTTAAATGAAATTAAATGAATTTCATAAATGATGAGAAAACCCAAAATAATTAATAAAAGGTACATAGTTTCAATTTTAAACCTATTTCCGTTAATCTGTCTTTGTGAACCATACATGTATATATGTTACAGTGAATATGGTAATCAGGAATTTCATGTACGAGGGGTTATCAAAAAATTCGTTGAGGCTACAAAATTAGAACTATGTTGTCTAAGCTTGCAAAATTTACAAGGAACATAAAACAACACAAGATAAAGAAATGTTGAAAATTTTAGCTTGATACGTTTATTATTTCCCAAATTATTATAAAATAAAAACGACATTATATGATCAACCGGCGCCGTCGCCGCTTTGTTACAATGCACTTTGAAAAATTACGCACTTTGAAAAAAATTTTCAAAGTGCGTTAAAATTTGGGACCAAGCTAACGCACTTTGAAAATTTTTTTTTTTCAAAGTGCGTTAATATCGACCATATTAACGCACTTTGAAAACAAATGTAAAGACTGATTAATATTTTTTCAAATAATCGGTATGATAAATAACAGATCCTGGTTTGATAACTTTTTTATGATAAAGTCACTGTAGGACCTGAGATATTGACGTTTTAAATATTTAAGGTGTTGATAAAATAGAAAGGAAAATTAAAGGGTCTTGATAAAAAAAGTGACGATTGTTTAAGTTCATTTTCGTTTCTTCCTTTTTTTTTAAATTCTATTCTTCGATAAGTAGATGTAAAGGTGTATAGAGGGCACTGCTTCAAGCAACGCAGCATTAATCATAATAAAAAGGGGCCAATTTGATTGTTCAAAACTATGAAAATTCTTTCTCTCTCAAACGTTTTACTGTACTTAAAATTTTCTAGTTTTCATCTGTTTTAATTAACTCATTTATTATTGAAAATTTTCAACGTCATAACAGTTAGGTAAAATACATAATTATATAAATGCTTTGAGTATAGCATAGACATCGAGACTGGGCGAAGTGCCAGGGGAGGTGATGGAGGGCTAAGCCCCCCACTTATTTTGGAAAGATATATATACATCGTATAAACATTGAAAATGCAGCGTACCCTTTTTAAGTTTATTGCTCCCCTCCCCCGTTTGTACGTTACCGACACCTAGTATGTTTTTGAAAGATAAAGATTTGGACTTAGGGATCTTATACCCGTCTTCTCCTCTTTTCGACGGGAGTAAAATCAATTCATTTTTGAGGTTAGGGTTAGGCTTAGTTTTTTGAAAGATAAATAACAAATAAAATCTTTCCATGACTAAAATATGATTTTTTTTTCAAAGTGCATTAAGTGTCTCAATGGTAAAATATATTGATGTAGACTCTTAACGCACTTTGAAAAATTTTTTAAAAGTGCGTTGAGTTGGTCACAAATTTAACGCACTTTGAAAAAAATTTTCAAAGTGCGTTGATTTTGTCCCAATTTTAACGCACTTTGAAAATTTTTTTTCAAAGTGCGTAATTTTTTCAAAGTGCGTTGCCACACCGCTTATAGTTTCATGCCGAAAATGTCATTATTTTTCAATGTCTGCCTATTCTACCTCGTACATCTATTTTGATGAGATTCCCTTTAACAGAGTGAGGACTTCAACCCCTCTATTTTTATTTATGACTTTACAATGTCATGAACAGCAGCTTTCAATGCATTTATTATTGCAAATGAATATATACATTGGGAGAGATCCTCGCTTGATTGTGCCAGCATATTTTGTTTGGAGTTCAATATAGGTAAAACACATGACCAACATCATTATTTGACCTGATAGATTTTTTAAACCTTGAATACAAATCCACATAAACTTTGCATCCCGTTTCTCTCTGAATCTATTTTGGCATTAAATAAAGTAATCTGGATGCAATTTTTTTTCTCCGTAGCTATGGCAATGTTGGAACATGAAACCCATCCCCCTTTTAACGTCATTTTCAAGGCAAATATTCGTTTGGATACTCCATGTATAATTTACGATAAAATTTCCTAGAACTTCCAGAATGAGGTAAAAATTCCATATTTTATGGAACATACGTGTCCCAACAAATACCTAAATAAACGGGATTTTTGGATGTCAAATGTTAATATCAAAATAGTTTATCTTTGTTAAACTCAAGTCGGAAAGAAGTTGTTTTCGAGGTTGCGCCGCCTGGACATACTGTTGCTTACAAAAACTTTACTAATTTATTTAAACATAAACGTATGATTTGTGGTTTATTCTATAGATAGAACAGATGATGATAACTAAATATTTTTAAAATTCATTGATGTACCTAAAGCGGTTTTAATTTTATGGCGCTAGTCCACGAACTTTTTGATAGCCCTCGTACATGTATGTCCTAAATTTTACGCAATACACGAAATTCTTACTGGGCTTAGGGAATTCACGTATTTACTGAATTAAATTAGGAAATACACATATCTAATGACTTCATCAAACCTTTCTACACGTATTTACTGTGTTTTGGTGAAATAATTTCAAACATGAATCATAACATATGAACAGTTGCACGGTATACTGTAAACCAACTTTTATTCGCGTATGAGAAATTTTCGCGAGGTTTGCGAGAGCCTTGTCATCGCCAACTGGTCCTTAAAGTCTCTTTTCCTATTAAAAACAGTACCAGAAAGGCTTGATCCCGAAAATTAATCCTCGCGAACTAGTTTACTTCATGTAAATAGCGAAATAAATTTGTCACGAATAAAAGTTGGTTTACAGTATTCAATATTCATATCAGTTAGCATATTATGTTAATGAAAAATATTTGAAATCAACCACTTTTTATTTAAATATTTAAAAAAAATCAGTTTCTCTGAATATTAACCCAAAATATCCACATAATGAGGCCGTGCTGAAATGTGTTGTCTATAACACAACACACTTTAACGAAGTTATGTTTATTCTTTTATACTTTTTTATCTGAAAACTAAATTTGTTTTCTGGCACTTTTTATTTTATTACAATGTAGATATTCATGCAATGCTACTTTGCATTAATTGACAGTAAATTTAAAACTCTCAAGCATCTTATTTGCAAAGAAAACAATTTTAATGCTGTCTCGTGAAAAATGCAAAAAAAATCTTATAAAATACATTAAATGTAACGAAATTAAACTCAGTAATTCAAGATGAAACTTAATTTTAAGGAATTGTCCACCCTCACATTTATAATGGTCCAAAATATGGAGGAAAAAAAACATTTATTTTCAAAAATTAAGTTTGAATTTATTAATAATTGCAATCTATGTCTATATTACCATAATTTTAAAGATGTAAGACTCAAATAAACAGAAGTAACACATATATCACCTTTGAAAAATGGTACACTTTTGATAAATTTTATTTAAAAAAAACTATAATTGAAATACATAATTCTAATTTTAAAAACTCCAAATTAATTGCTTCTTCTACCGGAAAGGAGTTGATCTCTATTAAGAGTGTTAATAAAATGCTTTTTAAAATATATTTGAATTGTGAGTATCAGGAAATAGGAAATCTATTTTACATTAGAAGTACCGTAAAGAAAATGCCTAAATGAAGATACACGATAAGGAATTATCACTCTGAGCAATATTTTTGTAAGATTGATAATTAATTAAATTAAAAAAATATGTACCTACATGTATAAAAATCTTTTACTTAATATTTTTCATCACACCTGAATAGCATTCGTCCTAGATAGTTCTGTTTAAGTTGTGAATTTCAATTATTTAATAAAGGTTTTTGTAAAAAAAAAATCTTTGACATCAGAGGAGGATGAAAATACCTAAAAGCATTCGCTCTTAAATGGAAATTTTGAAAGACAGTGCACTGTGTCTCGCCAAGAATTCAAAATCATTGCATAAAGTCAGCTTTGTAAAAACAATTCTCATCAAATGGTGCTTAAAAACATACATACTAATATTTGTATACGTACTGAACATTTTAAAGGAAATGTATAGACATCCAGCTTATATAGTTTAGTACAAATGTGTAAAATCGGCTAAAATTTTCAGTAAATACATGAATTCCCTAGCTATTCAGTAATTACATGCATTTCCTAAACGACCAGTAAATACATGTTTTTACTGTATGGTTTAGGAAATACATGAAATACCTGATTTACATATTTTCCGTATTCAAATTTCAAAAATATTTTCCCACATATATAACAGAATTCAATAACAGTTTTCTACTTTCAAAACGTTTTCCCTAAAATGTCATTGTATTATATTTCATAAATATACTTTTGGTCGTATAATTGCCATTAAAAATAGACAGTGTAGAGCACTTAATAGTTAGAATAACAATGACTTTTCTTTGAAATGAAACTCGTATGTGTCCTGATTATATATTGGTTTGAATTATTTTTTGATCTTGCTTTAACCAGCTTCTACACTTTAGATATCTTGTGATTAATAGTTGCTCATGATAACGAAAGGCCAATCTTAGGTACACACGTATGTACATGTAGTGTACTCACATGCTTGCAAATTCAGCTTGAAATCGAATAAGCCAATCTTCGATGTCAGTTTTCGATGAGCTCTCAGTTAGCACTCGCCAAAGAATTTCACAAAGAGTAAATGTCCAATTTTCCTCCTGAAAATATTGCATAGCACATATAATGCAATGTACGACTATAATCATTTACAATACGAGCAATTACAATAATTTAATACTGATTAATGAACATTTCTAAAACATATTTTTAAGGAAAAACAATCAAAGTGAAGTTTAAATTCCAATTCATGTAAAAAAAAAATTATAAAATAATAACGATCAGAACATTATGATGAGTTATTATATAATACTTATTAAATTATCAAAAAAATTGATGAATTTTTATTAGTCGCAGAAATACAAAATGGTCCTTTTCAGTTGATAAAAATATCAATGACAAAACGTTGCCTCGATGTTTCCCTCCAGCTAGGAAGGTACATTAGAAACGCGTATAAAAGTTTTAAAAAAATATAATGTGTTTCGTACAAAGCTTACTTATAAAACAATGTATTCGTCTGGCCACAAAATGTAGGTTTTCGTTTTGAGTATACATTTCTGCATTCCTGGCGATTTACTTTAAATTTAACAATACGCAAAGCAGTTCCATAAACACTTGTTGTTTAGACAGCATTAGAATACATTTACGTAAACATTGTCAACTGGATCTTTTAGTAGAAACATTTACCCTTTGTTTATTCATGTCTCTGATTTTCGTGAAGAAACTTGGAGTCTCTGCTAGAACCTAAAAAATACACGAAGTTTTTTATCATGAAGATGTCCATGTGGAAAATAATTGCAGGTATCATTTTCAATGAAAGTATCAACATAAACATACACACACACACGAGAGAGAGAGAGAGAGAGAGAGAGAGAGACCTGAAACACGCTGTTTTTGTAGCAAGTTAAACCTAGATTTGGTAATCCATTTTGTTTGACCTGAAAGGGAAGGAAATCAACTGCTGATCAATTTAATGCGAGATTTACCTGTGTGACTCATTTTCTTAAAAGGCTACACTATCAGACAGATTTCAAGGTTTCTTATATAACTTACACTCTGTTCCTCAACCTTTGAGCATTGGAATGAATAGGTCATAACCTTTCTTCCATATTCCCGCACACCATTGGAACTCGCTTCTCTTTTATATAGAATAACTGCAGATTGCTGGTTTTCTTTGGAAGCTTCAATGCAGACATATGGATTAAATTCTTAGGATTCAAAGCCCATAAATTAACGAGAAGGGATTTTTTTTTTAAGAATTGGGTACAAGTATTGCACTTCACAGAAAGAAAAAAAACTTGGGGAATTCATTTAAATGCATTTTAGAAATAGCACTCGGGTTTTAAGGCCGAAATCGGGTTTGATAAGTTGTCAACTTCTCTAGCTCCTCGAAATCTAATAGGAATTAACGAGATTGGATAAAGAAGCGACCCATTACTGCACACTGATACTATTAAAATGATATCGATATAAATACCCGGAAATTCCCAATAACTTTTATGGATGTGCAAGCAACAAATAACTCATCAAGACTTCAGAGCTAAGATGGCATTGCTTTTTTTATAACACTATCAAAAATATATATTTTATAATGAAGGTATACACTGATTGAAAACATTATCAACCACGGTAACACCGCAGTAATGATATGCAAAGTGATATATTGTAAGATGACTTTTAAGAGAAATAAGATTCAAAGACATAATCAATAATTTATTCATACGAGTATTTATATGATTTTTATTGTTGTTGTTTCATATAATATGGTATTTGCATATTGAAAACATATTGAAATTTGATAGGGAAATCATACAAATTAAAAGATCAATCCCCTCTCCCTATATATCTCTGCATGTACATAATATTTGTATATATGATTAGACTTCAATATTTTTCCATTAAAAAATGTCAATTCTTATACAGCATCTACCAAACCTCACATTTTACGTTGTTCCAGTGACCTTGTAAGAATGGCATGGCACATTTATCTATTCTCGTACGAGCTTTTTGTTAAAATCATTCCCCTTTAAAGGCGTGATGACCGTGACAAGAAACAAACAAAAGGATGGTTGAAGTAACAGAAAGTGACATAGTCAAAATAATCTTAGCTCTTACAATTGTGATATGTAGTCTTGACGACCTGATAGGTTTTCATTTTCTTTTGTAAAGAAATGTATAAGTTAGGCAGTTTGTAAGTGAAATTATACATTTGAAGAGAAAGAAAATTACATACCCTTAGACCCTATATGTTTTTCTTCCATCTAGTAAAAGGCAAAAAAAAAAATTTAATTGAGACATAAAGAAAAAGTAATTGTTGCTGTCTGCTTACCCTTCATCAATTAAATATCTTGTTGCTACGTTAGTTTTTTGCATTTTTATTCTGCGAATCTATTACGTTTTATAAAGCTACCTGTAATTTATTATCCAAATCATTAGGAAGGGTTGTTTTGGGTGTAAAGAAAAGTTCCACACAGTCTCTTGAGGGGCAAGTAGCTATCCCGGTCCCCTTGCTTTTTTCTAGCAGTTTCGTAAAGCAACTTTTGCAAATTGTATGATTGCATCTTCGTATCTGCCAAACCTGTTCAATCTGTTCAATCATAACATAGCATTGTTTAAATCATGTTAAATTAAATAACATCTCAACATTTTCACGCAGATTAAGGTTTTAAAAGGATGCATAAGTTACACAGACTATGTCATTTTTGAATGAGGTATTTACATGTAATCATAAAACAACAAAAAAAACCCAATAATGAATATTTATACCAAATTAAGTAGATGTAATTTACGATTTAAAAAAATGAGTACTATGCGTCTTTATATTCTTCATCGAATATGAGGTCGTGTAGCCACTGGCTTTTCAACATGTACTTGAAAGAAAATATCAAATCTATGTAACATCTTACAACTATTTATTGCACACAAATTTACACATTGCATTTTTTGGTCTAAAATATGTTCATTGATAATCAATCTGGAAAGATTCTGTTCCACAAACTTCATTTTTAAAATTGACTATTAGGTTTATAATCTGCATATTAGAGTAGTGCAAAATCTAATAGAAGGAATGATTAGAGTTTCGTTAAAATGGATGAGGAATTAATGCTATAGACATAAAGCAATCTACTTTAAATTGCATAAATGAAAATAAATTTCCTTCCGTATCTTTATCCAGAACTAAATGCCATTTTGAAATATTTATTTTGTACCTCTGGGTCCAAAAAAAAATTAATAAAAATTCAAATATTTACATTCACATACCTATCTAGTCCATTATTTGTACGAAATATATTTATTTAGCATCCCTAACAGTGTAAACTTTAAGTCGTCAAACAGGGGCCGTATGGACAATCATTACAAACATACATCAGATACTTGCGTGGTGTGATATATTGGTAAAATGAAATATGTCTTGCCTTGCTTCCTATCTGGTCCCCTGAACATACACAACAGTCACTCCTTGGTTTCATTTGTTGACTGATAAATAAAGTATCCTTAAAGAAAATAATAAAACTAAGTAAATTTAGTAGCTAAAATACGTAAGTAATTAAACATTTATATACTGGTTTCAGTGCCTCTGATCACGTGCGAATTAGAAACAATAAGCATGCATATGTTTAAATGATATACTAGCTTGTTCGATTACTCAACATCATATATAAATTATTAATAAAAGGGACAACAGACAAATAGAAAGCACTGGCGGTGGCCATTATTTAGGGATTCATATTTATCGACGAAGTTTTATCAATTTAAAAATAGTTACATTCATTCATATGCCGCCTCTATATACCTCAGTGAACTTAAAATAAAAGACATCTTAGAGTGTGCCATATCTGTTTCATATATGGATGTTTTAACGATAAGGGTCAACTAAGAACTAAATTTCAGGTTTCCCATCATCAATTTTCTTATTTATGTACTAACATTCCGCTATCACATTCATACTTAAGACCATGCTCTTAGTACGATTAATTTTTATAAGCCTAGGCAGGTTACTGATAGATAAGTTGAAGTTGTGGCCCCTCCCTACCCCAAGCGGCCAATATTTCAACAATTTAGAATTTAAATTACACAAGAATGCTTCCACATGTTTCATTTTTTCTGATTCTTGAGAAGATTTTTTCGTACATATTTCAAAGTAAATCTATGATTCCCTATTGTGGCCCCAGCCTTTCTCCTCGGGCCATGATTTCAAAAATTTAGAATCTACACTACCTCAGAATGCTTCCACATAAAGTTTCTTCTTTTCAGGCCTAGTGGTTCTTGAGAAGATTTTTAAAGATTTTCCAATGTAAAAATTTCATTCCCTTTTGTGGTCCAATATCCCCTGGAGCCATGATTTCAACAATTTTGAATCCACACTACCTCAGAATGCTACCTCATTAAGTTTCAACTTTTCTGGCCAAGTGTGTCTTGAGAAGATTTTTAACGATTTTTCAATTTAAAACTATCATTCCCTGTTGTGGTCCCATCCTATCCCCTTGGGCCTTGATTTCAACGATTTAGAATCTACACTCCCCCAGGATGCTTCCACATAAGTTACATCTTTTCTGGTTCAGTGTTTCTTGAGATTTTTACAGATTTGTTTTACCTCTTTACTTTGATTTTAAATTTTGATTCCCTGTTTTGGCCCTAACCTTGCCCTGGGGGCCCTGATGCGAACAATCTAGAATCTACGTTAAGTCTGGAAGATTCCACAAACGTTTCATCTTTTCTGGCCTAGTGGTTCTTGAGAAGAAGATTTTTAAAGATTTTTTAAATGAATGTAAAACTATCATTCTCTATTGTGGTCCCGTCGTATCCCCTGGGGCCATAACTGCAACAATTTAGTAAACGCTATCACAGTATGCTTCAATACAAGTTTCATCTTTTTTGGCTCAATATTTCTTGAGATTTTAAAAATGTTTTCATTTATAATTCAATGTTAAATTATCTCGGTTCCCTATTGTGGCCTCAACCTAGCCTTGGGTGCTCTGATGTAAACAATTTAGAATCTTCTTTACGTCTAGAGGCTTCTACAAAAGTTTTAATTTTTTTATCCAGTGGTTCTTGAGTAGCAGATTTTTTAATGACCAACCCTATTTTGGGGTTTTCTTGATTATCTCCTCTTGGAATGAGATTTGGCCCTTTACTGTATGAATGTAGAAGCTCCTTCACCCAGGAATGCATTTTTTTGTTAAAAGTGACCTAGTGGTTTTTGAGAAGTTAAAAATGTGAAAAGTTTACAGACAAACGGACAGACAGAAAGCTAGACAGACGGAAGGACGCCAGACATCGGGTGATCAGAAAAGCCCACTTGAACTTTCAGTTTAGGTGATTGTAAAAAAAAGTCCCTGTCTTGAAAATTGTAGAGGGAATTATCCGGACAAAGAGGGTACCCTATAAACAATAACATGCAAAAAATAATAATAATTAGTTCAACAGCTACTATTTTTCTCATTTATAAATAAAAATAAAAAAAAACCAGCAGTATGAATATCTCTGATATATGTCTAATTGATCTAACAAATTAAAACTTGCTATCGTAAAGACTTTGGGGAGTTATCCGGACAAGTTGGTTACAATATAATTATGCAAAATTTTACAAAACAATGAGAAAGCTCAACTACAGGTATTTTTTCGCATAGATAATTTAAAATCAAAATCCAAGAAAAGTGCAATTTCTGCAATCTCCAATTAATCTCCAAAATAAGAATTTTCTAACTAGATAATTGTAGGATGACGAAGGGGTGCCCCTTATGCAACATTTAAATTCAACAGCAAGCAGTTTTCGCATAAATTATCAAAATTAAAAATCAATTAATATAAATGTACATATCTCTTATATGTGAACAATGGATCTGCAAAGTATAAAAGGTGTCTATCTTGAAAACTGTAGGGGGAGTTATCCGGCCAAAAGGGTTCCCTATATGCAATTGGTTCAATAGCTTGTATTTTTCTTGTGAATTATCACAAAATGCAAAATTTAAGGATTATGCACATCTTATGCACGACATAAATGTCCTATGATCTGCAAACTGGGAACTTCCTATGTTTTAAACTGTAGGAGGAGTTATCCAGACAAATGGGGTGCAATAATTTGTTAAAAAATCATCATTCGTTAATTCTTCAAGTTCAACTGCTGGGATGTTTAGCATAGACTATAAAAAAAATCAAATCGAAGTAATATGCACATTTCTGATGTGTGTACAATTGATCTTCAAATCAAAAATATACCATCCTTGATAATTTTAGGCCTGCAGTAGTTATCCGGACACGATGGATAAGTCACCCGGACAAAAGATGTACTCTTTTGGCAGCCGTCCGCCAGCCCGACATTTTGACCATTACAATAACCGGATTTTTCTTCGGAAAACCCGAATAAAAAGTTACATCACAATATGTACATAGATGTATATATTTTTCTTTTTTCAGTGATATCCAAATTATTTAATTTTTCTATACGAATAATATTCTAAAGATTTTCAAAACTTTTCAAATCTACCCAGTAAATTCAAATGGCAAAGTAGTTCATTTTTTTCCATAATAGAACAAACTTTAAAGGCAAATGATACATACTTCTGAAACCAATGAAAATAGGAATAAAAGTCATGATATTAATGTAAAATAAACATTTTTACTGCATAGATTTTTTCATTTAAAATTTTAGAATAATGTCTTACAATGTGGTAAAAAAAAAATGTATAGATTTATAAGAGTGATTGCAGAAAGGTTCAATTTTTAACATCTAAGAAAAAAAAACAATTTCTTAATATTTCAGACATTTGAGATGTGCATAAGTTACAACTAAAATATGACCCAAAATAACTAATCAATGCATTCATTTTTTTGGTCTATTATGATATGTCTTTAAAAGATTATTTTCTCAAATAACATACATGGATTGAATGATATGTTTAAAAAAAAGAAAAACAAAAATAAATGTTGTTCAGTCCTGGCAAGACTGTTTTCTAACCTTTTCTGTGTATAAGCGCTTTGCCAAGAATTCTGAGGATGAACTATCAATAAAGCTGTCGCACTTTATAATTTGGCATGGAAAAATACGCTGAGCACAATCCTTGCACGAGGCATGGCCACATTTCATTTCTTTCACCGCCTTTCAAAAGAACATCAAACCTCAACTAATTATTGATATCAGTCTAATTTAAAAAAAGAGACAACTCTTTTTAAATTCAAGACTTTTTAATATTAAAATTTATATCTTTTATATTTTATCGAGTAGTATTTTTTTATTTAAAACAAACCTCTTTTCTTAAACAGCAAGCACACTTTAATTTTTCAATCTATCAAAAGAATGAATTAAAAAAGTCATGACATGTACCAAAAATATTTAATGGCAATAAGTCTTGATATTTGAATTGGATGGGAGTAAGCGAAAAAGCCAAAACAATCAAACCTTTCACCTTCGTATGTGGGACTTCGCTTAATAAAGGTGTTAGCTTCAGTATATAAGTGTGGCAAATTATTGCATGGTAGTTTTTATGAAGAAATATCATTTTTATCGTTTTTTGAAATAATTTCCTTTTTTGTAGGTTCTTTCATCTTACTTTTTTAGCTCCTTCCATGCCCGAGGTTAGTACGTTAGGCACATTATTTAGAAATGTAAATTTAGAACTTACATGTATTCCTTTACTTATAAAACTTTTATTCGAGGTCAACATTGCAAGTACGTACATGTACGAATGAAAATCATGCATGAATTGATAACATGATGAACGAAGTACTTTCACCACGTTTGTAATATGGGTGAGCAGAAAAAAAGATTACGGAGCTCATCTAGGACACTAAAATGATTCAAACTTTAACATGCTAAATATTTTTTGAACTATCAAGGACTCTTTTAAAAGCCAACAATACTAGTGTATCAAAGAAACACATTTACCATAGAGCTGCGTTCATCCTCTTCTCTATTTCCTTTATAATTTTCTATACACTGGCATCCTAAAACTGGACATTTTAGAATCATCAATTGAAGTGTTATGCAGAGGGATAAACAGGAATCACAAAACCTGTGTCCACAGTCAATTTCCTCCAGGATTGCCTATATTAAAAATTAACTAGATTTATTGTAAATTAACAAGACGTTTACATGTACTAACAGAATGTACAGACGTTTGTCATAATTTAACGGCAAAGCTCCAAAAACGGCAACACTCCTGCGCTAAGCGTATAGTAAGCAAGCTACTATACGATTAGTATACATTTCTGATTCTTGGGATGATGCATATCTATTTTTAGCTTCTGGTTACCCATACTTCCGTTTTGTTCACGTATGCCTCCGGAATACTTTATATAGTGTTATAATCATAATAGAAAAACGTAAACATTTTTACTGTCAGTACAGTGATAGATAGTCGTTCATTTGTTTGGCATGCTTAGACCAATTAGGAAGACTCCACTAAAAGAAATTACCACCCGGTTAAATACAAATAAACCTTGGTAAGTGTCTAAAAGAATTGTTCAAATATGTCTCTACCAGGAAGGTTACCATAGACACATAGTGAAAAGAGAGTTCGTTAAATGGAGTTGACTCGTGAAAGGCGGTTAGCATGGTGCCGAGGAAAGCTTCATTGGCGTGTGAATGGTCAGCGGTGGAGAGTTATTTTTCCTGATGAAAGTCAAGTCGTTTGGGTCAATACAGGTTGTATTAATGGCACCCAGTGGATGATGCGGAGTCTCCCGATTGTGCCCCACCCCTTGATATGATATATTATGTTGTAACCGTTGCTTTGATTTGGGAATGCAAAATTACGGGTTTGACACAATTACAACCATAAATGGCTCTGTGAAAAGAACTTTGGTGGCGATAAATTATAGCACACGTCTGTAATTAATAAATGGAGCATAGTTCCAATGAATATAAAAAAATATTGCAAATTTCATATCTAAAAAGACAAAAACAATCGATCATTTTAATCTCACCTCCGTCTTTTTGCAAAGGACACAAGGTGTAGATCCACTTACTGGTTTTAAATACGATGGAACCTATAGAATGTCATATTAAATTAAAAATAAAGGAATGTGTGCATAATTATGGTGATTACTATTAATTACATAAAGTCAATATATATTGTTTTGAATACTAACGTATAATTAAAACAAATATCCCTGACTGCAATAGGCAAAATTAAACACGACACGTATTCGAACAAACCAAAATGGATAAAGGAAGAGCAAGATATTTGAATAAGTGGACTTTAAGAAAGGCTAATTTGTGGATCAAGAAGTAAGTTTATTTGATCTCTAAGATGTCATAGAAAAGAAAAAAAATGTTTTACTTACTAATAACCCATCATTTTCACAGTTTCTGATAAATCGTTTTGCATTCCCAAGGCTTCCACATGATAAACACTTATTACAATGCAATTTATCATCTTTTTCAGTTCTAACCAAGAATTTAAGACACCGTAAACACCAACCATGGGAACACTGAGAGAACTTTATAACAGCCTATAAATATATTTATTTATACCTTTTATACTTATTAATCTGTCAGTGTATTTTATTTTAATCAGTGATACGTCTGCTTTCCAAACACCACTAAACATTCAATACAGTCAATTCAATTGTCTAATGTAAAACCATGCCATTCATATATATATTTGTCATTAGCGGCGTTTGTGTGTTGGATTATTTGTAAAACGAAAAACATAAAAATGGCGACACTTTGAGGTGATTTTGGCTTTTCCATAGACGAGTTTCCTTACAAGCTGATGTTGTTATATTCTGTTATACCTAAATACAGTTTTCATGTCTCCTAACTTATTTGATATTATGGTCGAAAAAATGGCATTGTTAGGACATACAACCTATTTCAATACCGATTGTTACGATGTATGGCCATGTTTTTCAAGATAAATTTGACGACTGACTATGTACCTTTTACTTGACCAATACGTACAAAAAATGTAATGCTCTCGGCGGATGACAATGTGACATGTCAACGGGCATGCTTACTCTTCTACTGGTCTCATCGCTGGAAATTTCAGGGGACAATGCTTCATGCCCTTTTCACCGACTTGTAGCATTCTTTGTTGTTGTTTTTGTTGTTGTTTTTTTTTTTCTTTTATATTTTATGTATTGAATGACTGCATTGACCAGTTATTTTATTTTAAATGAATTATTTTCTTTCTTGCAAGAAAATATAGTAGCATGCTTTATGAAATGTAAAATTTCATTTATTTTTCGTCTTTACACCTTATAACGACTATTGTTTTTGGACCAACTTTTAAAATGCTACTTATGTGTAATTATTGGTTCTTTATATTATCAATAATGTTTAACGAAGGTTGTCTTTGTTATATTATCATCCCTTTTGTAATAGCCAGACTTACAGCAGCAGCAGAAGAATAAAAATAAAAAATATTGCAGGTTCATGATTGTAAGATTTTATCTTATCAATAATAAACTAATCAATCCTTTATGAACTTCAGTCTGGTGCAAAGTATTAAAAATCTAAAATTCACAGGCATTAAAACACAGAAAATTATATTCAACGATAAATTATCTAGTATAATGCATACCTTTGTTTGACAATAACTGCAATTTAATCTTTCTCCGTATGAAGGGCAAAGTAACTGTTAATAAAAATTAGGACATTTCAGAACATATACATATGTATATTGCATAGTCATAATAAATAAATCAATATGCATTTAACAGACGTATAAATTTCATACTGGTGAACACATCTATTCAAATGATGTAGTACATAAAATGTACTTTTTGGAAAGGGGGGTGATGATCAAGTGCTATATGAACAAATAAAAATCCCTTCTTACATGGTTCATTCTGTCTGCTTCCGTATATTTACTACTACGTCCTTCTAAAGTATCCCTCTTGCATGTATTTGAACAGTCATTTGGAATTTCCAGAACTTTTAACGTGTTTTCATTTTTCTTAGTAAGCTCTGTTTGTATAGAAAATCATTCTCAAACTTAGTGTATTTTTTTTTATTTTTATGTGATTTAAATAGGCATTAAAATAAACAAAGCAACATTGTTTTTCTTACCTTCAAAGTAGTTGATATTATTCTGAAATCAAAACAAAACATATGTTGAATTCTTTAAGGTAACATTACTATTAAGGTTTTATAATATGTAAAGGAAAAATGTTAATATTAGTACTCGTAAGATCAAACATACCATATGTATACACCTGTACATTTTACAAGTAGCCAATCAACACTTATGTACATGTATTTGAAACTAGTCAAATGAATGGGTGTTTTGGAACCAAGGTGATATTTAAGTTTCTAAACAAAAGCCAGAATTAACTTATTCGTCATTTTCTTAAGCAGTGTTTGATTTTTGTCAAGATTGAAATTCATTCGCAATTATTCAAATCAATCAAAGATAATTCTCATAAACCAAAAACGATCCTTCAAGTCATAAATTAGCCTCAGACAAGCCCAAGCCTATTCTTGGCTATACATCCGATTCCTCAATCCTCACTTTTATTTAGATCTTCTTGAAAGGTTCTTGGAAATTTGCAAATTCTTTTAAATATATAGTAGACTTTAAAAATATGTTATTTACCTTCAGAATTCCTGGATCGTCAAGTACAGCTTTCAAACACAGAGCAGGAACCCGTTGCGAGCAAAGTGAAACGCTACACGTAGCAAGTCCGTACTCGTTTGAATTGCCGTATATTTTCATCGTGCAAGGTTTACATGCATTATGATTGCAGATAGCCAATTCAATAAAAACCTATTTTTAATAAAAACAAAAAAATTTACGCATAAGTTAACATATTCAAATATTCATATTGTATATTACTCTGAGTCTCGGAATCCTACCACCGGTAATATTCTCAAGCTACATTTTAAATTGAATGATGTCCACTTTTTTTATCCAATTGTTCAAATTGAGAAATCACTTTTCCAGTTATTTATTACGGAACCCAGGTGAAAAGGTTATAGCTATTCCCATTTTTAAAAATCTCAATTCCACATATTCCCACTTGCAAATAACGATAGATGTTTAGATTTACCTGTATTTTGTATATTTAAAGACAGAAAATAATGAATACATCTATGAAAAAGTATGATTTATTTTGGATTTTTGAAATAACAAGCAAATTCAAAGAATTGTGGTCCCCCGCTTTCGGTGACTTTTTGGGTGAGATGTCATTTGTTTACGACATTTAGTGTCTATTATGAATGCCCTATCATAAGTCATATATTTAGAAATTATCACTGAACTCCAAGGTCAAGGTCAAAGGGTTAACGTTCTTAAAGCCCTAGCACTTACCATTCAAAAGTTATGGTCAAGGTTAAAATTTTCTCATAAGTAAAAAAATCTCCAAGGTCAAAAGGTCAAGGTTGTTAGTATCAAATGAAAGGTCTTGCCACAAAAAATACATATGTGAAATATGAAAGCCCTGGTATCTACTGTTCAAAAGTTGTGGCCAAGGTTAAAGTTTTTGAAAAGTAGGTCAAACTTCAAGGTCAAGATCCAAGGGGCAAAGTTCTTGGTATTCAATGAAAGGTCTTTTCACAAGAATTGTATATATGAAGTATGAAAGACCTAGCCCTTAACATTCAAAAGTTATGGTCAAAGTTAAAGTTTTTCATAAGTACGGAAATCTCCAAGGTCAAAAGGTCAAAGTTGTTGGTATCCCAAAAAAGGTCTTGCTACAAAGAATACATATGTGAAATATGAAAGTCCTAGTGCCTACCATTCAAAAGTTATGGCCAAAGTAAAAGTTTGGAATTTTTGTGTAAAAGTGGGTCAAACTCCAAGGTCAAGGCCAAAAGGTCCAATTTGGTGGTACCCAAACAAAGGTCTTGTAACAAGGAATACACATATGAAATATGAAAGTCATAGCTCCACTGAATCAAAAGTTATGGGCAAGGTTAAAGTTTTTGTGACGGACGGACAGACTGACGGACAGACGGACGGACGGACAGACGAATGAGATTTAATGTCCCCTCGCTTTCGCGAAAGCGGGGGACAATAAAAAGATCTTACAACAAATAGCAACTTAGTACCTAAATTTAAGAACATAGTTAATTATTTGTTTACACAAAATTCCACTTACTCCCACGTGAAATTTCACCTTTTTCTACCCGATTTTCAGAAAATGGGAATAGCTTGCATAAACCGGTGAAAATTCATGTTGTTTGAATAATTGCCTTGTTATTGAAGATTTACGTGTAGAATATTTTCCTGTTTAGTAATTCGGGACTATTGCAGAAAAAAACACAACAACCCGCTTTAATGGGTTATGTAATATTCTTCTTAAATGGTTGAAACCGTTAGTTCCATATTAACAAATAATTAAATAATTTTTATATTGGTTACAGCACTGTCTGTTTGAATATTTACAATAAGTATCGTAATCTAGTCCTGTTTTCTTGATATGTACGTCATGGTATACCATGCTGATGAAAAAGCAGACTGCTTATGAAGCGGTTCATAAAAGTGGCCTTGGCAGTGAAAAATGTTCTTGCTAGTTGAACCTAAATGGATGATTATGGAAAGGGATTTTCAACATTCAGTAGTTGTAAATATAATAACATAAATAAATTCATTTAATCATGAATTCAAGCTGTTTATCTTAATTGAAAAGGAAGTCTTGAAAGGGGAAAAATGCGCTTCACATATACACACAATGATCGTAGCTATGTAACACACTTTTCTCATTGACATTTATTCTAAATAATTCTTAAGTGAAATACATTTATTACACTCATCACGGACATGACTCCTTTTATCGAAAGATAATACAAAAATTCTTCAAATACTGTAAAATCACTTATTTTTGTGGAGTTAAATTTTCGTGATTTGAGGAAAAAAATGTTTGTAGGGATTTACATGTATATTAGTGGTAAAAGAGGTCAAGCATGGTATTGATTACAATTTTACAGATTGTCAGACTCTTCAAATCTCAAAAACAAAGAAAATTAAACTAGCTCGGAAATATGTGTATAATGTTTGTTTTTTTTTTTTGTAAAAGTGAGAAAAAGATGATTTTGTTGACCTCATCTCTCAACATACGATACATAGATCCACTAAATAAAAAATACCGTTTTCATCTTTTCGTGCCATAGAACTTTATATATTTTTCGAAACTTAGGAAAATATTATTTCATTTAACATTTTAAGAAATGATGCTCATATGTAATTTTAAATCATGAAGGATATAGAGGTAACGAACAGTATAAAATACCAACTTCCAAATCATCAGAGGTGGGATCAGGTGCCATGGAGGAGTGAGCATCCCCTGCCGACCCATTAAAAATAAGAAATGCACACTTAAGATAAAAAAAAGTTTTAAAATATGCAAATACTTGTACCGTAGCATTTGTTTATTCATAACCTTAGGACACATTAATGATATAATATATCCAGACTTTGTTCAACGATAATCGTTGGATATGCTTACAAATGACTACATGGCCCTCTTCAGAAAAATACCAATCTTTTTATGACTCACCTATAAGTTTGACATAGAGTTTTTGCCTAAAATTTAACTCCCAAAAAAACCGATTTATAGTCGATTATATACGGTAGTCATTTTGTTAGCAAAACATCCAAAAAGTTACAATTTATTTCTGCAAAAAAAAAAAAATTACTTCGACACTCTTACTGTTCAACATTTGCAATAATTCTATGAAGAATCAGTACTCTTGCCATATGTTCTCAACGATTAAATTAGCTTCTATAAAACGTGAAATCAGTAGTTGAGCGATTTTTGTACAAGAAGGATATGGAAATAACGAACAGTATTCAATCTCAACGTCCATTAAACAAATATACAAAATAAGAGTAGAGCAAACACGGACCTCCGAAATATCAGAGGTGGGATCAGGTGCCATGGAGGAGTGAGCATCCCCTGCCGACCGGTCACACCCGCCGCGTGCTCGTTGTCATAATCAGGAAATAACGGAAAAAATCCGTGGTCAATTTAGTGTATAAATAATGGACTAACAATTGGTATGAAAAACGTCAGTCAGCATTTCATTCAATGACAAATTGTATTTGCTGACAAGGTCATTGTATCGACCATAGAATTTACGAAATGATGACTTTAAACGAGACTGTTGATATTCTTGTTTCATCAACTTGCTTGTCAATAATTTACCTCGTTTAAGAAATTGTTCATACGTAGAGCACGCCCTTGCGTATCGAATCAACTGAGATATAAATACTCATTTGTTAGACTCGACACATTATGTATAGAAATATTTTTGAAAAAATAACGATCTATATTTACACTGTTCTGTAAGTTGTTTTCCTTACTCAGAAAATGTTCTGATCATGCTTACATCGTGCCTTACGAAGTCAATTACAATATTCTGGTAACCTTTCCTTCAATTAGTTGATAAACTGAAAGACTTAAGAAAAAACTATCTAAGTTTGTTAGTTTCATGATATGATCAAACATCTGACTTGCATGCCAAAGGTGTTTATGTATAAAATTATCACGCAAGACAATTTCTTATCATCATCGTGAAACCAAAAAATCTTACAGTTTTTCCTTTTTTAAATGCTGTTCATTTTGAAATTTCACGAGCTCTATGTACCGCGTTGCGTAGTTTATCTATATGCAGTATAAAACAAGAGGCCCAGGGGCCACAGCGCTCACCTGAGCACATCGGGGTTGAATTTACTCCCTCCCCCCTTCCAGGCGTTCATCATTTGAACAAACTTAGAATCTACACTACCTGAGGATGATTCCATATAAATACCCCGGGTATCACTAATCATAGCTTTGAAGTACTTGAAAAGAAGATTTTAAAAGGTTTCCCTATATATCCCTATGTAAAACCTGGGTCGGCCATTTTGGCCCCACCCTAGCCCGGGGGTTCATGATTTGAACAAACTTGAATCTACACTACCTAAGGATGATTCCACTTGAGTTTCATCTTTCCTAGCCCAGTGGTTCTTGAGAAGATTTTTAAAGATTTTTCTTATATATTCCTATGTAAAACTAGGGTCGGCCATTTTGGCCCCATCCTTGTCCCGGGGGTCACGATTTGAACAAATTTGAATCTAGACTATCTGAGGATGATTCCACATGAGTTTCCTCTTTCCTGTCCTAGTAGTTCTTGAGAAGAAGATTTTTAAAGATTTTTCTTATATATTCCCATGTAAAACTAGGGTCGGCCATTTTGGCCCCATCCTTGTCCCGGGGGTCATGATTTGAACAAACTTTAATCTACACTATCTAAAGATGATTCCACATGAGTTTCATCTTTCCTGGCCCAGTGGTTCTGGAGAAGAAGATTTTTAAAGATTTTTCCTATATATTCCTATGTAAAACTTGGGTCGGCCATTTTGGCCCAACCCTTGCCTAGGGGTCATGATTTGAACAAACTTGAATCTAAACTACCTGAGGATGATTCCACATGAGTTTCCTCTTTCCTGTCCTAGTGGTTCTTGAGAAGATTTTTAAAGATTTTTTCTTATATATTCCTAGTATGTAAAACCTGGGTCGGCCATTTTGGCCCCATCCTTGCCCCGGGGGTCATGATTTGAACAAACTTGAATCTACACTACCTGAGGATGATTCCACATGAGTTTCCTCTTTCCTAGCCCAGTGGTTCTGTAGAAGAAGATTTTTAAAGATTTTTCCTATATATTCCTATGTACATGTAAGACTTGGGTTGGCCATTTTGGCCCCACCCTTGCCCCTGGGGTCATGATTTGAACAAACTTGAATCTACACTACCTGAGGATGCTTCCACATGAATTTCATCTTTCCTAACCCAGTGGTTCTGGAGAAGAAGATTTTTAAAGATTTTCCCTATATATTCCTATGTAAAACTTGGGTCGGCCATTTGGCCCCACCCTTGCCCCGGGGGTCATGATTTGAACATACTTGAATCTACACTACCTGAGGATGCTTTCACATGAGTTTCATCTTTCCTGGCCCAGCGGTTCTGGAGAAGAAGATTTTTTAAAAATGCCATTGATTTTAACAAATTCATGATTATCTCCCCTTGGAAGAGGGCTTGGCCCTTTATTTGAACAAACTTGAGTCCTCTTCACCTAAGGATACTTTGTGCCAAGTTTGGTTGAAATTGGCCCAGTGGTTCTTGAGAAGAAGATGAAAATGTGAAAAGTTTACAACGACAACGACTACGACAACGACAACGACAGACAACGGACAAATTTTGATCAGAAAAGCTCACTTGAGCCTTTGGCTCAGGTGAGCTAATAAAATCAATTGCTTTAACAACGACAACGACTACGACAACGACAACGACAGACAACGGACAAATTTTGATCAGAAAAGCTCACTTCAGCCTCTGGCTCAGGTGAGCTAATAAAATTAATTGCTTTAACAATTCCATATTTTTCAAGGTTTTATTGATCATTATCCTTTAAAACTAACCTCCTCCGAGTCACAAGATGAACATTTTCCTATTCCTTTTGGAATTTGAAGGTACATTGCTACCTATAAAAAAAGTTTATAAATATGATTTAAAAATAAAATGTCGTGCAGAAAAAAAATGAATCTTACTTCTAACCCAATTAAATTTGCCTTACTCTAAATTGCCTCACCTTACAACCTAGAAGTAGTCATATAAAATGTTCATTAAACTTATCGTTACTTTAGCAATGTACCAAAAATGCAGGATATGAAATTGGAAAGATGCTCTGATATACTTGTTAAATTTCAAGGAAAAACAAACAGACAAACAGACGAAAAGAGGAAAAAATATATACCCCCGAAATTTCTTTTTGTATATGCCTGGGATAACAATGCAATAATTAAGTTGTGTATGTCCCTTTACTAACGAAAACTATTTTGCGTTTTTTTTTTTCTTATATGCAACACGAAATTGGATGAATTTTTCATGGAGTAGATGATCATAGGATTTTTTTGTGAATGCAAATAGTACACCTTACCTTACCTTTATTCCGTAAGGTATAGGTAAGTTTCAAGTTTGAAGACCAAAACAAAAAAGATCTTTTAAGGTAGGATTCTTCTCTGATTTCTGACTAGATGAAATATTCAAAGTATATTTGCTTATATGTCATATATATTGAGGTGTAAGGAATTTAACAGACCATATTTTTCTTTCCTAATCAGAAATGTACAACTTTAAATAGAAATGGTAAACTGCGTTTGAAAACTATAGCAGGGACTATATTTTTGGCGGAATGGTGGCGTATGAAAATATCTTCTTTTCTGCCTCTCAAAATTATTATAAAACAATGAATTTAACTATAATTTTTACACAATCGAAGACTTGGAGAAATTCTCAAATGTAAGTTAAATTAATGACGAGGGACTAAACTTTCAAAATATATCAAATAAATATGATTTTTCAAACAAACTAGAACTATGTTAGCTTTTAAACGCTTCCTATCAAAGTGCAAATTTGAGCCAAAAATCCATTAAAAGTATTTTTTCTCTCTTAGTAAACGATCAAAACTTTTTGTTTTTGTATCATTTTGTACACTTCTAAGACTACTTTATTATATGTGAAAATAAGAAAAAGTTAAATATAGGAAGCATATTAAAATAACTAATATATCCTTAAAAAAAATAAGAAAAACAGAGAAAATTCGGATTAGACAATATCCAGTTAAATGAAATTATTTATGTAAATTTGGTAATATCATGCTATAGACCCGATATAGGAATATGTTTTTATGCAAAAAGAACAATCATTAAACTTTTGAAACAGAAGTAGGTATCACATGATTGGCAACAGTATTTTCTTATTCTTAATGTCAAGGAAAAAGATAATGACCTTGACCTGACCTTGCCTCTAATATAAAACGGTCAAATTTAATTTCACTGATACTATCACTTACTGATATTGTATTCTTGATTCTGTGAAAATTTCAAAAAAATTTAAATATTAGAAATATGAGAAGAATCCTACCTTAAGGGAATTGTTTTTTATGCCCTCTTTACATACATATATTGTTTATGGATCGATCGCTGATTGTATATCATTCATTTTAGTATACATGTACTCTTAAGAAAAAAAAACATATACATGTATAATACATATAGATTTTTTTTTACCTCAAATAAAAAACAGTTTTTAAAAGCAATATCGTGAAGTCATGCATGTTAACCGGATCATAATATGACATTAATAAAAGTGACAAGTTCAGATCGCTTCAATGTTCAAAATGCCGTAATTTGATTTAGAATATGCACTGATTCTGGCACATTTTCATTGAGGCTGTTGAAAAAGTTGAGTGTTAAAGATAAGATTAACACATTCGAAAGCTGGCATTACTAGAATGCATACATGTAACTCTACTATCATTATTTTTACTACATATTCCTTAAAGGAAATGTGACTTTTTGATGTAATCTTTTTATTTAAGTAGAAACGTTGTTTTTCTATACATCTAGGACTCCTGCCAAACGGAATAAAGAAAATCTAGTTTGTCGTCTATATTCTGGCCAATCTAATCTAAAAAAAATTCTCTCCATCATGTACTTTGAAGCTTTTCTACAAATTCGATATGTGCAGGTTTTTGATACTTTTAACAAGTGGAGGAACAGACAGTCATCCAAAGGAATAAAAAATCTTAAAAGGAAAACAAATACTTACGGCTATTGGATCTCCTTTAATTGCCATATTCATTGCGTTAAGGCACGTGGTAGGAATTTCCTTGTCACAGAAAGATTGGTGACACTTTTTCATCTCCATTGGTAGGTCGATATACCTGGTCTGTCTTCTATTTTCAACTTCTAGAATATACTTTTCAAAGCAGGATATGCACATTTTGTGATCACAGAGCCGTATTCTGACTGAGACCTTTAGAAAAAAAATACAGTACATAAAAATTTTCCCCCATTTCTACGGAAATTAAAGTAAACTATTGCATTGTCAAATCTCATTTTACACATGCCCTAGTGGTTATCTATACAGCTTAATTTGTTTTTTATGATCAGTCAAATTCGGATAGCCGTCCCAATATCACATATCTACAGTGCCGTGCCATAAGTGTTTCACGTTTTCATGACATTGCAAATTCTAAGATCAATGATTGTCTAGAATAGTTATATACTTCTCTGTACTTAAATTACCATTAACAGGAGTTTGGGTACCAACGACAAAGTAGGAAATACAGCCCCAAAATGAGACGGTGATACGGACGCCGCCATTACGCACTGAACGCAGTCCTAAATACTCAGGCCTCCACTTTTCATCTGCTCTCCTCCTAACTTACACACGTTGATCATACCCAAAAACAACTTGCGTTTCATCAGACAATGTATTTCCAGAAATATTTGCAATAATTGAACTATGAAATTTTTTTTTCAATAAAGGCGAAATAAAAACTTGAAACACTTATGGCACTGCACTGTATATCAAAATTTATCAGATCCATGGGAAAATATGAAAGGCTGTTTTGACTTTGTTAACTTGATTGAACAGTAGGACTTGAATGTCGCAAAACTGAAACTGTGCGAACTGGTGGAATTGTTAAAAAATTATGCAAATTTAGCATGACAAATTCTTAAATTTTTAAAAGGACACTATAAGCAGTTACAAACCTTCTAGAGGATATGGGTGCAGGACTAACATTACATGTGCTTATTAAAAAATGTTCGAATAAGTCAACAATATAACTATTTTAGATTTGATTATAATATTTTTAAATATGAGCTGAACATTGGTACCTCTGTTAGAGGTCACAACTGATTTAAGTTCAAATGATCAGGTGCTGAACTAAATGCATAAACATAAACATGTACCTTGTATTTGAAAGTTGAACATCTATTACAAACAGAAAGTACTTCTGGTTCTAAAAATATAGTTGCCTGAAAAAAAAAATTGTTGCATAGTACAGTATGTATTTTGCATCAGGCAGTTAAAAAAGATAAAAAGTTGAAACATAAACTTATGAATTTCTGAGAATGTTTATATAGAAGCATTATTGCATTTTTACGTAGATTCGGATTAATAAGTTACCAGCTGCATGGATGACAAGAGTTGCTTCACACGATACTTTAAACAATCCAAGGGGAAATAATTTTGACAATTCAGTACCGGACACCTCTGGCATTCATTTTCACAAATTTCTCCTGACAGTAGTCCCTTTGGAATGCATTCCCAGCATAAGTTGTGGAAACATTCCTTAAGTCTAAGGAGGGGCTAGGTCAATAAATAAATACCAAAAAATATATGCCAGAAATTATACATGTAACGATTAATCAGAGTTCATGTTTAATGTAGAATCATTCAACTTGACATTATAAAGAGGCATGACATTTGACTCGGGATGGCCAATGTGGTTTGGCAACGTGGCTCCTTTGACGGACAAAAAGTGGAAGCTGATTCCTCTGTTACAAGCTTTACAAGCTTAGAATTACTCTAACTTTTTGAACATTTGGCCTTTAACATTGGTGTTAACGGGCTGAAAAGGGGCGGGGGCTTCTTCTCACAAAAGTCCTTGCTTTTTTTTTTAATAAAAGCTCATTCTATTGAGGGTTCAAAAAAATAAAATTGCTATGTTACTTTATTTTTTATCGTACACACACCTACCACGGTACCTCACCAAGAATATCGCAATCCTCCGTCTACTGTTATCTGCCAGCGTATCTCAGGGAAAATATACTACCTTACTATTACAATGTACATATAGTAACCGCAAACAATTATGATAACATTTACTAAAGAGTGCCTCATAAAAAAATAAAAAAAAAACAAAAACAAACAAACAAGTTTTTGAAATTTATCAACAAAAATATAAATGCTTATGATATTGTAATTCCGATACAGATTACTAGTAATCCCTTCGAAAAAAAATGGAAAGTTATACGATTGCATTAACCCGGTTTTTTCCTTGCTCTACCAGTTACCTTAACCGTCCCTATCTTAGTGGCCGGTAAACAGGTTAAAGTCATAACAAATGTGATCTAGCTTATCTAATAAATTCCACGAAATCCGCCAATACCGTTTCAAATATTTTAAAATTTTATACAGTCGTTATGTATTGCATACGTTGTGTTGTTAACAAGGGGCACATCAACTATTTAAAGGCCCAGGTTTTCAACCGTACGGTTTTCCTCAGGTACGTTTGGTGTGGGGTGGAGCTTAATCGAAGCGACTGAGAAGACCCGAGGGAACGACGCTGGCTTGTGTATACTACCTATATACACAGGATGTTACCTGAGTGTATTACCTGTATGCGTTTTCCTACCACTTTGTAAACCGAGGCTTTTTTTTTCATGTTTAGTTCTTTTTTCTTTTTTTTATATAACTGATATTTTTAATAATTCGACATTTTTTTATTTACAGTGTGTTTCTTAATGAAGTGTTATAACGAAAATACATTTAGCACCGAAATCTGTCGTTGTAATCTGGGGACAAAAAGGGAAGTAATTCAAATTATACGTCGTCTACGCAAAGCGAAAGAAGAAAGTGAATCTTAAAACAGTCTCTAGGTAAATAACAATGAAACTTAGAAACGATGTTTTGAGAATGAAATGTTGAAGTAGAAGTATTTTTGTCTAAATACATATCTTTTTAAGATAAACCCTACTTGATTTTTCCATAACGCAAGGTCTGAGGGACCGGTCTGTAAAAATGACCAGTGCTTCGGGCCGGGGTTCTTTCCCCGACAGCTATGAAACAGGAATGGAATCATCTGCATCGTTTTTTTTTTTCTATTTTTCGGGATTCATTATTAATTTCAAACATTAAATACAAAGCAAGATGTTATATTCCGAGTAATTTCTCTTCTAAAACTTGTTATTATACCATGACTTCGTCACCATGTCTCGAAGAAAAGCGACACGTATAGGTGTGTCATAAATATAAAGTCGCTTGACTCATGAACAATGTTTTTATACCTGTCTTAAGAATAATTTTATTTAATTCCATGATACTAGCTTCAAACGCAGGTCGGTTTAATTTGTTAATTAATGGAGGAATAAATGTACGTCAACTCATGTTTTGATACGGAAATTAAAATTATCGATTGTAATCCTGATATGAAATCCTCTCTTTTCAAATTAAATTTATAATATATATTATATAGCCATGATTTTTCTCGTCATTTATTTAATTATTTGATAGATTGATTATATTTATGGCATATTCTTATGAATTAAAAAAGAAAAGAACGATTTGTTTGCTTCGATCTTTATCACGTTGGCATGTGCGGTAGGCTTCAAAAGCCTGAAAGTTAATTCAATGGTTGGTACGATCTCCAGACAAGGTACACAAGATATACAAAACAGCAGAAAACTAAATGTCAATCAAATCAAAGTATCCAATCCCAGGCTTAATTTCAGATGATTGACAGAGGTTCTAGGACCAGGTAAATTTGAAGGAGGTGCTTATTTCCTCCCCCTTTAACGTTCTCGAGTTCTTCAGAATTCCAAAATACTGAAATATGAGGCCGTCTTCTAATTAATGTGACTTACCAAATTTGAACAGACTGTCACCGAGCAATATATTCCTGGGTATACACATATTTTCCTACTCTGTTTAAAAATGCAAAAAGAACATGAATATGAATATGGATTTTATAGGCGCTACTTATAACATTTTTTCTACGAAAAAGGATCATTATAATGATTGTGACATTAAGTCTTATTTGCAAGAAAAAATCACAATAATTGTTACATCTTTTGCAATAAAGCATTTTACTCTAGGCGAGTATGAATGATAAAATATTGCGTTGCTACACGAACCGTTTCTGAAATGGAATTTTCATACATTTCCATTAGCTCTGACCGATTGTATTTTACATGACAGTCCTCCACGATGCAAATATATTCATTAGCATCGTATTTTTTTCAGGCAGAGGCAGCAAATACCATGGTTGCAGGAGGATAAACCAAATGTCTAAAATAGGAATACTGAATTGCAAGTTAACAAATAAATGAACAATGAAGCAAACATATTCTTTTTAAGTATATCTTTTTAATTTTCTTTCACAATTTAATGCATTAAAATTAGGCCATCTTTAAATAACTGTTTGTTTCCCTTCCGACCGACTGGCTAATTATTTTTTTTTTGCATTCCGGAATTTTGAATATTTCATTGATAAAAATTCCCCATCTATCTACCGGCCCAAATTTTTCATCCTTTTTCAGGAAAGGGCAAACAGACATTATTTTAAAGTTTGTCTCCACTTACCTTAATTTGAAAACAGCTGATGCAAATATTCTGAAAAATAAGAATTAAAAAGGTCATTATGTTTTGTTGCATATTTAAGGAATGAAGCTTATTTCAACTTTTGTTATACGATATAACATAACTTGGGGCAGTTTACGCTTTATAAACGGCGAAGCAGTTTATAAAAAAGACGTAACTCATTGTGACGTAGGCAAGTTATGTTATACAAAATGGATAAAACCGTTTAACCAATCAAATGACGTGTTACAACTAAAATTAAATTATAATACTATAATGAAGTTAAGAATATGAGATGCACTTTTACCATTGCAATTAGAAATTTATAAACATCCTTTTTCTCCACCCATCTTATGCTAGAGTATCCTCCTGTACTGACACACACAGGGCAGGCGAATGCACTCTGGGTTTCATGCTTTTCAAAATTGAGAACGACTTCCATTGTTTTCAGACAGAAACCACACACGTCATGCATACATCCTGACATTTCGAACCTAACCTACACAATTTTTTAAGATTAAATTAAAGCAAAATTTGTATTTTAAAATAAACTGACTCGAGTACCTCTCGATTTAAATCGATTTAATTAATATAAACCTTACTTTTCTTTTGCATCCCTGAACTTCACATCGACTGAAACCACGAACTGAAAGCATGGCTCTTTCTCCATGAATCGGGGCTCCGAACTGTCCATCCTAGAGTATAAAAATATTTTTACTTACAATAGTCTTGCCATGCATGTTTTAATATTATCGTATTTACTCTGAATATGTGCCAAAAACCAAGGAATATTCAATCAATCCTAGATAAGTCAGAAAATATTTTATTTGATCATGTGATGGTACATATTGTTGATTTACAAAAGGACTTACGACTTAAGACCAATGTAAAATTATCAATATAAATTTTTAATTAACATTACGTATATAGAAAATTATTTTAAACTTTTTAAAAAAACGTGGTGAGACATTTTTACATATACATTTTCAAAGAGGATTATTAATTTTGCAAAATTTTAGAATAACCTGAACTTTTGGTCTTAGTCGTAAGTTCTTTTGTAAAATAAAGGGATATCTTTGTATTTTACCTTTTAAGGTAGATATTTAATTACATATTCCAAATTTGAAAACACTGCAAGAAAACACCTGAAGTTAACGGAAATACTCAACATACCCATTATACCCATTATGCAGAAAAGGAAAACTGATGACTCAAGTCTTACCTTTTCTTTTAGCTGTATATCACCACACTCCAGTCCGGTTATTTTATCTGCGGAACAATGCCAACACCGTGGCATGTTTTTATTTAAGGCTACTAAAATGAAAATGTAATAGAAAAAATCTTACATTTAATAATGGATAGAAATACTCATGAGACAAATATCTGATAATAGCAGGCACATAAAAAAATCATTTGATGTGCATTGTTTTGATTGTCATGCACTATGTATAACATTATAAAGAAGGAAAAAGACTAGAATAAATACTATGCATAAAATTGATAAAAACCAAGTTCCTGAATATCTCACTGGTATAATCCTAAACTTACGATCTAATTCATCAAGTTACAGTTCGAGAAACTCGCAGAATTATGATATACCCGAATGCAGATCGCAAGCTTATAAGGCAACTTTCGTTCCCCTTGTTATTGATAAATGGAACTCATTATCTCTTAATGTAAGAAATTTTTCCTCGTTATCTATTTCTGAAAAGTCTATTTCTTACAATAAACAAATGCCACCCTCTTACTTCAGTTACGGAATTCGACGCTTAAATATAGTACATACCAGGCTTCGACATAACTGTATGCTTAACAGCGATCTTTTGTAATGTAATTTTGAGTCCCCTATGTTCTTGTGGAAGAGTTATTTTTTCTCATGCAAAAAAATATACATAAGCCAGAAAATATTTTTTGACAATTTTTTGCGAATGGGTAAATTACATACTGTCGATACTCACACTTTACTTACGGGAGATGAAACGTCAAATGATATTGAAAATGAATAACTATTTTCCATTGTACAAACTTTTATTAAAAAGTCAAGACGATTTGCTTGATATAATAATTATTTCTTGTAAATTTTATACGTTATGTGTATTACAATATTGAATGTATTCTATTGAATGTGTGTTGCTCTGATTATTATATATTATGTGTATCTGTATTAACTCAGTAATTCATAAGCTGAAACCTATATATGTAAATATGTTTGATATAATGCATATGTAGGGAAAGAGCGTATTAAATTTTTAGAACTCCCAATCCCAGTTTTAAAGTATATACAATTAAATGTGTACAAATCAAATAATGTATAACACGTGGACCTACCTAATACAAGTACCCGACGTCCTACATGTGCATACAGTTTAATTTATTCGTATTCTATCCTCTGATTGGTTAATATCCAAAAAAAAAAACGCAAATTATTATTCTATATATAATCTGGTTTGGTATGGGGACACACCCCATGACAACCAGCTGAATCATCTGTATCCATGCAATCCTCTCATTTCCAGTCCTCAGGATTCGTGGAAAATTCCAGATTTAATAAGTCTACCTTTAACTTCAAACAGTAACTCGATCTTACCACATGTAAATAAACAAGTTTTTATTTAAGACTAAGACCCCCAACATGGGTATATGAATACAAATAATACAACAAAATAATATATATTGCTTATATAAGCAAAAATACATGAATGAGTGGTACTAATGTTATTTACTATACATGTAGAATACATGTATACTTCAAAACATTTTAGTATACTATAGAAGGCCTCTGCTTATGAAAAATAAAACTAAATGTATAACAAGAAGGATATGGAGATAACGAACAGTATACAATCTCAAAGTCCATAAAACAATACAAAATAAGAGCAGAACAAACACGGATAAACTTATTTTCATTATTATCAACATGTACGTCTTATTTTGTGCTCTGTATTTTTTTGCGAGAAAGAAGTTAGCATAGTATTGGAGTTAACGATTAAAGTATGGTACCCTAAACTGCTTTAACATTGAGTTTATGGAAAAATGCTGGAGGGTTGTTGTTTAACCTTCTAGTACACCACACGTGCTGCATTGAGTACCAAAACCATATACTTCGATAATTATTTATGTGCAGGAATAGTATACTGGAATATGGTTGTGGTTCACAATGCAACACACACTTAGATACTAATGACTTTGCTAATTTTGCGATCTGTTGAGTTGTGGATAATTTTATTTAAACATTCAAAGTGTTTGATACACATTCATCATATGTCCAATTAATCAAACAGATAAATTATATCCCTGTTCTGCAGCAGAAGGGGTATGCTCTTTTACCCTTGTGTGCCTGTCTAGCTGTCTATGTGTCTGTCCGTAACATTTTTTGCGCAGTTTTCTCGGCAATTACTCATAGTAGATGCTTGATGCTTTTAGCACACACATGCCATATGGTGGGAATCATTTTTGTATGAATCCAGTGTTAACTTCCTGTTTATCTGTTTGTCTGTCTGTACCAAATTTCCGTCAGTTTTTCAGCGTATACTATTACAT
The DNA here is from genome assembly GCF_032062105.1 of Saccostrea cuccullata. NCBI lineage: Eukaryota > Metazoa > Mollusca > Bivalvia > Ostreida > Ostreidae > Saccostrea > Saccostrea cuccullata. The sequence continues at coordinate 335,903 of NW_026932593.1, forward strand.
ATACTCATTGCAGATACTTGAAATTTTAGTACACTCTTTATTTAGGCATGCCACATTGTAGGATTCATGGGATTCTATCAGAACAATTGAATTTCAAATATGATATTTCTTAATATTGAAAGCTTTTGTTTTCATAACTGAGTGTTTTTCATACCTTTATTTATGTTGTCATAAATGGCACATATGTCAAATAAGAAAGCGTACACAATTTACGTTGATTTTTTTATGGCATAAACACTTTTAGAGGGACCCTTTAGATGTCCTTTGGTCACGTGACTAATATACGTTGGTTTTGCAAATAAATTATAAATTATAGCAGAGGAAACATTACTAGACTAACTAAACATATTAATTTAAAATTCATCATGGGCCAAAAACAGCCTTATGGAAACCTGTCCTTTCACGACGTCGAAATATAGCATTGATGACCTTTGCATACTATAAATCATATCTAACAGGTAAAATAAGTAAACATACCTTCGCTTTCTCTCAGAGAATATATCCAGCAGAAGTTTTCACCTCTTTTTTAAATAAATAGAAATCAAACGAAAGTAGTATTTCTCAGAAAAAAGAGCTGAAACGAAAGAAGGACATCAATGCATTAATATTTTCAGAAAACGAAAACATAAGTAAATACGTATGAAATATTGATGAATATTATGTTATTTGAAACAAATGTGACCGTAAAAGTACATCATGTTGTATATCTGTTACATGTACTAATACTTGACATTCTAAAATCATGGTCTAATGGTCCTGATACATATAATTGCTTCAATAGAACACGCATCTAAATATTAACAAAATGGTGATTTCAAATTTAGAATGTTTATTGCAAAAAACTGTCTTTACTGTCATGCCCTATGGGCCCAAATTTAGGGGGAAAACTTACTTTAATATGATGGTTGCTGTCAATCTGCGATAGGGTCAATTAAGAATAACGTACTTAATACAAAGTTTTCATCCGTTTGAAGCTGTTATTGTTAAAGCTTAAATCTTATTTTCGGAAATCAATCTGGATTAAAAATTATTATTCCTTATTCCCAGTAAAGATTCGTGTAAATAGTCGACTGCTATTCTGAAAATGAATGTCAGTTATATGGGTTAGCTATTTTTAAATCATGGTATGGATTCTTCCCGGATTTCTTTATCGATAGTTGAAAAAAAAAGTTCTAGGTATTCTACTTTCTTTTTCTTTGTCATCTGATTACCGGTATTCAATAATGTCATGTACATTAAGTTTGATGCACAATTCATTATCATAATTTCATAGAGTGACAGAAGAATCCGATTTTCTTTCAAATATAGTGAAAAAAATTGAGCCAAGTATTTCGTCCGAGACACCCGTATAACATTTTTTTTTGTTTTTTTTATGCCCCCGTAATCGAAGATTCGGGCTATATATATACTGACACGCAAAAGAAACGCAACACCCTACTTTAGGGGGAAAATAATGTAAAGTAAAGAATTCTGTATCTTAAAATCATGAATATAATACGTTCAATTTGGTAAATTAGATATTTTAACGGTTGAACGATTTCCATACCATAACCGGATGTCAAGTTTGAATCTGCTTTACAGAAATCAAAAATTGCATGTTTAACAAAACTTTTGACAATGTTATGGAGTTTTAAGGGTTTTTACTGTTCATCATAAGTAATGTAGCATTATTTCAAAAAATAAACTCTCCATTCGTTTTCCGTAATGATGCTAGGGTTATTTGAAAAGGTTATGTACGCATTTCCATTGCTCTAGCTGGAAAATTTCAATGTAAAGGTGATGGAGAGTTGCTGGTGTGAAATTTCACTACAGTACGCCTCAACAGGGTCTTACGTATCATATGCATTAAGGAGAGTCCTTGTACCGGAAGTCCAAGGGTGGCTACACTATCTCAGTTAGAGAAAAATCGACCTGATCATCTGAAAAACGGGCATTTAAAAATGCCAAAGAATAATTCCTTCGCTCAGATCTCAATATTAATGAATTTATTGTGTGTTTAGGGCATCTTGCACGTTTTACTTGAATGGCTGGGAGGGGCGTGTTTTAACAGTCATATTTTACTTAGTAAAGTAAACAGACAGATACAAGTTTAACATTTTTATCAAATCTCTGATGTTCTGAAAAGTGAGTTTAGCCTTAGTTTATTCGCTTTTGAAAATCATAAGATAAAAAATCAAATCTAATACAAATCAAATTTGTAGATTACTGCTTGTTGCGTTTCTTTTGCGTCAGTATAGTTTTTGACCTGTTCATTCGTCTACCTCACTGTTTGTTCGCTAATACATTAAGTTTGCCAATAACGTTTGATTGGTGGGAGCTCTGGCTTTCATATGTATATTTCTTGTGAAAATACCTTCCTTTTGGGTTGCAATATATATATGACCTCTTGGCCTTTACCTTGGAGTTTGATACACTTTTACCAACTTTTAACCTTGGCCATACATTTTGAACAGGTAGTACTAGGGCTTTTGTAATTCATATTTATATTCATTATGACAAGGCCTTTCCACAGGTGTAAATATTTTGAACCTTTTGACCTTTACTGTAGAGTTTAACCCACTTTTTAAAAACTTTAACTTTGGCAATAACTTTTGAAGAGTTCGCATTTAAAGGCTTTCAAATTTTACAGATATATTTCTTGTCATTCCTTTGAATGGCAATATTTGACCTTTTGACCTTGGAGTTGACTTTCTTTTAAAAGAAAATTCTAATCTTAACTTTTGAAGAGTTGATGTAAGGGCTTTTATATTTTGTATGTGTATTACTTATGACTTATTACTTACTTCCCCTGCGTACAATTAATTTTTACCTTTTGACCTTGAGCTTAGAGTTTAACTCACTTTTAGATAATATTACACTTGACCATGACTTTCGGATGGTTGGTGCTTTGGCTTTCATATTTACTTGGTATATCCATTGACACAAGTACTTTATTTGGGAAATAACATATTTTTTTTATCTCTTGACCTAGAGGTTTGACTTGCAATAAAGAAACTTTAGCCTTCTCCGTAAGCTGCCATATGGGGGCATCAGTATTTCACAAACACATCTTGTTTGTTTGTTTTTTGTTTTATTATTATTTTTTTGTGCTTTTGTTTTTGTTTGTGTGTTTGTCTTTTGTTTTTTGGTATTAACGTCCTTTCAAGAATTTTTCCACTCATATTTAGACACCAGCACTTGCCGATTGAGGGTCTCTTATTTAGACCTCTACTCGGCACTTACGGCTTTAAGAAGTGAGGGATCTTTTGCGTGAAAGCACCTTTTGCGACAATCAAATTCAGTTATCACTAATATTTTTCTAGTACATTGTAGGACAATATTTTTTAAATTAAATTTATTGAGATGAATTAAGTAAAGATTTTAAGATAAACAAGTTTTTGCAATGGAATACATTAATAGTATGGAGTATTGTTTAGATTAAAATAAATAAAAAAGCATTATCAATGAAATTTTTCTGTCACAGATACAAGGACTGAAAAAGCCTGCTTTCCATCTAACACATAAAATGTTATTGCACTTCGTAAAATAAGATATAAGCATCCTTATGGCATAGAACTTCACCAACATTTGCTGAACGAACATTATTATCGCTGACATAAAACCAATTGTCTTTCACTTCGCATGGATCCATGTTTCTTGAATCATCTTGGAGGTCACGTTTGTCCCTCAAATATTCCTGTATTGTACTTTTTAATTCTTCCAACTCTCCGGTCGTTCTGTGGAGATGTTCTTGCCATTTTCTTACGTCATGTCTTCTTGTGGCGTTGACATATGCATAATAATGGCCACCACCAAGCGCACCGGAGTGAATAACGATGGCATAGAGTTCGTAATTCAAACCGTTTGTTGAAAGTTCCTGAAAAATGAGCAGGATTTTTTCAGTAATCAAACATTAGTCTTCCATCTATAATAAAATATAGCTTCAAGACATTACAAATAAGAAATTTCATTGTATATTATTTAGTCAAAGAAACAAATCTTAATATACTGTATTAGCAACTGAACAGAACTTGGCCATATTTAATCTTCTAGGATACTGGACACAGTTTGCATTTTTCGTAAGGTGATTCAAATCATTCTATAAATAAAAAAAAATAAATAAAAAATTCCTAATGTTATTTGAAATTAAAGAAGAAGGTACAGTTTCAAAACGAATTAAGCCCGATATTTTTTGAAAATATGAAAATGATATAAGAAATCAAAATTCATTCTTGCTTAATCATAGGAATTCCCTGCAGTAAGAATATACAAGTCGTTTTTCTCATATGACATCCTCAATGCTAATTGTGACGTCATTAACTTGTGCATTTTCCCGTACTTTCTTAAAAAGTTGCAGAAGACATCAATTTTCAGTGTAATTTTCTTCAAGAAAACACATGTACACTCTGCCACCGTCGCCCGGAAAGATTTTGAGATATGTGATTTCTCATAGCAGTTTACATAATATATCCAAAATTTAAAGTGGGCGACGGTGGCAGACACTATTTTCTAAAGGAAAATTCGCACAGAAGTGAGTCATTTTGAGGCTTTTCTGCATTAACTTTAGAAATGCACCAAATTAGTGAAGTCATACTTCCAGAAAGGTCCTCCTTTATGCCATATTTTTTTCATGATTTATTATAATCATCTACTCAACTATTGTTCAAGCCAATTTCATAAGCTTTTGAGAACACAAAAAAAGGCACAAAAAAGCTCAAACTGTACCTTCTTCTTTATAATAATTTAATATAGGATTCATAGAGATACAGTTATAAAAGTAAGGATTCATAAAGATACAATAAAAGTAAATATAAATATGTCAGATAAATTTATATCGATCAAAAATTAGGTTACCATTTTAAATCTATCAATGTGGATTACAAGAACGGGCGGGGTTTGAAATACCAACATTCGTCTATAGGCTTTTCCGGAACCCTCTAAAGATAAACAATTTTCAATATTAATAGATTCTTCTCCTTTATCAAAGATAGTGTAAATGTATAAATTTGTAAATGTTTAAGTCTATAATAAAAAATAAGCTTAGGTCATGTGGTCAGATTGTCAAGTACAATTCCATTTGTTTAAACACTTGAATTCATACAGGTCTTAGTTGCTGAGAATTAGAACCGAATGTAAGATGTCAATTAAATCGATTTCCTTACTACATCACGAAAGAAAATTGAGGGAATGCAATGTAGGAACCAGTACCTTTATTGCAAATTCGACATTGTAGATCACTTTCTTCATATTCTTCTATCTGTGTTAAGACTGCCAAACCTTTCTCTATGTCAATGTTTGGTTCCTCCGAAGAAATGGCTTGTAAACTATGGTGCGGTAATTTCTATTGTAATAAAGTGCACGTGTGTAATAAAGGGAAATAAATTTCCATATTAATTATTACGAAATGCTATTAACATCGCAAAAATATTTAATTCCTACATCATAACCATGGTCCAGATCTTCTACTATTGGAATGCTTAAAGTTGTAAATTCTTCAAAGTCAACATCAACCTGAAAAACGATATAAGATGTGTTGATTTACATATATGTTACGTTGGGGAAAATCAGAATTAACTAATATATGTTATATGATACAGCTGCCATGTTAAAAACGCATCAGAGTTTTTTTTTATGTACGAGGGATGTACTTACATCATCACAGGAGTCATAAACGTAGATCGTTATGAATAAACCCGTGAACAGATTTTTCACACTTATTTCATTTTTTTCGGAACCAGTATCTAGAAAAAAAAATTCATCTTATGTTAGCAAGATAGTTAGGTAGCAAAGAGAATTTGGTATTGAAGTCCTGCTCATTAATATACTATATGATATACCTGTTGATCGCAATGTTCCATTCTCCTGAAACAGATTTAAAGCTGCGGCTAATAACTTCATATTATACCGAACATTTGTATATTGCAATTAATAATTGTACACGTTTTTCAGAGGTTATATGTAGAATAGATATCTACACTTACATTAGCAATTTGAAGTTCATCAAATATTCCTCCAAGTAACGTATTTAGTAATTCGTAGCTATCCTCTTGTGTTCCACGACCAAACTGATTATTTCTGAAACATGCGATTTCTTGTTGTGATGATTTACATGTAGCATATGATTACTGAAATTTTAAGACTTCACAACACAGAAGCTGAGTCAATGTTTATGTTATTTGGTACATACATGCTTCTTACTGCATTCAAAACACCTCTCAACTCCTGAGTGTGATTAACATTCTTTTTCTCGAGTAAATCCAGCACCCTTTTTGTTAGTTTTAAACTGTCCAAGCTTGGTGCAAATTTCTTCAAACATTTTGGGGATATAAAATATCAAAATATAAAAGCATAGTACACGTAAATATATAATGTGTGAGAACTTTTTTGCTTGTTCAAATAAAGAGAAAAATAGCGAGAGATAATATTTCAATAGGACGTATATAAAAATTAATATGATTTCGATATGCTTTACACTGAACACCAATAAGTTGTTTTTATTATAGCACCTTATTCCATATCCATAATCAGCTAAAGTTTATATTTGCCTTCATATCATTTAGAAAGTTTTTACCTTCAGGCAGAAAATGGCATCTTCAAAGGATTTGGTAAAGTACAATGCCTAATGAAAAAAATGAAAATAAAAATATATTTTCAACTGTGAAATATTGAAAATTATTTATTTAATAAAAGAGATATTCTGAGTTAAATGTTACGGCAAATCAAAGAAAATATAATAAACACTAATTCAATGTTTTGTATTTAATATAAGGATATGGAGATAATGAACAGTATTCAATAACAAAGTCCATAAAACAAAACAAAATAGGAGCAGAGCAAACACGGACCTCTGAAACATCAGAGGCGGGATCAGGTGCCATGGAGGAGTGAGCATCCCCTGCCGACCGGTCACACCCGCCGTGTGCCCCAGCTTGTCATGATCAGGAAATAATGGAAAAATCCGTCGTCAATTCAGTGTATAAATAATGGACTAACAATAAGTATGAAAAACGTCAGTCAGCATTTGACTCAATGATAAACTGTATTTGCTGACAAGGTCATTGTATCGACCGTAGAATAAGTAATGTATTTCTTGAGTGGGACAGGATACTTTCACGAGTGCAAAGAGTTAGATATAGAATGTATTTCACTCGTGAGACAGGATTTTTTTGTACTTGATATTTTTACTCGTGCATCTCATTCGTGAAAATATAAAAAAATTCTATCCTTATCCCACTCATTAAATAAATTCCATATACAACAACAAAACATTGAATATCCTCTTTATATTTTACACTGCAACTGTTCTACTGCTAAGTAAAGGCATAGTATGTTTATTTACCTGTAACGCAGAGTTGAAAAAGCAGGTGTTGCCAAGATTCTTATTCCCCTATAAAAAAGTCTATTTATTAATGAAATACATAGGACAACATGATCTAAAAAAAAATAGATAAATAACTATTATACTTAAAAAAGGAGAACTCCCTAATAAAGCTGCGGGTGTATTCAGTGGAAACAAAATTGAATACTGATGTAATGATTTAAAAGCAAACATGTCACTTGCCTTTGGAGGATCAAATTCCATTAGATGTTATGTTTCAGCCTTAAAATAAAAAGATAAAAATGTATAAATCAGTTGATAGTGTTCCAATTCAGAGACAGAATGCCACTGGAAGACAAATGGATATCTTTGGATGGTATACATAAGAAAAATATTCTATGCATTTTACATTGATCAGGTACCTTTTTTTAATTCTTTAATGAAAAAAATTGAGGAAAGGTATAATTATACAGTGTTTCACTTTTATTGTCCCCCGCTTTCGCGAAAGCGAGGGGACATTAAATCTCATTCGTCTGTCCGTCTGTCAGTCTGTCAGTCTGTCCGTCACAAAAACTTTAACCTTGCCCATAACTTTTGGTTTAGTAGAGCTATGACTTTCATATTTCACTTGTGTATTCCTTGTGACAAGACCTTTCTTTGGGTACCACCAAATTTAACCTTTTGACCTTGACCTTGGAGTTTGACCCACTTTTACACAGAAATTTCAAACTTTTACTTTGGCCATAACTTTTGAATGGAAGGTACTAGGACTTTCATATTTCACAAATATATTGTTTGTGGCAAGACCTTTCACTGGATACCAACAACCTTGACCTTTTGACCTTGACCTTGGAGATTTACGTACTTATGAAAAAACGTTAACCTTGACCATAAGTTTTGAACAGTGAGGACTAAGGCTTTCGTTCTTCACATAAGTAATCCTTGTGAGAAGACCTTTTATTGGGTACCAAGAATTTTTACCCTTTGACCTTGACCTTGGAGATTTAACTACTTTTTAAAAACTTTAACCTTGGTCACAACTTTTAAACAGTAGATACTAGGACTTTTATATTTCACATATGTATTCCTTGTTGCAAAACATTTCATTGGATACCAACAACCTTGACCTTTTGACCTTGACCTTGGAGATTTATATACTTATGAAAAAACTTTAACCTTGACCATAACTTTTAAATGGTGAGGGCTAGGGCTTTCGTACTTCACATATGTAATCTTTTTGAGAAGACCTTTCATTGAATACCAACATCTTTTACCCTTTTACCTTGACCTTGGAGTTTAAACTACTTTAAAAAAAACTTTAACTTTGGTCACAACTTTTGAAGGGTAGATACTAGGACTTTTATATTTCACATATGCATTCCTTGTTGCAAGACATTTTATTGGATATCAACAACTTTGACCTTTTGACCTTGACCTTAAAGATCTACGTACTTATGTGAAAGCTTTAACCTTGACCACAACTTTTGAACCTTAAGGGCTAGGGCTTTCTTACTTCACATATGTAATTCTTGTGAGAAAACCTTTCATCAACAACTTTTACCCTTTGATCTTGACCTTGGAGTTGACCTACCGGTACTTTTAAAAAACATTAACTTTGGCCGTAACTTTTTAACGGTCAGGAAAAGGGTTTTCATCCTTCAATGATAATTTCTATGAAATGACATATGATAGGATGTTCATATTAGACACAATATGTCATAAAAAATAACATCTCACCAACAAACACACCGAAAGCGGGGGACCACAATTCTTTGAATTTGCTTGTTCAATTTAGGATTAATGTAACATTTAAAAGGTAGAATGTAGTTAATATCAAATTTATCAATTTAATTTATCCTCAACTACCCTACCCTGCTTCTCACAATATTTGGTTCTCAACCACCTTTTCTCTTTGGTTTTGTTTTTTTTTTTTAGAATTTACGATCAACCATACATAATTATATATCTACTTTAAATACCTTTTTATCATTGCACACATGTATTTCATATTTTGGGTTGGTTTTTTTTGTCGTCCCTCTAGATTTTCATAATTATATAAGAATCAAGCCCTACATCTTGCTGGAAAGATCTCGACAAATTAAAAAAAAAACAGAAGAAACACAACGTTCTTGTACCCAGTAAATAAACACAAGTACTCTTATTAATCCCCTAACGATGACGCCTAAAGGGGATTAAAGTTTTTCTCCGCCTCTTTTTGTCCGTCTGTCTAGCTATCTGTTAGTTTGTCTCGCTTGATTTTCGCACTTTTTTTTTCTGCTTGACCTTATCGATTTTTACGGGGATTCTCCTTTTTTCCCAAAACACTTGCAATATTGTGCTGATTTTTCATTGGTATGTTTCTTTACGTACATTGCTGATTTATGGGTCAAGTTTGCATTTCAGCTCGCTTCAATGATTTTTTCTGAATTATGGCATTTTCAATTTTAATAGAAACCAGATTACACCTGCCGAAGGGGGACTAGTATAGCTAAGGCAATACTTTCAGAATACTGGCTTATAAATTACACATCTTCGTCTAAACCTTTATATTCACCAAAAACAGCATCTATTTCAAGCCCTTTTATTTATAGAAAAATCATAAAAACATTATAAGCTTCTAGGAAATCGAAATGATAATATGTTTGGTTCAGGTTTACTGAAGTACTGGTATTTTTTAAATTTATATAAGTTACATTGATTTAACTGGGTAAATTGCAGATTTTTTTAATGCTTAAAAACACTTGAAATCAAATACCTAGATAATCAACTGTCTATAGATTCTTATCTAAACCAAAATTATAGTTTTGAGAAATAATTATGAGCCGTATGTGTTTTATATGTCAACCTCATCCGTTTGTGTGCCTTTATCCTCCACAGCATTTGTAGTTTGTGTATATCTGTCTTTGCATTCAAGGACCACTGTCTGCAAACTAATCTGGAAAACATACATTACAGAAGATTATCAAAATAAAAAAGAAACGTACATATAAAAACATTATTGAGCCTTCAATCAGTCAAATCTTACAATGAAATGCTTTATATAGATCAATCTTATTGTATTTAAGCATTGCTAAAATGTTTTGGACTTACTTCTTTTGTGCCACTATTATTCTTTTTTCTTGACGTTTCTAATTGTTCAGCTGCAGGTATGTCAACGACATTTTTCTATTATAAGCAATAAGGAAACTAATGATTAAAAAACAAAAATACATATGCCTCAAATGATGTCTCTAAAAATCTTTATATTTTTAAAATAAAATTTAGTCTTCCTGAATATTTGAAATTTTTAAGCGCTAAATAAAATCATTGAATGTCTTATATAAGATTACATGCCTGGTCAGTATTCAGTTGTGATCTGTCGCATTCACCGAAAGCCATTAATGGAATCTACATATTATAGTAGTAAAAGTGGATTAGTAAAAGTGATTGTGTTTGGTCTAGAAACAATTAAACTACCCCTCAAATATGGCTTACATATTGCTGACTCAGTATCAGTCATTATAAGGATGACTTATCAACTCTTTTATCTATAGAAGATAATATAGGGTTTCCCGCAAGTCTATATTTTGTATTATTATTTTATGTCTCCCCCGGTTTTATGTTCACCCTTTAGGCCTCGTTGCAAGTGGATGACTTTAAAACGGGAGGAATTCAAGAACAACAGCGTTATTTCTTGAGCACTATAATGTCTGCTCAATTTTATTTTTTTTTTTATTATTTTTAATTTGGGGCATTTTTTTTAAATGTTAAAGCTCGAAAGAAAGATGGGGCGAAAAAACTCTGATAATTTCAAAATAATCGATGAGAAAATCATTAATCTTTTCTGAAATTAAGTTATACATGGTAATAAAGAGAAACTGTGTCCCCCGCTAAAGAAAAAAAGAAGAACATGCGCGGATCCTGAAGAAAAGGTGAGTGGGACGGGACACTTCAAAATAGGTGAGCGGAGCTATAGAGAATTATGTTATAAAAATTTCAATGCAAAAGCTAAAAAGTTTCTTGAGATATCGCTCTGAAAAGATATTTTTACTCATAATGAATTTATGACTTTGACAATTGACCTTTTTACATAAAAAAAAAATCAAGCGGGGCCTTTCTTAGGCCGTTTGAGGTATAAAATTACATTACAAAACTCAAAGGTTTCTCAGGATATCAAGCAGAAACGTAAGTGATCAAGCAGACAAAATTTATTATATTTGGCCTTGACCTCTGACCTTTTGATCAATAGGGGTCAACAGGGATTCGTTATGTAAAATTTCATTCCTAAAGGATTTTCGAGATATCGCAAAGATATAAGTGTAACAGACGAAAAGAGAGATGGTTGGACCTACTGACAGACGGACAGACAGACCCAAATTAATATCCCCCATTTTCCACAAAAGCGGGGACAAAAATGTCTTAACATATAGAATAAATTGATTAGGGAAATAGTCTACAAGACCTCTGCTGCTTCTTATTAACGGCTTTGTATAAAAATAATTGGAATAAAATATTCAAAATGTATTTTCCTAGTGTTCTTCGAGACCTTGTATAATTTATATTATTATAATGGGCTGGATTAAAGCATGTATTCTCATAGATTTTCAAAGAAAACTTAATCTTGCATTAATATGACGACTTTACACTAATACAGAAGGTATGAATTTGTTTCCTTGAACTTTGCCTTTTTGACCTCAAAATCCGTAGGGATATTTTGTAGGTCATAGGAAGTTGCTATGTAAAATTTCTTTGCAGAAGCTGTAAGACTTCTCGAGATATCGCGCGGAAACGAAAGTCAAAACTGCTACAGAGAAATTCTATGACCTTAAACATTGAACTTTTGAACTCAAAATCAACAGTGGTCTTTCTTAGGTGATAGGAAGTTATGCAAATTTCATAGTAAAAGCTCAAAGGATTCTGGAAACGGAAGTTTTACAGACATACAGATCCAAATCAATACCCCCCTACATTTAATGCTGGGGACAAAAAATATTTCAGAGTGCTTTTACTATTAAGAAATATATTACAAAAGGCTTAAAATGTTTATATGTATGATATGCTTGTATATATATATATATATATATATATATATATATATATATATATATATATATATATATATATATATATATATATATATATATATATATATATATATATATATATATATATATATATATACCGTATAAGTTGAAATTTTAGCAAGACGCAAATTTGGCGAATTTTCTGAAAAATTGGTATGTTATTTTTAGCAAGATGTAATTTTAGCGATTTTAAAAAGTCAGTAAAGAAGTTATTACAAATAAAGTGCAATTAATTTTTAACGATATTCAATTTAAGTGCATGATCTTGGCACCCTCGCTAAAAATGCCAAAATTAAATCCTCGCTAAAAATTCTGCTTATACGGTATATAAGCATGTGTGCATATTCTATACACTGCTGGTAACTGATTATAGTTTGCGAAAAAAAGTACCTAATAATTGAATGAAAACTTTTCTTAATACTAACCTGTGCCTCTTCATTGTTGTCCTTTCTTTTTATTTTGTCTTGAATCTGTCATTTAAAAAGATGATTGAAATTGTATACAACTTAACATAGTTAGGACTAAATTTCCACTCTTCACAGGGTTTATTTGTTGCACTTTTTGAAACATATACATGTAATAATACTATTATATTTCCGATTAGGCGGAAGATTTATTCTTTGCCAAGTCCTTATAGTGTAGTTTCACCTAAATAAATAGAAGCTTGTTGCTCAAAGTCCACACGTATTCTTTGGTTTTGTTTTCATTACGAACAAAAGGCCCACGGGCCTTATAGGTCATCTGAGCATTATGAAACAACTTTCCAGTTATTGAATTTGATTCATGTTATAAGCCAGATGCTATATGGCATTCACAATTTTGAAAGAGGCACCACTGATCATTATAACAATACACTTAGCAGTTGCTTAGCTTGGTTACTGAATAGCCATACGCAGGGTAGGGGAACAAAAATGCATTCCAACTAATCAGTAATATTCAGCAATAATTAGTAGTGCCCCTAACACTGTGACAAAAACCCTGACCCTAGGTCCACACATTGCACAGATTTTAAAAAGGCACCCTTAAAATTGCCTATCAAAAAAGAAATAAATGTTTTATAAATACAAAGGAGCAGATTTCAAACAATTAATTCATTTTCAGTATATAAGTAGACCCCCCACCCCTGACCCTGTGGCCTTGAAATTCACAATTCTGCAAGATTAGGGCCTTTGCTCATCATAACTATATAGGTAGTTCATCTGCTTCATGCCTAGAGACAGAGAAGAAAATTTTCAAAGATTTAATGTATTTTCACTATGTAATCGTATGTAATAGAGCCCCGCCCTAACACCAGAACCCCTGACAATGAGGCCATAAAATTCAAAATTTTAAAAGACGCATTCTTGCTCACCATAACTACATGTATGTACTTAGTTAGTTTATTTAATTCCTAGGATCAGAGAAGATTTTCAAAGAATTCATGTATTTTCAATATATAATCAAATGAGCCCTGCCCTAACACCAGAACCCCTGACCCTGGGACCATGAAATTCACAATTTTGGTAAAAGCTCTTTTGCTCATCATAACTATGCACTTAGTTAGTTTATTTAATACCATATAAGCAGAGAAGAAGATTTTCAAAAAATTCATATATTTTTACTATATAATCTATAGAGCCCCGCCTTAACACCAGAACCCCTGACCCTGGGACCATAAAATTCACAATTTTGGATGAGGCACTCTTGCTCATCATAACTATGCACTTAGTTTATTTAATACCTAGGAGCAAAGAAGAAGATTTTCAAAGAATTCATGTATTTCACTATATAATCAATAGAGTCCCCCCCTCCTAACACCAGAACCCTTGACGCTGGGGTCATAAAATTCACAATTTTGGTAGAGGCACTCTTGCTCATCATAACTATACACTTAGTTATCTTATTTAATGCCCAGGGGCAGAGAAGAAGATTTTCAAAGAAATCATGTATTTTCACTATACAATGTATATAATCAATAAAGCCCCACTCTAACACCAGAACCCCTGACCCTGGGGCCATAAAATTCACAGTTTTGGCAGAGGCACTCTTGCTTATCATAACTATGTACTTAGTTGGTTTATTTAATACCCAGGAGCAGTGAAGATTTTCAAAGAAATAATGCATTTTCACTATATACTTATTTAGCCCCACCCTAGCACTAGAACCCCTGAGCCCAGGGCCATGAATTTTGAATGAAATGTTGGTAGAGGACTCAATGCTGATTACAATCATGCAAACAGTTTGACTGCTTGATGTCCAGGAGTAAAGAAGAAGATTTTTAAAGATTGCATTACTTTAAGTGGTTTTGGCCCCACCCCTAAGGCCCGAGGGGGGCAGGGATCATGAAATTCACAATTTTTGCTCCCCTTTACCCATACATGCTTTGTGCCAAATTTGGTTGAAATTGGTTCAGTGGTTGCAGAGAAGAAGATGTGAAAATGTTCAAATGTTAAACACACGACTGACGACGCACGACGGACGACGCACGACGACGGACGAAAACGAATAGCAATAGGTCACCTGAGTTTACTCAGGTGACCTAAAATAGCTAACCCGAACGGCGTCTTTCACATCCTTTTTGGACAGATTCTAAAAAGAAAAGAAAAAATATTTTTCAGGTAAAATCGTTTCAGAAATCAAAAATCAATCTTAAGGCAGTAGAAATTTTATTTGACAGTACTTTACTTAGATATAGATGTAATCTGCAAACATGATGTATAATGCACATGTACATACCCAGCTCCTTGCCTCTATATGTGCTTCTAAATCGTCTGATCCCTACAAAACGCATGAACAGGAAGTGACTTGTCATCTACATAGTCTTAATATAAATGAATTTTTCATGCATCTGCACATTTTTAAAATATGTCACTCGTCAGCTTTTTAGAAAAGTTCAGTCAGAACCTTTTCTGATAAAACTATTTATCAAAATTCAATTCTAAAACATATTTGAATTGAACAATGTAAATTGCTCAACTTCATTTAAAAAATGCTCAAAAATTCTTTAAGTAACAAGACTATTGACGGATCAGCATTTAAATCGTAAAAGGTTTCATACAAGAACAAATCTTTATTGCGTATTTAGATTTCCATATAGTACTTTTTAGTGCAAAAAGATCACACAATAATTTGCGTGCATTAGTTTGCATGATTTGTTTAATGATACCATTCAAACTATTTTACATAAAATAAGATTATATAAAATTTTACTTCTATGACTACATCTGATAATATATAATAAAGGTTAAAGTGATTAACCAAATAGTTAATTTAAGTGCAAAGAGGTCAACTTAATTGCCCCGTATCTCATTTTCTTTGCGATTTTGAGTCATATTATATTAGTACTTATCCAAAATGTACTTCTTAAAAAAATCCTTGATATAACAAATTACACGAGTGACATACCTTAAGCAATGCTAAATTTTGTTCTTTTAAAATTTTAAAACAACGATTTCAGTGAAAATATAGTTGTCATGCAATTTTGATTATAAACTTTCTAATTTATTGTTGACTAGCTACATGTAGGACGTTCAAAGTGTTATTTTCAATTGAAAGCTCATATGACACAAATATTACATTTCTTGATTTCCACTTCTTTTTCCAATACAAGGAAACGCAAAGGAGACATAAAATCAGAACGACTGTAACCGGAATCTGCAAACAGCAAGACTTATATTAGTTCTACTGTATTCAGCTTTATACAAATAAAAGTTGATATGACATGTTTTTGTATGCAAATATACAGATCTAAAATAGCTCTTTGTCTGTCTGTCTGTCTGTTTCTCTCTCTCTTTCTTTGTGTGTGTAAGGTGTGTGTGTGTTTGGGTGGGTAAGGTGGGTGTTGACGGCGTGGGTATATGTCTGTGTGAAACTGTAGAAATGGTGTACATTTTGCTTATATAATTATGTTAATAGATGTCATACATTTTTAATACCTACGGATTATTGCATGAGGGAAAAAGGTATAAAACATAATTATATAAAACACCATTAATTTTTCTCATTTACTTTAAACTTTACTTTTTAAGGACTTTTTTTATTTACAATAAGACGGATTATTCTTAACTATATGTTTATAAATTAATTTTTCTAAAGCGGATGTCCAATACATTTATGTACAAGTAGCAAAGAGTGAAGAAAAAATTTCTGGGCAGCTTTCTCTCAGGTCTTTTTGAAATACGAGGGTTGTCCCGTAAAATCGTGGACAAGTTGTCTAGTTTGAAAAATAATCATCACTGCGTTCTGAAATTTTCACCACTTTTTAGTAGATAAATTATAAATATATATAGCAAATTTCAAGTAGATATATGCATAGGTAAACAAATTGTGATATTTTATGTTATGTACTGTATCGCCCTACGGCGCACGGATGATAACGTCAAAGTGTCTAAAACAGCGTTATGTTTCATCTTTGCTAAACTTAAAGTTGGAAAATCCCCACTTAAATTTAGAAATTTTATTGATTTACATATGTGAGTATCTATAACCAGTTAAGAAACCAATGTGGCACACTCATGCGATCTTCTGAATATTCATTAGCAAGTTACAGACAGTATTCTCACCATCATTCAACTAAAAGAGAATCTCACGTCGACGGTCGACAGTAACAGCGTCCTTTGCTATTACAAATGGCAGTCTGTCCATATGTTTTGTAATATCTGGGGACTCGACCACGAAGACTTCACTAAGAAAACTTTCATTTCATTTATATACTAAAGATCTGGTGATATTTTTCATATTTTCTTTCTTCTGTATTCATTTAAAGTCTCTTAGGGCGTCATTACAACATCCTAATCTATCTGAACTGCTCTCCGGTGCGCCGTAACGTCATAAAAAGTCGCCATTTTTCGTGTATTGTGTTTTATACTTTCCCATTTCAAATGCTCGGGAAACTGCCAAAAATTAACCAAATGCCTTGAATTTTTTAAAAAGACGACATAATTGATTAAGGAATGGAATTAGGATAATTTTCATCCTAATCTTATGTATTGAAAACTTTTATTACGAATGAATTTTTATGTCTTCTCTAATATTACCTTGCTATTTTTACCGTGCGCCGTAGGACCATACCTTGTGCACATTCAAGCAGAATAAAATCTTTATTTTTGAATATATATTATCAAAAACATTATGATTCACTTAAATATGATGAATAAACATTTACTGAAAATTTCAGCTTAGTGCGCCCATTACTTTTCGAGAAAAACGCTTTGTCCACGATTTTATGGGACAACCCTCGTATATTGTTTTTTAAAAAGAATATTCCTTAAAACCCAGTTTTACAATTTTTATGGCGAATTTCTACTTTCACTTTCAAAAAATACAAATAGACCAGGAAAAATTGGATGTTGCTCTTTCAACTTAAAAACATATTTTGGTCACGATTCAGAAAATTTATATTCAACGAGGCTGATGTTATATAAATATATCTAAATTGATTGCTTAATTAATGAGTATGAACCTAACTAATAGTATCATTTCGTATTAAGAACTTTGCAGTTTAGATTAATTTGGCTAAAAAAAATTATAAATGAAATAGTGAATAATTGTAAGCAACGACCTGGATTTTATGAATATGAACTAATGCTAAAAGTGTTTATAATTTTTCCATATGATATATTTATATGTACTCGCCATAAGCTAATTGATTTATGATTAATGTGGAAAACATTTCATACTTACAAATACACATAGTAGGACTATGCTCAGTAGTTCCATTGCTTTTTACATTAAACTATTGAAGATCAGATGATCCAGTTCGCATCTTACACTATTTAACGATTTACCTGTCTGTGACAGCCGATACGTAGTAAATCGTTAAAGTTTAATTTCTGAAAACAAATCATTACCAAGAAAAATAAGTGAAAACGAAACCGTTGTAGTAACACTTTATGTGTTTAGACAGACAAGATTAAAAATCAATTTTGTAAAATCTTACATTTTTATTAATTTATACCGAAATAATATTCATTTTTGAATGGCAAGTAATCCATTTTGCTTATTTTTATCATAAACATGTTCATTTTTATTTATGAAACAAATATTTTGAAAGCACAATAATCAAATACATGTGATTTATTTTTTATAAACGATTTAGCTTACACAGAGGACACCAACTATATCCCGTAAAACAGTACTAACGAGACAAATGGCCAGGATATCAATGATCTTCTATTTTGATCTGACGGTTCCCAATTTAAGATGATCATTATACAGGCATCAAAAGACAATATTTCATTGAAGCATTTATGAATTTTGGAATAAGAGGACTCTTACTTACATTTTTATGATGTCGGTTTACCCTTCGAATACATGGAATTTGAATTCCCTAGCATATGTCTTTCTTTTCATTCACAATCAATATAAAAGTTTAAAAAGGAGGAAATCATTCTTTTTGTAGTTTCGGTTTCATTATCTTTTTTTTAACTTATCACTACTACATGTATGTCACACTGTTTTTTAATTCAGCATTTGTCTACATTTCAGATTGAAACAAGACTATTGCGCGCACATTTACCTAGAATTTGTGTTGTCAATATATTCATGGATGATTGCATCCGCATTACATTAGATAACTTTATCATATATACAGAATTATAATGTAAGCATAAACTTTTTTATAATATTTTATACAGTAGATACGTCTTTACAAATGATAAAAAAAACTTAAATTTATTCACAAGATTGCGTCATAAATGACACGTGCATGCAGTTTTTAAGTTAAGAATGTTTTAAGGAATAACTGTCTTATTTTTTCGATTTCATGAAGTGATCAATCGATTGGCTTGCGTGATAATTTGCATAAACGCCGAAGGCGTTTATGCATAAAATTATCATGGAAGCCAATCAATTGATCATCTTCATGAAATTGAAAAATCTTACAGTTATTCCTTATATTTACATGCTTTGATTCCACCAATCCACGTGCTCCAAGCCCTGCTTCTGTCTAGCTGTTTGTTCCGCCCTGCACGTGTTTTTTTCTTGGAACCGCGTCAATACATTGATGGGAAAATAAAGTACATTTACATTTAGTAATTTTATCTCGGACAAAGACATTGGAAATGTAAATATTTTCTTATACAGTACGTATTGATTTTCAACTTGTCAAATTAAAATACGAGAGGTTATAAAAAAGTTCGTGGACTGAGACTATTAAATTAGTACTATGTAGTCTGTGCTTTCAAAATTTATATGGAACATAAAACAACACAAAATAAAGAAATTTTGAAAATTTTAGCCTTATTTGTTCATTATTTGCTAAATTATTATCAAATGAAATCGACATCCGGCGATCACCCGGCGCTGTTGTCGTTTATTTTCATGACGTCCGATAACGTCATTTTATTTCAATGTCCTCTTCTTCTACCTTATACACTTTTTTGATAAGATTCCTTGGAGCTTAGTAAGGAATAAACCCGCCTTGTTTATATGACTTTACAATGTCATGAACTGTGGCCTTCAATGAATATAATATAACTCCAGATGGACTAATACATTGGGAGAGATCAGCGCTTGATTGTGTCGGCATATTTTGCTTTTAGGAGTTCAATATCTACAACACATGGTCAGCGTCATTTTTGACGGGATTGATTTTTCACACCTTGACTGCAAATCGACATTAACAGTGTATCCCTTTACTCTCTGAACCTATTTTGACATTAAAAGACAAGTACTCTGGATGCATATTATTTCTCTGCAGCCAGTTTCAACATATTTCATGTCTTTACTATATTTTTCAGGGGCAATACTTTATATAATGTTGAAAACGGAAACCCCTCCCACTTTTTGACGTTATTTTCATGGCCTCATTTGTTTGGACATTCCGTGTAAAATTTACGGTAAAATTTCATAGATATTCCAGAATGAAGTGAAAATTTCATATTTTACAGAACAGTTATGTCCCGAAACATACACGAATTAACGGGATTTTTGGATGTCAAATAATCATATCAAATGAGTTTTTCTCATTTACATATAGATCGAAAAAACGTCGTTTTCGAGGGTGCGCCGCCTGGACATACTATAGCTTACAAAAACATTACTAATTTAGTAAAAAATAAAATTCATGATTTTTGGTTTATTCTTTGGATAGAAAAGATGATACTAACTAGATATTTCATAATTCATTGATGTACCTCGAGCGGTTTTACTTTTATGGCGCTAGTCCACGAACTTTTTGATAACCCCTCGTATTTCTTTAATTTGTAAAATGTTTAAATCTAATTTTTTTTTTCTCATGAATTAATTTGAAGAAATATTTAATTTTGTGAAACAGATTGCATTAAAGCATAAATCAATGTATTGACTGGATTGGTGCTACAACACATCGCCCAATAAATTCACCACACAGAAGTTTTCCATCCCGGGCAACTTTCAAGAATACAAAACAAAACTCAGTTTTACATAAAGTACACGGCATTGATTTGCAAGCTTGATCATGTTGAAGTAATGTTGAGCAATTTGGACAGAGACGTTTTGAAGGTACTTCATCCATATTAGAATAGTCCATTGTTTTCTTGGACAATGTAACAGTTGACTATGAATTTCGACATTGTCACCTAACGCGTCTGGACGAAGCATATTCGTTATTTAATTGCCATTCGTCTATATGCAATGCCAACAAAATTTAAAACTGTAATATAAATCCTTTGAACACTCACAACTTCTTATTTTCTTAGAATAGGAAACACATCTAAGACATGTCTTAAAGTCTTCACTATTTCGTTTGTTCAAATTATTAAAGGAAAGCTTTGCACTAAAAAATATATATTCGTCAAGAGTTAGCATGCATTTCTTCAAGATTTCTTGATTATCCCAAATCTGATTGCAAATGTCGAAATTCGTTTCAGCCGGGCACTTTAGAGTGAGTTCATTTTAAAAAATCTTCTCTCGAACAAGTCCATAAAAATTGTCTGGTGCTGTAAAAAAAAAATAATAATACATAGCATGTTATGTAGTGTGAAGGAGAACCTACATATTTTATGCATTAAATTTGTATAATTGATAAATATAAGTGCTAAGACATAGATGGTTTTTTAAGACTCTAAATAAAAAGGCCAACCACACGTCCACGCATATACGCTCTTTACCGTTGTATATCCCCTTGCATTATTAAAGTCTTAACTTTAGATATTATTTTCTATACAATTATGATTACTTATAGCATGGCCACATGGCAGTTCTAGTCTGCGATTAGACTCGTATTCCCAAACTATGTCGGGTTTTGTTGAGGTGGGGCATTCAAAAATAGGGCGGCTCCCAGCCCGCACCATAACGTAGAAAGGATCGTGCAGCACATCACTTGTTGTTTCCGTATCATATACAAAGAAGTTCTCAATGTTAACGATATCTTTTAACCAGTATTCTGTTCCCAGTATCGAAGCCACTGTCTGCCTCATTTCTCCTACATTAGTCCCCTTTCAGAAAATGTATATTGTTAAGCTACAGAATAATTCAGTTACTGTAGGTATTGTTATCATCTAATAGATAGTTTATTGTAGGTATATCAAACATTTTAGTCGTATAATTGAGAAATAAATTTATATACAAGCGTATTTTGATACTTTCAGCAATAGGAATATATTTAAGCTTCATACGGGTCTAAATCGCTTCATAGTATCAGAAAAAATATCTACAATAATGCATAAATATATTTAAACAGTCCACAAAGAAAGGCCTGCTTTTTTGCTTCGGTACAGATTGTCAGATGATAACGTTTTAGAGGTTTTAAAACAAAAGAAACTTATATGAACAAGTATTTATAAACAGACTTAAGATGAATTAATCTGTTTAAATCTTTATTTTGTGTCCCTTACATTGAATTGTAATTAAGGGATTGTAAAAAGTTCAAAGAATTTCTTTTATTATTACTAAACGGGGAAAACATTTCTAATAATGATTTTTAAATATGAACTTAAGTAAATTCCTATTCATCATATTGCTACATTCAACCAATTATTACAGAACACTGTTAACAAAGAATGGAGCATTTTTTAATTTTTTTTTCAGAAACATCAACATTATATTACTTATAAATATTACAAAGTCAGCACCATTGTTATTTTATAGATTTGAAGATCTTATCAGAGAACTAAGAATAATAGAAAAGTTATTTAACTTTAAATATATCTAAACGATTTTAAATGTTAATCAAAGAATGCTTACAGTACATTTTTTGTGAGTATTTAAAAAAAGAGAAATATAAACTGTCAATATTTTTGCTTTGAACTCCTTGCATTTAAATTAAGGGCATAGTCACAGAAACCAGGAACACCATGATGCACTTTATCTTTACTTGATACTTCTTAATTTGAATTCTCTTCTCATTCTGTTTTACTTGTTCTCAGATGTGCGGCTTAACTTTTTGGTTGTGATTTCCATAAGGCAGTTTTCTTTACTGCTATAAAATTCTTGCCCTCTCTCTGGTAGAAAGAGCCAGAGCGAATGGTTACCATATGTCTCTAAAGTAGTGGCTAGTGTAAAATCCATTAACACCCGTGGTTTGCTTCAATTCTGAAATATAAATACAATTTTGAATATGAAAATAATACATAGATGAGTTTTTTAATAAATGTTGTATACCTCAAACCAATGAACAGTGTTTGTTAACTTATTAAACTAGAACGGTTTGCAGGCTATACTGGCTTATAAATTTTATTTTGCTGTAACTGCCTAATATATCTTGATATTGGGAGTGTTCGATTAAGGCGTTTTCTCTTTAAATATAAGCCTCAAGGACATCACTATATCAGATAAGATTTCTTTTAGCGCTACCACGCCTCGTATCATTACATTACTTACATAATACATGTAATAATGTTCTGACGTACAACTATAAATGACCTTTGTGATGATCGTTTCTCAGTGTGTATGTGTTTATCGTATTAACTATAATGTTAAAATTATTATTTTGAATATTAGTCAAGTAACGTTTATCTAATCAACAATTAAGGTGTTTTAAATCTGTCAAAAATCTGACAGTGTGTTCAAATGTTTTGATGACAAATTGCAATAACTTGTCTTATAGTACTTTGTCTGTGTACAGTGTGCATGTTTCTTTCTCATTAGTTAATAACAAGGATCTTTCAAAATTCTTGTGTGAAATACCTGTACATGTGTTAAATTTTTAAGCTCATTACAATCATCAGTCAGATACTTGTAATATTATTTTTGTTCGAAACTTTACATACACACAATTAGCTAATATTACAATAGGGTATATATGTACTTATCAGATAGTCCTTTGTGTATGCGTCTGTGCGTATATCCATAAAAATATCTTGCTATAAATCACGAAGTTTAAACTGTATCTGTGTAAGGGTATACGTATCTGCACATGTAACACACGTAACAGGTATTGTGTGTAATATTATGTATTTTTTCATTAAGATAACAATTAGCATACCTGTCTGCATAAGTATCTGTATACACATACTCTGTTGCTCTCGTACGATCCAACCCAGAGAAGATGAGAATTGGCTTGATACCCCAGACCATGGGGTGATTCTATACCATCTTGTTTTGTCTGTATTAATGTTAGAAAGTGTCCGTTCACATCAATAATATGTATTACATTTAAGCTACGATCACACACTAGGATATTTGATAGTGCGTCTGTGCAGATTCCACGTGGTAATAGCCGTGGTCCTAATGGAGGTCCTGTATATGAGAAGCGATGTGTTCCATCGCGGTCTGTCACCACCACAGCACGATTCCAGTCAGAGACAACAACATCTCCATTGCGGTTCTCTGTGATGTACTCGGGGCTTTTATATAGTTCCTGGTCTGTATGGAAGTATTGAATCGTCTGTATGTGTTCTCCTTTTTCGTTATACCGATTTACCTTAGCTGTATCTGTATCGTATCTACACATCCCAACCAACAGATCTCCATTGCAAGGAGAACAATAGACACATCTTAGTGTCCACGGTTTTCTCTTTTTTAATAGGTTTGTTATTGATGTGCTATATTTTGTAACTTTATTTATCATGTGAATGTCTAAAAAATCTATGTCTGGCGCAATAAAAATAAGGTCACAGGCTCTGCTGAATGTGTGAAATCCCCACAACTTATCTATACCTATATGACGTTGTTTATAAGTATCACCTTCTGTGTTTGTAAAGACGATATGGTTTTCCCAGTCGCTAATACAGACCAAATCTAATATCCCAGAGGAAATATGTATAGCACCACTTAAACCTGTTATTTCGACACATCTGTGTAGCACTGGTGAAATCATCTGTTTCAACAGGCATTCATTTTTCAATTGTCTTTTATCCGTGTCTGTGATTTTTACTTCTGTCAGTAATGAAAATATCTCTTTTCTGTTAATTTCGTCAGTTGCAAAGAGCAGAAATCGTTGTGTAACACTAGATGTGCCGTAAATCTCTTGGACACAGGTTTTCTTTCGGAGTAAAAGGAATTTCACTGGTGTGTTTGCTGACTGTTCGAATCTTTTCTCATTTTTGGCAATAATGGCAAAGTGTCTGTTCACTTTTCTATTTCGTTGTTGTAATATATGTATCATATTACTTTTACATCTGACTTTTATAGCAAGTATTCCAGTGTCAATGAGGTCCTTCAATTTTTGAGCTTTTGTTTTCATTTGTAAATGAAGGGTAGAAATTTTCAATTGGCAAGCTTTTAGATCAAATTTGATTTCTGCCAGTAGAAAACAGCTATTAAATTGAGTCTTCCATCTGATGTCATTAAATATTTCTCTGTGTTGTTGACGATTTGTTTGATATGCTTTTCCAATATCTATTAATGCGTGTTTTTTGTGTTCTAGATCTCTACATAGTACACAGATAGGAAGATTACATGTCTTACAAAACGTACCAAACATTTCCTCTGGATGCCTTTCACAGAACTCTTGTTTCGAGAATTTATATTTCTCTCGGTAAATAACAATACCATGATCTATGGTATCTAGATCAATAGTATGCATATCTTTACATTGTTCACAAAGATCATTTCTACACACAAAACAATAAAACTCTGCGTCTCCCCGGCATTTAAAACACTGGCGAACTCGTAATTGAGTGTTCATTCTAAGCGAGTTCACGACATGGAGTTGTGATTGCAGTGATGTTTTCCTCTCACCCATTTTGGTTTCTATGTGCTTTTTACATTTGAAACAAACAGGAAGTTTACATGAGTTACAAAATATATCATACATTTTGTCTCGATGCCTTTCATAGATATCTTGGTTTAAGAATTCATATTTCTCTTGGGAAATAAAAATATTATGATCTATGGTATCTAGGTCTAAAGAATGTATCTCTTTACATTGTAGACAAAGACTTGTTCCACACACGAAACAGTTACACTCTTCTTTGGCCTCGAAATGAACACACCTGTGTCCCCTCCACTTATCGTTCATTTTTCGCCTGTATTCTCTGATTTCGGATCCGTTCTCCTTTAGTATTCCAATGCCCCCGTATAGGTCTTCCATGTCCTTTTTACAATCGAAACAGATCGGAAAGTTAAACTTTTTGCAAAACAATTCAACACTTTTATCAGACTGTATATCTTTTATTTGTTCTGTGCACAAGTATTCATTTTTCTCTTCGTTACTCAAAACATAATGCTCTGCAGTTTGGACATTAATAGCATGTCTCTCTTTACACTGTAGACACAGATTGTGTTTACAAGTTAAACAGTAGAATTCCATGTCTTTCGGGCATTAAGAAAACTGCAGTTTTCTAAACTGCTTGTATTATTTTTATGTTTACTTGTATGACGTCGATGTAAATGCAACCTACAGAACAAAAAGAAAAAAATTATATTTAAGGTAAATAGACAAAAAAAATTTAGATCAACAATTTAATTTGCTATAGAATAATTCAGCATATATTTTTCACTTTCTTATATTATACACATTATTAAGTTGATTGTTTTACAATTTGATTGTTTGATTGTTTGCGTTAGTACCATTAAAGTACGCCGGTTGGTCCAAAAGTAATGTTATTTTGTTCATATCTTTAATATTTGGCGTTATATCATCAAATATAATGTACCAGAAGAGGCACTAAACTGCTAATCAAAATTGAAAGTTTTATTTAATAATTTGTAATTTATTTAATTTTATAGACGCTTAAAGTATTAAATATAAGAATTGTCGCTGCGTCAAAACTAAACGTCACGTTTTGAAGTGTTCATTGTAAAAATGATAAAAGAGAAAAACATTAAAAAGCATCTAAAAAGCGTCTAATTTTAAAAGACAAAATTTTACGACATTTTAGTCTTTTGAGTTGAAAATAAAGCGACGTCACTGTTTTTTTTTTATCATAAACATTATATCATTTAACCTGATGTATTCAACAAATAAAATGTCTTAATAAAAGAAAAACCGCTTAAAGGAGTTGTAGCTGAGCTGAGTTTTTGCTTTGAAATGGTGAAATCGCCAAAAGAAACAGTAACGATGATTTATCAGACACACAGAGGACAAAATGTAAATAGAGACCTGTTTAAAGATACATGTACAGTGTAGTTACAGCGATTTTTGGCAGGTCATGGGTCAATGAACGATCAGCAGAGGACAGAAAGAAAAGAACGAAACAGGAAGGTCGGGTGTAAACGTTCAATGGTAAATGACGTGGTCAAAAGAGAGAGCTATGCCTTGGTTAGAGCGATATGAGAAACTTTCAGTTTGTCTTATAGTACTTCAAAAAATTTTGACCGAGGACTAAATTATATATAGAAGGAGTGTACAATGCTTACCAATAATTTCTAAAAAATAGTGAAATATGTAAAATTCGTGAATTTTAAATATTTTAATGAAAGGAAGGGGGAGAGTTTAAGTGTATGATGGCGTGTATCCGTCATATGACGTTATTTAGGTGCGTCGACTACCATAATTGCACTTCGTATATGCTTCGATATTTTGAAAAATATAAATTACTTTGATTTTAATTTTTGCAGGATTTGATTTGTTATAAATGTAGCATCAAGCAGGTATAATTTTGTTGATTTACGTATACTAGTAGCAATTTTATCGACGTTGTTACTTTTAGATCAACCCTCGTATATTATATATGAAATCTGCAAAAATAGTACCTTCCGAAGCTTATAAGGTATTCTACCACGATTATTGAAAACATCAAAGGAAACCGGTTTACATTATTCTCAAAGAAATCACGAACGTCATCAAAAAATTATCAGAAACACGTATCAAATCTGAACAATTCAAATGCATGTTTGGCTGTAGAATGAAATACTTGTTTAGACCGCATCGATGTGTCGTCTTTTGCAGTATAAACACTGTAAATTGCATCAAGATGCTGATGAATGTCGGTTTTTATATCTAAGCGGGGCTATTTCACGGGCCTCCCTACAGTAAAATACAGTAATAAGTTTATCAATATTTTATTATAATTGTACAAAAAATATAGACATTAAAAGTTGTGACATGTTTGTTGCAACACCCTGTATTTAAAAAAAAACACCTAATTAATTTCGTACTTTTAGTGAAAGCCATCATTGCAGAAAAAATATATTTTTATCAATAAAAGGAAGTTGGACTTCAATAGGAAAGTTGCTTTACCTGTTTATTTTGTTCAAACTGTAAGATATGAAACCGAAAGTACATTGCAAATGGAGGAATTATAGGGGTATTGTCTTTATAAATGCCATGCTTTCAATAAGAACCTTTCAAAGGCCATTAACGTTCACGTTGCTTTTAAGTGAAAACATGGATTTTTTTAAATATATATATTTTTCTCGATAAATATATATTTTTAAACATTTGTCTTCAAGTGATACTTTCTGTCGGTTAAACAATGATTTTTTGGAACTATTGTAAATATAAATTTTTGGACATTTTGGCCTTTGATGAAACATTAATTGTTACAGTTACGCCAGCTGAACGCATGTTACATTCTTTCTTTATTTGTTATATTCCAATAAGAATCAATCGTAACATATTTACATACCAATTCTGAAATCCATTATTTGTATAAAACGCCTGTTGGATATTTTATTAATCCGTGTCTCAAATTCAACGTCAAAAGCTCAGCACCCTCGTAAATAGGCATATGCTTTCTTAGTTTGACCTATATCAGCACCTGGGTATACATAACCTCCGCATTCTTTACACCTGATTGCACATCTCGAACTCATGGCCGACATGTAGTATTTCTTTTGTTGCTGTGGTGTGTATCTTAAATTTCATTGCTTGCATTCCGTGTTTGTAACGCAATGACGCGTGCACTTGATTTTATCCTAAACGTAGTATATGTGATTCATTCCATGTCTCCATATATACTTTTAAATTTCACATTGTAAAAGGTAAAATATAACATTGGAATATGTGGAAAAGAGTCATAGCTGCTTGTGTCGTCCGACTCAAGTATTTAAAAGGAAATCACCTGTTTCTATTTATAGATACATGCACCTTTTCAATTCAAGATCAAACTTAATGTTAGACTTGCTTGCCAGTCTGATCCTCTATATTCAGAACGTTTCATACGAATGAGACAGGAACTAACTAAATGTATGTAATCATTTGTGAACCAGTGTTATATTTCCATAGATGCAAGTTTGTTACATGAAAATCATTTTACTTGTTCAATACTCTTATTTAAACAACATTTTCAAGGTGTAATGTTCTATTACATATCTCTTACATAATTTATACATGTATTATGGAATAATAAAAAAAAATAGGAAAAATGCTCAGGAAGAAAATTAAAAAAAAAAATAGATAAGAAACACGCACGTAAGACTCGAACTCACGATCATTATATCTACAATCCAGCATACTTACAACTTCGCCACGAAGTCATTGTAATAGCATGAATAAATTTAAGACATATTGTTGAATCTTAAAAAATCTTAAAAAATTTTGAGAGGAAAAATAAAAAATATATTTTCAACATTTTCAATATAGACCACCTTTAACCAAAATCATCTAAATGTAATGAAGTGCAGTCATATCCAAATAGAATTTTTCAGAAGTTGTTTTGTCTAGTTAAGGGTGGTCTTAAGCTACAGTTTGTCAGTGTTTAGGAGGGTACCTTAGTATTTACTTTATTCTCCATATACACTGAACGATTTTTATATCTATCATATGAGGGAACTATTAATATTTGAATATTATTTTTGTGTGATTTGCTTTAAGGCATTTATAAACTAACATTGTATGACTAGATTTTGGTGAAACAATGTATTTAAAAAATCATTACTAGAGTAGGCGAAAGTGACTATCAAATGCGCTATTGCTCCTTGAGAAAAAAAGTAATTATTGCAAATAATTTCATTTATGTGACATATTCTTGTTTTATTATGTTATTATATAACAGTGTCTGTATTGTACATAGCTTTATACTAAGCAACTATTCGGTTCTTTTTATTGCAATTTTACCCCTTTTCCTACATCTAAATATGGGTTCAACCAATCAGCAATGCTCTTATCCATCACGTGATCATTATTGATCCGTTTACCAAAAGAGAAAATCATGATTTATTGAACTGCTGAATTTTTTGAACCCACCATCCACCCCATCTGCCACCAATGCTTGTTATTTCTTTCAGGTTGACATTTTTGTTGTTATGTTTTACCCATCTTTTTGACAATGTTTGAATGGGTTTAAAAGAGATTTATAGTACTTATTTTCTAGCGCACGTTCTAACTTAACAAATAAAATTTTTGTACATTGTAATTAATGGCAAATCCATGTATTAGGTTACTGAGAATGAGTCCGATATTTATTTTGTGTACCTCGAAATTTTGCTTTGGTCTGAGGTTTCCATATGATTTTTCAACATAAAGTAGTGTTGCTTTTTATATATGGTTTTCCTCGGCGGCGAGAAAAACATAGTTGTGTTCAATTTAATGCCTGCGCCATTGTATTGTTATTGGCTGTTTTTTTTTCTTTTGTTTTCCCATCTTTTTTGATGGCAGGCAGCAGTTAAGAGCATTTTGTATATGTCTTCCAAACTTATGATGTTTATAAGGGGATCAACTTAAAATGCATGTATATTGTACCTTGTGAAAGATTACAGGGTTTGAATTATTATTCTAGTCTGGTCGACCACCCTTTTGCCTATGTACATCATGTTACAATGTCATTATGGTGCTGGGGGTCAGATTATGTAATATTTTGACTAAGATGTGCTATATTTGAATCCCCACTGTGTTTTGTTAATCCGTCATTTACTTTAATAAATGACATATTGTTTGGCAGGAGAACTAAGGAACATAAAGAATTTTACTGTAATGAGTTGATAAAGTCTTAAGGGGGCCGTTTTATTGTGTGAAAACTACAATAGCGAAACTCTTCATTTTTTACCATATATAGCTTACATTAACTTCAGTGTACATGTAAAGTTTGGGGGATATCTACCGTCCAGGTAGACCTGTCTCAAAATACATTTTTACTATAGGATATACAGGAAAATGCCAATTTTTAGCACTTTAAAGTACTACAATAAAAATTTTGTTCAAACTATAATATTTGATGAGTAATGCTATAATATACAATATATGTAAGAAACACAAAATTCTACCGTCTTATTACCAGAGGGGGGCATCTCAAAATGCAAAAAATTAGCAAATTTTACTATTTTTATAGAGCATTACTAAATATGACGTACGCAATGGATTCGCATGAAAACATAATAACAATATTGGGGATATTCTCAAATTTCTATGTTTTCAATTTTAAGAGCGTATGTTTATTACTTTTTCTTTGATAATATTTTATTACCCCTTTCTTTAAGAGCTACAGATTATCATAACGTCAAAAACACACTGCAACGACGTCAACCTACCTATCAATTGCAAAATCGGTTAAAAAATCAGTTATATCAAATTGTAATTACATTTTTATACCTATAATTTCTTAATTTTGTTTAATTTTAATAATTAAGCGAAAAAAGTTGCATTAAAACAGTAAATACGCTTCATTTAACTATGATGCGCAAAATATTGCGCAATGGAAACTACAGTCGGCCCCCTTAAGTATTTCTTTGTTTAAAATTATATTATATGGCAAAGAATTTTCTTAATCCCTAATTAACATTTGTTGTATATTAAGTACCCAAGCCATGGATAAAAAATTAACTGGAGGAAGAAAAAACATAGCTAAAAAGTAGGCAAACCTAAATTTCTTAAATTTTTCGTAAAACTTTGGAATCCTTTTAATAAATGTGGGTCAATGTTCACGGACAAGCAGATTTTGTTATTTCATGGGAATATAATTTCATGGGTAACTTGTAGATATGGAAGATTCAATGAATAAATATGCTGATGAAATAGTTGTTCATCTAAAAAGGGTGTACATGTATAAGGGTGATCCTAAAAACCAACAAACAATGTTCTCTCCTAGAACATTATTGATTCCAAATTTGATGCACAAAATCTTTAGACAGATCTGCTCTGTTCAGTGCCCAACTTCGATATCTGTGATCTTCCCGACAAACTGTCAGGACTTACTAGACTTTATCCCAAATCAAATAAATATTGGCTCCTTTCTGATCAATTGAATGAGTCCAGTAGGTTATAAGCCTAGAAAGTACATGTTGGTTAACAGTTTTCTTCACTGCTTTTTGTATAGATGGTTTGTTGTTTTACGACTAATACTAGAATTTTTTCATTCATATAGAGACTTCACCATATACCGATGAAGGGCTTCAGATTTTGACATTTACTCGGCACTCACTACCTTATGGTAGTGAGGAATCTTTATCGTGTCATCGCCTGTCGTGACACTGGGCCTCGGTTTTTAGGGTCTCACATCCGAATGACTCGTAACATTTAACTTCAAAGTGTCAAATGCATGGCGACGGAACAGTTTCTATCCATTTTATTTTACAGACTTAGGTCAGTCGAGGCCGAGATTTGAACTCATGACCTCCTGATCACGAATCAAGCGCTCTACTGACTAAGCTACCATAAACGGTACTGGAGAGGAAAGTCGGGATTTTTCATCATTGTCGACCATAAAAGGTTAGATAAGATAGATCACATAACCCTCAACCCTTGGTAAGTGTACATTTGTCTTTAATTATTGGAGCTTATGTCTATAAATTTAAATGACTATATTGATACATGTAGGTATCCTTATGAGATTTCTGAATTATCATTGTTTTGAATAATAAATGAAAGAAAAAGAAAAAGAAAGAAAGAAAATGCTAGACTGGAAGAAAAGTAAAGTTAAACGATTGAGTATTCTTACATTTCGCCAATACGTATATGCGGAATAAACTTAAATCACAGCCTTGACATTAGAATCTCTGCCTTTTACAGGGATTACATTAAATCTTTACCAACATTTAATAGTTGTTAAATATTTAAAATCACTCGGATTTGGTTAACCGCATATACAAGTAAGCAAAAGAGATTGTTTCAGCAAGCAGTAAGTAAAATGTTACACATACTGCAGAAAAATAATCCCAGACAATTATTTGCCAAATATTTCTCATGAACATATATGGTTTAATCCAATAATTTAACCGAACGACTCATTTGTATTTCTAAAAAAGTTTTTTGATGCGGGTTTTGTTTTGTAAGAGATCTGTTTAATTGTTTGAAAAGAGGAAGTACTCAGTGACTCAATAAAATGTCCCTGTCCAAATACCAAGTCCTAATGTCTCCTTTCGAACATTAATTTTAAAGTAGACACTTAGTGCTCTTATTTCTCGTAAAAAATCTCTGAAAGTATAAGTATTGATAAACAAGCTTTGTGAGCCTGTAATTTTCTTGTATTTTGAAGGCAATGAGTAAAGAATATGTGTACTGCTACGAAATTCCATCAGGAGCTGTAAACATGTTTTGGACATGACAATTAGAAATGGTAGTAAAAAGTCCG
This sequence comes from Saccostrea cuccullata, assembly GCF_032062105.1. Lineage (NCBI taxonomy): Eukaryota > Metazoa > Mollusca > Bivalvia > Ostreida > Ostreidae > Saccostrea > Saccostrea cuccullata. The sequence goes on from NW_026932593.1 coordinate 369,052, forward strand.
GACTGTGTCGTGTCCAGAGTTAAATGTTGCACTGCAAAGAATAGTAATTTCAGTGCGGGGGACCGGGGCAAAACCCAACGTAATCCTCTTGACAAGGAATAATAAAAAGTCATCATAGGCACCTTTATTGAGGGAGCACTACTGTATATAGTATATGTTGAAAACGTAGTTGGTACACCCATCACCAACACAAATAATTTTACAGGTATAACATAAGCCATTAGAATGATTTACATATAAGATACATACATGAACAAACATTTCAACACCTAAGTTCTTTTCGTTTGGAATATATTTTATTGTATAATTCAATACCGAAAGATATTATTAGATATTTTACACGATGCAAAAGTTATGTTATTATGACTTTCAGTAATATTTCCAGTATAAATACATATACCCACAAATATTACTCAGGACCATTCTATAGGTTTAATCTTTTGTCGTATGTGAATCACCCCTTTCCAGCCTCCAAAAAGCTATCTTTAATGCTTTATAACTTTTTATTAAATCTTATCACAAATTTATAAACAAGTCAACAGTTGATGCACAAAACCATGTTGGTCACCTTGTCATACGACATTTTTATAGGGTCTCATGAGTGCTTTGAGATAGCTCAGTATAAGGCTTTTATAGCCAAAATGGGATTGAAAGGGGAATAACTCTTACAGCAAAAACTGCTGTATCGGGTGTAAATTTGTTGATATTAAAAAATAATTTTCATTTTAAGAGATTGTCGGTAATTTAATAGTCAGGAATTATATTGTAAGGAATTCTGGGTGTCAGGAATTTATAAAATGTCAAAATTCTAGGTTTCCAAGTTATCAAAACAACCTTTATGCTTAATAAGTATAGCTTGTCTTGATAAAAAATTTGACCTTGGTTTGCAAAATTAATTATACCCAATAAGTTAAGAAAAAGGCAACTGCTCAGTGGAGCTACACATGTATATGACAAAATTGAGAAGCTGGCTTCCTTGTACAGCTTTAGCATCTAGAAACTAATCAATTAAAATGTTTCATTTTCCTGACAATTACCTACAGATATAGATTATTTCGATTTAAACAATTCTAAGCAGTTATTTATTACCAACATATCATAGTAACAACACAGTTTCTATGACATGCACAATAAAATGAATGCATTACTTATTGAATAAATAAAGAATTTCAAAAAATAGAACAAGGCACTATATCTTGTGGTACACCAGCATGCTAGATGTTCACAGCGAGATACTAGTTTATGCAAAAACACATGCAAACACGTAGGTACCTGAAAATTACTTGTTAACAGTTTATTTCATAATATGTTCCGCCCAAAATCTCAGGCGGAACGAGCTATTTAGAAAATGGCCTTCGGATGTAAGAGTCCGAGGTACATAAGAAGCGTATGGACGTTAACCGAGGCCCTAACTTGGAGTATATATCTTGTGGTAAAGCTATTTTAGTAAGCGTCGGTGATTATGTAATATTCTTGGCTAAAAACATTTACAATGTAGAGCCAAATTACAACAACCATAAAAAGATACATCAAACCTACAGGTATTGTTTAAATACCTGGTAGCTCAACTTATTAAAGCTATAACTTAATAAGAGAGTTCCTGAACTATCTTTATATCATCACAAATTTGAATTATTGGCCAAGTGAACTATTTGATGATGTCATACAATGGCGGTCTACATAAAAGTACAAGCATTAAAAACAAAATGTCATGTCATAATAAATTCTCAATACTATATGGTTAATAAAATCAGTGAAACTCCTGTTAGTATATTCTTATATTAATTGACAATAGAATCTCAAAGCATAAGATAAACAGTTTAAGGTTTCATCAAAGGTCAACATGTCCTAAAATTCATTTTACAATAGCGCAAAAACTATAGGGTTTATAAAGTTAAAACTTTTACGCTTATAAATACATTTAATCATTGATTAACAGAAAGAAAGTATCACTTGATAACAAATACTTTTAAAAAATATTTATTGAAATTTAATGCATATAAATTTCTTTAATTACACATTGTGAAGTCCGTATTTTTAGTGAAAGACATCATTACAGAAACAATATATGTTTATCAATAAAGGGCAAGCTTCACTTCGCTAGCCCCTGGAAAGTTGTTTCCCTGTTTATGTTGTGCAAATGTTAAAATGTAAAACCGGAAGTACAATGCAAATGGCGGATTTTATAGGGATCGATCTTGTCTTTATACATTTGATTCTTTTAAAAACAGCCTTTCAAAGATCATTCACGTCCAACTCTTGCCCTTCATTGATAAACATACAAGTATATTATTTCTGCAATGACGGTTTTGACTAAAGTAAAGAATCAAGCAGATTGATTTCTTTAAAGGTATGCCATTTTTAAATATATTTTTCTGAAATATTTGTTTTTAAATGGTACTTTTTATCTTTTAATCAATAATGTATTCATAAACTGTAAAAGTTTTGACATTATAAACCACATATTAGGTTTAAAGCTATTGTAAAAATAATTTTTGGACATATTGGTCTTTGATGAAACCTTAAGAACATAGCCTTGTCAGGTAAATAGTTATCAGAAGATATGAGCATATAACAGAGAAAAACATGTGGGACCAACACAATGGAAAATCTCTAATAAAAATTAACAATGTCATGATTCACGGCATATTCGGCAACCATAACAATGTACAAATAAAATCTACGTCCCTTTACCCTTTTTAGTAATGAATATTACTATATACACTGAACATTATATATACACATATGAAAGCAGGAAAAATTTTTAATGACCTCGAAATTCCTATCTATAGATTGACCTACTAAAAGGGCTAAATTTGTTATATTATTTTTTACATAAAATAACAAAACAAAATTTGAAATAAAATGAACAAGCCGTATTTTTTTTCTGACACATGTACAGACCTAAGATAAAACTATTTGTTTAAATCTTAATTGTGTGTCCTTTCTATTGAAGTTTAATTTAGGGAATGTAAAAAGTTAAACGACTGAATTACTAAAGGGAAAAACATTTCTTATAATAAAATTTTGACTTATAAAATTTATTAATACATGTAATATTTAAACTTAAATAGATTCCTATTCTTTTCATTGTTACATCCTATCAATTATTACAGAACACCATACATGGACATAAATAAAAAGTAGTTGATTTTTTTCTTTTTTTTTCAGAAACATCAACCTGATATTAGCTACAAGAATTGTGAAGTAAGCACTATTGTTATTTTATAGATTTGAAGATTATTTCAATTTTAAAAAAACATCATGAACATGTAACCATGTAATTAAGTTCAATTATGCCAATTATCAAGGAGCTTAGAATAATAAAATAAATTGATTTATATATTTAAAAAAAATTAATGTTAAATAAAGAATGGTTAAAGTACAGTTTTGTTGCCAGTATTTAAAAACAAATATTCACTTTTTTTCCCTTTGATCTTCTTGCACTAAAATTAAGGTCATAGTCACAGAAACTAGGAACACAAAGATGCAGTTTATTTAAGTGTTTCCATGGGTTGATACTTCTTCACTTGAATCCTACTGTCAATTTTTGTACTGGTTCTTACGCCCTGTTCACACGACGAGTTTAATTCGCAGTAAATTAGTGCGAAGTAAACTAATGCGAATCAAATTAATGCGAATTAAATTGCGTTCACACGACAGCTAATGCGAAGTAAACTAATGCGAATTAAAAATTTTCTTGTGCAATCAGGCTGTCATTATTCATTTGTAAATCACGTCTGCATAGCTATCCTTTGATACATCACATAGAAGCTTATGATTTTAGTGATTAACATACTTTCCCTATTTTTGAGCCAAATATAGCTATATATAACCACCAACACGTGTCCTGTGGCTTAATTCTGGCCTTACGCATCGTCAAAATTTAATTCGAATTAGCTTCGCTTAGCGTTAACACAGAGCAAATGCGAAGTAATTTAATGCGCATTAAACTAATTTGAATTAAACTAATTCGCATTAAATTCTCCATGTGAACGCTAAGCGAAGCTAATTCGCAGTAAACTTACGTTTAATTCGAATTAAACTCTCCGTGTGAACAGGGCATTAGACGTAAGGCTATATGACAGTTGGTTGTGTTTTCGAAAGGCAGTTTTCTTAACTGTGATAATATTCTCGCACTCTCCCTGGTAGAAAGAGCGAATGTTTACCATGTCTCAAAAGTAGTGGTTAGTGTAAAATCCATCAACACCTGCGGTTTGCTTCAATTCTGAAATATCAATATAATCTTGAATATAAAAATAATGCATAGATGAATTATTTTAATAAATGTAATATACCTCAAACCAATGAATAGCGCTTGGTAACTATAAGTCATCAAAGTAAAAAGATTTGCAGGTAATATTGGCTCACAAATTTTATTTTGCTGTATTTGTCTAATATGTTGAGGCGATTTATTTTTACATATTAGCCTCAAAGCCATCACTATGCCAGATATTACTTCTTTCAGCGCTTTGTGTCTGCACATGTATCATACGTAATTGGTAATGTGTGCACAAGTATGTATTTGTTCATTATGATAACAATTATATTACCTGTCTGCATAGGTATCTGTATACACACACTCTGTTGCTATTGTACGATCCAACCCAGAGAAGATGAGAATTGGCCTGATACCCCAAACCATGGGGAGATTCTATACCATCTTGTTTGGTCCGTATAAATGCTAGAAAGTACCTGTTCCAATCAATAACATGTATTGCGTTTAATCTACGATCACACACAAGGATGTTTGATAGTGTGTCTGTGCAGATTCCACGTGGTAATAGTTGTGATCCTGATGCAAGACCTGTGTATGAGAAGCGATGTCTTCCATCGCGGTCAGTCACCACTACAGCACAGTTCCAATCAGAGACAACAACATCTCCATTGCGGTTCTCTGTGATGTACTCGGGACTTTTATACAGTACCTGGCCCATGTTGTAGTATTGAATTGTTTGAATGAGTTTTCCCGTTTCGTTATACCGAATTACTTTAGCTGTATTTGTATCGTATCTACACATCCCAACCAACAGATCTCCATTGCAAGGAGAACAATAGACACATCTCAGTGTCCATGGTTCTCTCTTCTTTATTACCTGTGTAACTGAGTTGTCATATTTTGTTAGTTTATTGATGTTGTTAAAAGAATCTATAAAAATAAGGTCACGGGCTCTGTTGAATGTGTGCAATCCCCATAACTTACTTATATTTATATGAGGTAGTTTATAAATATCGGTATCACCTTCCTTGTTTGTTAAGAGAAGATTATTTTCCCAGTCGCTGATACAGACCAAATCTAATGCCCCAGTGGAAATGTGTATAACACCACTTAAACCTGTTATTTCGACAGATCTGTGTAGCACTGGTGAAATCACCTGTTTCAGTAAGCATTCATTTTTCAATTGTCTTTTATCCGTGGCTATTATTTTGATATCTGTCAGTAATGCAATTATATCCTTTCTGTTAATTTCCTCAGCTGCAAAGAGCAGAAATTGTTGTGTAGCACGGGAGGTGCCGTACATCTCTCGGACACATGTTTTCTTTCGGAGTGATAGAAATTGCACTGGTTTATTTGCCGACTGTTCTAATATCTTCTCATTTTTGTCCATGATGGTAAGGTATCGGATCACTTTTCTATTTCGTTGTTGCAATTTACTGTATCTGACCTTTATAGCAAATATTCCACTGTCAATGAAGTCCTTCAATGTTTGAGCCTTTGTTTTCATTTTTAAATAAAGGTTAGGTATTTCTGATTGACGAGTTTTTAAATCAGATTTGATTTCTTCCAGTAGAAAACAGCTATAATTACATTGAGTCTTCCATCTGATGTTATGAAATATTTCTTTGTGTTGTTGGCGGTTTGTTTGATATGCATTTCCCAGATCTATCAATTCATGTTTTTTGTGTTCAGGATCTCTACATTGTACACAGATGGGAAGTTTACATGTCTGACAAAACGTATCATACATGTTGTCTGGATGCCTTTCACAAAACTCTTGTTTTGAGATTTTAAATTTCTCCCGGTAAATTACAATATGATGATCTATGGTATCTAGATCAATAGTATGTATTTCTTTACATTGTTCACAAAGATCATTTCTACACATAAAACAATAAAACTCTGCGTCACCACGGCATTTAAAACACTGACGAACTTTAGACTGAGTGCTCAATTCTAGGGTAGGCGTGTTCATGACATAGTGTTGTGTTTCCAGTGATGTTTCCCTCTCTTCTATTTTGTTTTCTATGTGCTTTTTACAATTGAAACAAACAGGAAGTTTACATGAGTTACAAAATATATTGTACATCTTGCTTGGATGCCTTTCAAAGATCTCTTTTAATATGAATTCACATTTCTCTCGGTAAATTACAATATTATAATCAATGGTATCTATATCAATTGTTTGTATATCTTTACATTCTAAACAAAGACCAGTTCTACACACGGAACAGGTAAACTCTTCTCTCCATCTACACTGGTAACACCGGGGTCCTTCGTCCTGATAGTCACTCCACATGATTCTGATTTCGGGTTCTATACCCATTAGATGTGTAATGTCTATGTTATGGAAATTTAATTTATATTTACATTGGGAACAAACAGGTATGTTAACACTTCTATCAGGCTGTCTCTTCTTCACTTGTTCTGTGAACATATATTCATTTTTCTCTTCGTTACTCCAAACATAATGCTTTGCAGTTTGGACATCGATAGCATGTTTCTCTTTACACTGTAGGCACATATTATGTTTACAGTTTAAACAGTAGAATTCCATGTCTTCCTGGGATTCAGAAAAGAGCAGTACTCTAGGCTGATTGTATTATTTCTATGGTTCTTTGACGTGGATGTAAAAACAACCTACATAACAAAGTAAATAAATTTAACATTAAAGGTAACTAGAGAAAAATTGTTAAGATTGACAATTTCATTTTGAATTTGACAGTATGTATTTTGCACTTTAAATCATAATATATAGTTTATATACAATAAAATGGAAAATTTTACACACATGTGTCTACTGCGCTAGTATCATTGTAATTTATAATTTATATGCAAAAGTAGTTCAGGGTGTCCCAAAATATATGATTATTTCATACCATTTTTGGATTATGTAAAACAAATTGTAATGAATATTGACATACAACATACTGTCCAATTTCATTGACACAATATGACGGTCATTGAAAGGAACATGAAAAAATAAGTTTACTTTTAAGAAAAGCCATAGTATTTAAATGATGTCCTCTAAATCACGTCCTATCTGGGTAATGGTCATGTTTAGTCATTGCGCAAAATTCCCTAACTTAAGTCTGCCAAGCATTTCTCTTTAGTTCTAATATGAATTTTCATCGGAAACATGCGTTTTAGATAAGTTAAAAATTTAGATTTGAGTTTAGTAACAATGTCTTAAAGGAAATCTATTAAAGTAATTGAAACTTCAAATTTTTGGATGGGTTTGATTGACACATCCTCGCACTATCACAAATTTTAATTTTTATTCTTAATACGCAGAAAAAGTTTCAATCTTGTTGTGTATCGATGAAAAATATTTAAATTTTAATCCAGAAAAATAATTATATTCATAGTAGACATGTTCGAAAGAAAACCCCTTTATAAGTATCGTCATTTTGCGCTCATTCCGCACTTAGTGTTGTGAACAGAGTTAACCAATTTAATTTGAACACACCCGTGAAATGTACACAGTTTTTGTAAACAGAGCACGAGCTTTGTCATTGTGAAGGTTTACGATTCACCGGGTATATTTATTGTTATAAAGTCTGCTCACCACACCTGCACAGACTGACAATATACTATGTGTATGTTTTGCTTTCGAATATTTCTGCTTCGAATTTTCTGGATTATAGGTTTAATATTTTTCATTTTTACACAATAAGATTGCCACTTTTCCTACGTATAAAAAATATAGTTTAAATTTGTGAAAATGCAAGGATCAAATCCGTTCAAAAAGTTAACTTCAAGTTCAAGTTCATCTATTCACTCAAAGCCATTTAAAATACAGGGTACATGAAGACAATGAAAACTATTTACAGCATATATATTCAGGTCAGTACAAGTATATGATAAACATTATTACATTATCATAAAATGAAATAGGGGGAAAAAGAGAGAAAAAAAGAAAACACATATGATACATGTAATATTGAAATACATGAGGGGAAAAATCATGGAGGACAGCCTTAATCATATATTTTTAATTTGAACATAAAGTTTTTTAGTGACTTAGCATCTTGTTTGTCATCAGTTGAGAAAATTTAAGAATGTTTCGTCTAGTACAGTAGTATTCATGAATATACTTTTTTTCTATTGTTTGACAGTGTAGTGAGTTTAACTATAAAATGGAATTCGTCAGCAATATGTTTATCATTACAAAGTGTACATTATCTTTCATTTAATGATATACATGCCCATCTTCCCCGTTCAACTGATGAACGGTGATTAGTAGTACGACATTTGACAAGTTTTTTTCTTAATTCTAATAGCAAAATACTTAAAAAAAATTTCACACTCGAAATTTGGTTTAAAAATTTTATACAAAATACCTTTAGAAGAAATATTTATATCAGAATGCTATTTTTGTATAAATTGATCCTGTAATATTTGTTTAACCCGATCTTGATTAAGATTTAAAAAAAAACTGTTTATCCAAATATGAGATAAACTACATGAATCAGCCAGAGGCCCAAAGGCCTTACAGGTTACCTGAGTACATGTAACAACTTTCCTAAACCAAAAGCCATGAAATTCACAATTTTGAAAGATGCACCACTGTTTATCATAATTATACACTTAGCATGCTCACTTTGGTTTCTTAGTACCCAGAGGTAGATCAGAGTAGCAAAGTGAAACTGCATTTCCACTTCATAACCACCAGTTGTGCACTCCGTCCCACAGAACCACTGACCCTGGGGCCACATATTTCAAAATTATTTTTCTCCATAAATTTCATTTCATCATAAATGGTTGACGAATATCAAAGAGCAGATTTCAAAGCATGAATTTATTTTCAGACTAAGTACCAACCCCGGTACCCATGGCCCAGGGGTCATAAAATTAATCATTTTGGAAGAAACATCTCCCTTCATCATAAATATGTACTTATGATCAAGGCATAATGCCCAGGTGCAAAGGAAAAGATTTTTTAAAAATTCATGCATAATAATAATAATAGAGCCCCGTCCTAACACCAGAACGCCTGATTCAGGGGCCATAACATTTGCAATTTGAAAGAGGCAGCCTTATTCAACATAATCATATACTTGGTTAGTTCATTTAATACCCAGGAGCAGAGAATTAGATTTTCAAAGATTTTATGCACTTTCACTGTATAATCAACGGAGTTCCGCCCTTACTCCAGAGCCCCTTACCTTGGGCCCATGAAATTCAAAATTTTGAAAGAGGCAGCATTATTCAACATATCTATGTATTTGGTTTGTTCATTTATTGCCCATGAGCAGAGAAGATTTTCATAGAATTTATGCATTTTTACTATATATAAACTATACCTCCCTGCCTAACACAAGAACCCCTGACCCTGGGAATATGAATTTCACAGTTTTTGTAGAGAATGGACTCACTACTGATTACAATCATGCCAACAGTTTGATAGTTTGACAGCTTTATTTCCAAAAGTAAAGAAGAAGATCTTTAAAGATTACATAAATTTTAGTGGTTTTGGCCCCACGCCTCAGCAGGGACCATGAAATTCACAATTTCTGTTCCCCTTCACCCTTAGATGCTTTTGCCAAAATTCGTTAAAATTAGTTGAGCAATTGCAGAGAAGCTGAAAATGTTCAAAAGTTGTCGACGAACAACGTGCGACGACGGACAAAAACAAATAGTGATAGGTCATCCGAGTGAATCAGGTAACTTACAAATGCGATGAACACAGTAAATCCAAGGATTCTTACCAATTTCAGATTGTGAGTTAGCAGTTAAATACCGGTATTGATATAAAATACATAATTTTGTGTGTGTGTGTGTGTGTGTGTTATTCAATAATTTACACCAGTATAATAGATATTTATTTGGTATACTACATGTGCGTTGTTACGATGCATTTTTGACGATATAAAATATAAAATTTTGGCACTAAACAATAAAATAATTAACATAAAATCGGAAATCGAAAGACATGAATATAATTCACATTACATTACTCGTTTATATACCAAGTATAACTCATGAAAGCCAATGGCTTATTTCCAATGGGGTCCTTATACTCATACATTTAAATTGATGTTAAATAAAATGAACAGAAAAATATAAATACTAAAGCTAAGATGTGGTATCAAGTTGACAACACACAGATCCTTAAAAATGAATAGTAGATTGTATATATACCAAATCTTCACATGGTTGTAATTCAGAAAACTAATAATAAGAAAGAAAAAAAAACTAATTAAAACACGACTTGACTTTTTCACTGGGCAATACTCCCTTCTTATAAAAACGTCTTGGCATTTCTTTAAAAGCAAACTTATTTTAAGTATTTAAAACAGGTTTAATTTCTGCTGGTAACATGTTCCAATCTTTGATTCCATTAAAGTAAAAAGATTCAGATTGTTTATGTTTAATTGATGGTACAACAAAATCTGCATTTGAGGCTGATCTAGTATGATAACTACTAAAATTTGACCGAAGTAAAAAAAGTTCGTTAAGAAAGGAAGGGGCTATTCCTTGAAAAATATGAAAAACATGGTTGAGTCTAAGCTGAGAGACTCAATCTTGAATATTTAAAAAATTCAGTTGTTCAAGTATTTCATAATTCACAGATCCCTGTGGACCTAAATTTGAAATCAATCAAACCATCTTATTTTGACAAATTTGTAACCTTTTCTTTGAAGTTTTGTAAAGCCCTGCATACCAAACACTACAGGCGTAATCATTATGACATTGTATAAATGCTAAACACAGAGTCATTAAAAGAACAGGCTTGTCGGTACAGAAATCGCAATCTATTATTTACTGTCTGAACAATCGATTTAACAATGTTTTCACCACTTAAATATTTGTCAATTAAAACTCGAAGATATTTAACTTTTTCTTTTCAATCAATATTATGTTCATTACATACAACCTCGAATTTTTCAACATTTTGAAGTTTTCTTTTAGAACCAAATAAAATGAATTCAGTTTTACCTAAACGTAACGACAATTTATTATCTTCAAGCCAATGCGAAGTCTGGTCTAAAACTTTATTCAGCTTTTCTTAATACTTTAATATACGTTTTTACTTGTTTAAATACAAATTTTTAAAGTCAATTGTCATTGGATAAAACGTTACTTTTATGGAAAAATTAATTATTTATACTTCCTAGCATATTATAAATCAAATTCTACCAGCCAAGAGTTTGTTGAGCTGATAGAGACAAAAATATTTTTATATCTCTATTCTTCGTTTATATGTTCGCACATCAAAGTTAAATGTGAAATTCACTGTACATATACATGAATTACGTACGCTATTCAGCATTACCCTGAACAAAATTACATTAAGCTAAGTTTCATCGCAGGTCCAAAAATTTATTTTTACAATACCTACAATTGTAACTTTAGAGTTTATATATAAATATAATTTATTAACCACTTGATAAATAAAACTATTTATGGAAAAAAATCTGTAAAAATGCCTTTATTTTTCTTTAAATACATTTTTTTTAAAAATTAACTCTTTACTTTATCAATTAAGGGCAAGTTGGACATTGATAGCCTCTTAAAAGTTGTTTTACCTGTTTATATTTCCCATATGGTAAGATATGAAACCGAAAGTACATTGCAAATGGCGGAAGTTACAGGGGTCTTGTCTTTATATATGCTATGCTCATGATGCTTTTAATAAGAACACTTCAAAAACAATTTTCGTTTAACTTGCTTTTTATTGATAAACACATAGCATTTCTGCAATGATGCTTTTCAGAAAAAGAACAGGTGTATTTTCTTTACATAATTTATGCTAATTTTTTGAATATATTTTTTTCTGGATAAATATTTACTTTTTAATATATTTATTCCTCTAGTGATACTTTATATCTGTTAAACAATGATAGTTATAAAATGTAAAAGCTTTAATATGATTCCCCACATTGCTACGGAGCTATTTTAAAAATAAAATCGGACATGTTGACCTACGATGAAACTGTTACATTCGTTCTTGATTTGCTATATTTTGATAAGAATCAATCGTAAGATGTTTACATACCAATTATGAAATCCATTATTTGTATGCCATGATATTAAATTGGTCTGTGTCTCAAGTTCAACGTCTAAAGTTAATTACAACTCGTAAATAGGAAAACGCCATTTTAGTTTGTCTTCCACTTCAGCACAGCCGTTTGCATTCGTTACACTCGATTGCTCATCTCGAGCTCATGGCCGACACGCAGTATTTCATATATTGCCGTGATGATTATCTTAAATTTCATTACTTGCATACAGTGTTTGTAATGAAATGAGGCATGCACTTGATTTTTACCTAAACTTGAAGTAGTTTGTGATTTATTTCAAATATCCACATACTTATGTTCTGTATTCACCAGTTCAAACCAAACATAAATTCTTTATAAATTAATACTTAATACACTTTATACAGGATGGACTCGAATGCGCCAGTGCAACAAATTTCAATGAAGTGTATTGTATATCAAGCAGTCTTTATTTTCACCTCTTAAATCCATATGATTCTTCAAATGAAAAAGACTCAAATAAAGCAATGACATCAAAACGAACATAAAATGACTTGACAAAATGTGGTTTTGGGGATAGGTCTGTTGCAATGTACATGTAGCAGCATACTTTAGATGACTTATCTAAACACCCGACAATCCACCCAAAACGTGACTGAAAAATACATGTATATGTTTATCATGTTTATCAATGAATAGCAAGTTGGATGTCAATGGTCTCTGAAAGGCTGTTATTGAAAACATGATCTGTATAAAGACAAGACCCCTATAAAATCCGCCATTTGCATTGTAATTTCGATTTCAAGTCTTACCATGTGGACAAATTAAAATAAACAGGGAAAACTACTTTTAAGAGTTTTATCATTTATTGATAAACATATATTGTTTCTGCAATGATGACTTTCACTAAAAGTGCGGATGTACATGTACCTGTACTAACGTGTTTTTTGTAAAATGTTGACATTTGGCAAAACCTTAAATTTCACGTTGAAACAGGTAAAATTTGACCTTGGAATACTTGAAAATTTTGAGCAAAAAAATTTGGGAAAAAAAATTAACTATTTCTTTGTTTCAAGTGATATAATGGCAAACAATTTTCTTTATCCCTATAAAAAACCATGCCATGGGTAAAAAATCAAGAAGGAATAAAAAATACATCTACATGTATAGCTACAAAGTAGGCGAACCCAAACTCCTTAAATATTTCTATACTGTGGAATCCCATTAATTATGTATGTATTTCGTATGTCTATAAATTTAAATGACTATATTGATACATGTAGGTATTCTAATGAGATTTCTGAATTATCATTGCTTTGAATCATAAATGTAAGAAAAAGAAAAAGAAAGAAAATGTTAGACTGGAAGAAAAGTAAAGTTGAACGATTGAGTATTCATACATTTCGCCAATACGTATGTGGAATAAACTTAAATCACACCCTTGACATTAGAATCTCTGCCTTTAATTTACAGGTATTATATTAAATCTTTACCAACATTTAATAGTTGATAAATTTATAAAATTACTCGGATTTGGTTAACAAAAACCGCATATACAAGAAAGCAAAGCAAAAGAGATTGTTCCAGCAAGCTGTAAGTAAAAAGTTAAACATACTGCAGAAAAATAATCCAAGACAATTATTTGCCAAATATTTCTAACGAATATATATGGTTTAATCCAATAATTTAACCGAACGACTCATTTACATTTATAAAAAAAGTTTTTGATCTGATCTGTTTAATTGTTTGAAAAGTGGAAGGACTCACTGACTCAATAAATGTCCCTGTCCAAATACCAAGTCCTAATGTCTCCTTTCCTACATTAATTCTAAAGTAGACACTTAGTGCTCTTATTTCTCGTAAAAAATCTCTGAAGGTATAAGTATTGATAAACAGGCTTTGTGTGCCTGTAATTTTCTTGTATTTTAAAGGCAATGAGTAAAGAATATGTGTACTGCTACGAAATTCCACTAGGAGATGTAAACATGTTTTGGACATGACAATTAGAAATGGTTGTAAGAAGTCCGGACTATGTCGTGTCCAGAGTTAAATGTTGCACTGCAAAGAATAGTAATTTCAGTGCGATGGACCGGGGCACAACCCAACATAATTCTCTTGACAAGGAATAATAAATAGTCATGCATCATAGGCACTTTTATTGAGGGAACACTACTGTATATAGTATATATCGAAAACGTAGTGGGTACGCCCATCACCACCACAAATAATTTTACAGGTATAACATCAGCCATTACATGTAGAATGATTAACATATAAGATACATACATGTACAAAAATTTCAACACATAAGAACTTTTCGTTTTGAACATATTTTATTGTATAATTCAATACCGAAAGATATTATTAGATGTTTTACACGGTGCAAAAATTATATGTTATATGACTTTCAGTAATATTTCTAGTATAAATACATATACCCACAAATTTTACTCAGAACCATTCTATAAGTTTGTTCTTTTGTCGTATGTGAACCACCCCATTTCCCGCTTCAAAAAAGCTATCTTTAAAGTTTTATAACTTTTTATTAAATCTTATCACAAACTTATAAACAAGTCAACAGTTGATGCACAAAACCAAGTTGGTCACCTTGTCATACGACATTTCTATAGGGTCTCATGAGTGCTTTGAGATAGCTTAGTAAAAGGCTACTATAGCCAAAATGGGATTAAAAGTGGAATAACTCTTACAACAAAAAGTGCTGAATCGGGTGTAAATTTGTTGATATTAACAATAATTAACATTTTAAGAGATTGTCAGTAATTCAATAGTCAGGAATTATATTGTAAGGAATTCTGGGTGTCAGAAATTTATAAAATATCAAAATTCTAGGTTGCCAAGTTATGAAAACACTCTTTATGCTTAATAAGTAAAGCTTGTCTTGATAAAAATTTTGACCTTGGTTTGCCAAATTAATCATACCTAATAAGTTAAGAAATAAACAACTGCTCAGCGGAGCTACACATGTATAATACAAAACTGAGAAGTTGGCTTCCTTATTTAGCTTTAGCATCTAGAAACTAACCAATCAAAATGCTTCATTTCCTTACAATTCCCGAAAGGCATAGATTATTATGATTTAAACAATTATAAGCTATTATGTATTACATGTACCAAAATATACTATAAACTTATTTTCTATGAACTGAACAATAAAATGAAAAGATTACTCACTTAGTCAAGAATTTAAAAAAAAAAAGGAACTAGGAACTATATCTTGTGGTAAATCTATTATAGTAGGCATCAGTGATTAGGTAATATTCTTGGGCAAAAACAAATTGTGCCAAATTACAACAACAATAAAAAGAAAAATCAAATCTACAGCATATTTTTGTTTAAATAGTTCAAGTTGTTAAAGCTATAATTTAATAAGAAAATACTTGTACTATCTTTTCATCTTCAGAAATTTGAATTAATCGCCAAGTGAACTATTTGATGATGTCATACAATGACGGTCTATATGCATAAACAGTGCATGTCACGTCATAATGAATACGCAATACTGTATGGATTACTTAATAGCATCACTGAAACTCCTGTAAGTATATTCTTATATTGACAATAGAATCTTGAAGCATAAGATAAACAATATATAAGATCATAGCATTGTCAGGTAAATAGTACTGTAATCAAAAGATATAGGCATCTGACAGAAAAAAAAAACATGTGGGACCAACACAATGGAAAATCTATACAAAATAAACAAACAATTGCATGCTTCACGGCAATTCTGCAACCATAACAATGTACACATAGAATCTATGTCCCTTGATCTAATTTAGTAATGAATATTACATTATACATAATATACAAATATAAAAAAATAAAATAATAATTGGTATATATTCAGCTCGCACTTCCTGTCAACATGTATATGGATTAATCTT
Source organism: Saccostrea cuccullata (assembly GCF_032062105.1). Classification (NCBI taxonomy): domain Eukaryota; kingdom Metazoa; phylum Mollusca; class Bivalvia; order Ostreida; family Ostreidae; genus Saccostrea; species Saccostrea cuccullata. Next base: position 385,161 of record NW_026932593.1, read on the forward strand.
ATAAAAGACTACATTTGTTATATTACTTTTTATAAAAATAACAAAACAAAATTTGAAAATAATATGAACAAGTTTTTAACACAGACTTGAGATAAAATAATCTGTTTAAAGCTTAATTGTGTCCCCTTTATATTCAAGTGTTATTTAGGGCCGGGGTTGTAGAAAGTTCAAAGACTGAATTACTAAATGGATAAACATTTTTTATAATAATATTTTGATATATTAAACTTAAACAGATTTCTATATTCATTGCATTGTTACATCCAATTAATTATTACAGAACATCATAAACATAACTAAAAATAAGTTGAATTTTCTCCTTTTTGCAGAAAGATTAACTTTATATTAGCTACAAGTATTGTGCAGTCAGCACCATTGTTACTTTCTGGATTTGTAAATGCAATTAAAAAAAAACATCATGAACATGTAACCATATACACAGGTAATCAAGTTTGTGCCAATTATCAGTTAGCTAAGAATAATAGAATAAAAGACAAATTGTATAATTTTATATATTACAAAAGATTTGTAATGTCAAATAAAGAATGATTAAAGTACATATTTTGTGAGTATTTGAAAAAAAAAGAAATGTTAACTTTCAATACCTTTGCTTTGATCTTTTTGCACTTGAATTAAGTCACAAAAACTGGGATCACAAAGATGCACTTGATCTTAGATCCAACCCAGAGAAGATGAGAATTGGCCTGATACCCCAGACCATGGGGAGATTCTACACTAGACAAAATTGCTAACGCACCACTTGTAAATTTTTATTGGTGTATTGAACATTTGCCGGGTCAATTCTAGTGTATATGATATGAAATGATTTCAAAAGCAGTGGGAGTGACAAATGTCTTGACATCATGAACAAAGCCTTGAAAAACCTTTTTGTCCGAAAACCAATTTCCAGCTGTGTACTGTGCACCAATTTCGCACATGTATGATATTCTTGAACACTAAAGGGGTCTGTGAGATTGCCCTACATTGTAGGAGTAGTCCCCACATAAAAATCAAATTACAAACAGTAAATGACTCTCATATCTCCTATTAATCATCTGATACCTTAGTGTCCATACCAAATCCACTCCACTTCCGGTCGACCCAATTTTGTGGAACAATTTTCAATTTATTTCATGCTGCCGACTTAATGCTGTGATTATCTAAAGTAAATATTTTTATGTTTGTCAATCTATTTGGAACAATTTTTCAAGAGTGGAATTCATAACCTTTCTATTGTTTTTATTTTTTACAGATTTTTCTAAAGGAACCCCCTGCAGACGCCATCCTGTCCGCTTTTGCACGCTCTTCTAGCGTCAAACGCCGCATACTGTGTACTTTTTCCCCTGTTTTTTGAATTAGAACAAATGTAAAGAACATAAATACAAAGAAAAAATTGAAATTGTTTTCTTCAAAAATGGAATAGACAGGATTTTATCTTTTTTTAAGAATTGGTCACACTTCAATAAACATTGTAGTTATTTATAAGGTTTATCATCAATAAGCCTTATTTTTTGTAAAAGTAACATATTTATATATCAAATACACAATAAACATGTTTTTAAAAGTAAAATATTAATTCTTTTAGGTGGTGCGTTAGCAATTTTGTCCAGTGTATACCATTTTGTTTTGTCTGTATTAATGTTAGAAAGTGTCCGTTCACATCAATAACATGTACTGCGTTAGTGCTAAGATCACACACTAGGATATTTAATAGTGCGTCTGTGCAGATTCCACGTGGTAATAGCGGTAGTCCTAATGGAGGTCCTGTATATGAGAAGCGATGTGTTCCATCACGGTCAGTCACCACTACAGCCCGGTTCCAATCAGAGACAACAACATCTCCATTGCGGTTCTCTGTGATGCACTCGGGACTTTTATATAGATCCTGGTCTGTGTTGTAGTATTGCATTGTCTGTATGTGTTTTCCCGTTTCGCTATACCGATTTACCTTAGCTATATCTGTATCGTATCTACACATCCCAACCAAAAGATCTCTATTGCAAGGAGAACAACATACACATCTAAGTATCCATGGTTCTTTCTCTTTTAACAGCTTTGTAATTAATGTGCCATATATTGTTTTTTTTGTTGACCCCGTGAGTCTCACGGAAATCTTTGACAATGAAAATAAGGTCACCGGCTCTGCTGAATGTGTGAAATCCCCACAGCCTATTCACACCTATATGACGTTGTGTATAAGTATCACCTTCTGAGTTTGTAAAGACGGTATTATTGTTCCAGTCGCTAATACAGACCAAATCTAACGTCCCAATGGAAATGTGTATAACACCATTTATACCTGTTATTTCGACAGATTTGTATAGTACTGGTGAAACCATCTGTTTTAGCAGGTATTCATTTTTCAATTGTCTTTTATCCGTGTCAGAGATTTGGATTTCTGTAAGAAATGAAAATATCTCTTTTCTGTTAATTTCCTCAGTTGCAAAGAGCAGAAATCGTTGTGTAACATAAGATGTGCCGTACATCTCTTGGACACAGGTTTTCTTTCGGAGTAAGAGGAATTTCACTGGTGTGTTTGCTGACTGTTCAAACCTCTTCTCATTTTTAGCAATAATCCGAAGGTGACTGTTCACTTTTCTATATTGTTGTTTTAATATATGTAGCATATCACTTTTATATCTGACTTTTATAACAAATATTCCAGTTTCAATGAAGTCCTTCAATTTTTGAGCTTTTGCTTACATTTTTAAATGAAGGCTAGAAATTTCCGATTGACAAGCTTTTGAATCAGATTTGATTCCTGTCAGGAGGAAACAGTTATTACATACAGTCTTCCATCTGATGTGATGAAATATTTCTCTGAGTTGTGGACGGTAATTTTGATATACTTTTCCAATTTCTTTCAATGTGTGTTGTTTGTGTTCTCCACATTGTAAACAGAAAGGAAGGTAACATGTCTTACAAAACTTATCATACATTTTGTCTGAATGCCTTTCACAGAACTCTTGTTTTGATAATGTATATTTCTCTCGGTAAATAACAATATCATGATCTACAGAATCTAGATCAATAGTATGTATCTCTTTACATTGTTCACAAAGATCATTTCTACACATAAAACAGTAAAACTCTGCGTCTCCCCAGCATTCAAAACACTGGCGAACTCTAGACTGAGTGCTCAATCCTAGCGTGTTCATGACATAAACTTGTGATCGCAATGATGTTTCCCTCTCCCCCATCTTGTTTTCTATGTGTTTTTTACATTTGAAACAAACAGGAAGTTTACATGAGTGACAAAATATATCATGCATTCTTTCTGGATGCCTTTTATAGATCTCTTGTTTTAAGAAATCATATTTCTCACGGTAAATAAGACCATCATAATCAATTGTATCTAAATCAATAGTAAATATCTTTTTACATCCTAAACAAAGACTTGTTCTACACACGAAACAGTTAAACTTTCTTTCCCCCATGCAAAGGAGACACTGGGGGTCAATGGCCTGAGTGTCTGATGCTCGCTTGATTATGTTTTTGGCTTTTTCATCCTTAAGTCTTACAATGTCCAGGTTTTGGGATTCTAATTCATATTTACATAGGTTACAAACAGGAATTTTAAAACTTTCATCAGGCTCTCTCTTCCTTACTTGTTCGCTGCACATATATTCATTTTTCTCTTCGTTACTCAAAACATAATGCTCTGCAGTTTGGACATCAATAGCATGTCTCTCTTTACACTGTAGACACATATTATGTTTACAGTTTAAACAGTAGAATTCCATGTCGCCCGGGGATTCAGAAAACTCCATTACTCTAGGCTGTTTGTATTATTTCTATGTTTATATGACGTGGATGTAAAGACAACCTAAAGAACATAGTGAATAATTTTTACATTAGAAGTAAGCAGGCAAAAATTGTTTAGATAGACAATTAAATTTTGTATAAACATTGGCAACAATTTTGCATTTTATAACATAATACACACAATAAAATTGACAATTGTACCCACATGTGTCTCCTGCGCTAGTATTATTAAAATATGTTATGGAATCTACAAAAGTAGTACATATGTACCTTCCGACTTCAAGCTTTAGTTAGTTATGAACTTAAAAGGAATTGTTACAATAAAGTTTCATTTATCCGGAAGCTTTGGTTCCAAGTCAATTTGTCCGAAAAAGTAAAGCATTCGGATACCTGAATTGCCGTGAGGTTATTGTACCCCGCTAAAGCGAGGGAACATTAAATCCCATTCATCTGTCGTCTGTAGGTCAGTCTGTCAGTCAGGCAGTATGTCAATCAGTCACAAAATCTTTAAACTTGCCCATAACTTTTGATTAAGCGGAGCTATGACTTTCATTTTTCACATGTGTATTCCCTATGACTAGACTCTACTTTGGGTACCACCAAATTTGACTTTTGGCCTTCACGAAAGACCTTTTTTTTTAATCAACTTCAGTGATAATTTTTAAGTAACATATGATAGGGCGTTCATATTTGACACAAATGTCATAAAAAAAATTCTTTTAATTTGCTTGTCTATGTAGTTTTATGACCTTTCATAGCCATTGGCAGTAGTAAAGCTAAGAATGCTGCTTTTAATGACATTAAGTGTTATTGTTTAAATACTTAATTAAATATTCGTTTGACATGTTTGTACTTGTTTAAATAAAATTTTAAAAAATCAATCATCATTGGTTATTTATATAGAAACATATAAATCAGCTTCTACAAGCGATGAGTTTGTAGAGATGATAGGGAATTTTTTTTTTTAGATATCTATATTCTTAATTTATATGAACGCACAATAGTCATCAAATATAAATTAACTGCACATATACAGCAAAACTCAGTTATAACAAAGCCACTGAGACCTATGAAATTACTTAGTTATACCCGTTATTCGTTATAACCATATAAGAAATTCATTAAATTTATATAGCGGGGATCAAAGAAGACTTCGCTATATCCTTAAATTCGTAATATCTGTGTTTGAGTTTTGCTGTACATGTATACATAGGCGATTCATAATTATCCCAAGCGAAATCGCATTTCAGTTTCATCGAAGGTCAACTTGTCCAAAAATTTACTCCTACAATAGCTCAAAAACTATGTGGTTTATAAAGTCGTTACTTTAAGAGTTTACAGATATATCACTAAGAAACCATGTATACAGATAGAAAGAACCAGTTGTTAACAAATACTGAATTAAAATATTTATTGAGATAAAAAAAAAATTCTATAAAAAATGCCTATATTTAAAAAAAAATACAACTTATTAATTCCATACTATTAGGAAAAGTCATCAATACAAAAATTTATATGTATGATGACCGTCAAGCGAAAACCACCCTTATCTGCATTATGACGTTATCGAGGAAACGAGCGCTTACGTTGACGTCATAAATGTTTGCCGCATTTTGCAAATAAATACAGTGTGAAAACGCATCGTTAATTATAATATTTCTTCATACAGTAAATGCCTATACTAAACAACATAATAATTAGTCGTAAATGTAATTATTTAAGCCCACCGTTTAGTATAAAAAATGATTTACAGCAAACTGAAGGTGAAAATCCTTTGAAGAAGCAAATGCCAAGATCCTCACCTTTATTTTCATTTTCGAGGAGCATTTTCTTTTTACTTATAAAACACAAATATGGGGGAGAAATCGCATATTATCTTGAGGCTAGGGCAGAAACAAAAAGAACATAAATCTTCCCCTATTCAACATGATTTTTTTCACTATTTATTTAACATTTCTATGATAAAAAGCATAGAAAACCTAATGAAAGTGTAAAGCCAATGCGTTTGATTTCATACAAAGGTGTGTAAGTTTATTGCAAGCTTAACGGCATTATGTTCCAAAAATTTAAAACAAACATGAAGGAACAGGAAGGCGGGTCACAGAAATATAATTTATCAGTATATAATTGAATTTGGAAAACAAAGCCCTCGGTACAATTTGGCCGGTTACTATAACAAATGAAAATGTTCATTTTGTTTTGCTTTTTTATTGCTTGTCAATTGTCAAGAATCCCCCCCCCCCGAAAAAAAAGAGAAATAAAAATTGAATCGCTTCCTATGTGCCTGATATAATCTACATGTATGTTAACATGTCAACATGTACAAATACCGCCAATGAAGGGAAGTAACCTGCATTATAATTATTTATTGTTTCCTGGCAACAGGAAGCGTTCATTATTCATCACTTCTTCCAAAGATTTTTCGGTATCTGTGTATATCTTATTTTGCATGTTTTTGATATTTAGAGGGGAAAGTAGGGACTGTTAATCACTCATTCTATAAAATATTTGCTAAAAAAGAGTTAAAAATCAATATCGATATATTTAAAAAAAAATTTTAATCTGTTGGAATGCAATATTATGAATCCTTTGATCAGTTAATCAAAGACGAATGCAGCCTACATGTTTTAGGAAAAGATGAGAAATTATAATGAAAATGAAATCATTTAATATCTAAATTGTATTGTACACCAGTACTAGCGTACCTGGTTTAGGGTGGGTATATATTACACTTTGATTAGGTTATAGAAATAAAATTCACTAAATTGATTCAAATAAAACTTGAAACTGATGAAATATTTAGCATGCGGCTAATAACTCTGTTTAATGTGTCATTTAATCAACCAATCAAATCACAATTACACAACAGTACAGTGGTGTAGCATCGTTTTTGAAAGGGGGACAGTGAAAGAAAGAAATTAACTAACCTGAAAAAAAGTTGACAAGCCAAAAAAAAAATGCCCCAACTCGAAAATCCTATTTCGTGGGGGGGGGGGGAGATAAGTCAGCAGGAAGAAGACATGCAGGGGGATAAACACCATATTCAAGGCTGTTTGTATCACCCGCTGCATCCCCACTCAACAGATTTACAACAGGTGCATTATGCACTGGAATATTCCTATGCACTTTCGATTCCGCTCCACTTACATGTACATGTAAGACAAGCTGACCTTCAGTGTTTTTGGAGAACATATTTAGCCAAGTATGGTACATGTACTTAGCATGTACTTAGTACATGTATTTATAACGCTCCCTCTCCTTCTTTCTTTCTCTTTCTCAAAAGGAATTGATTCAATGATTTTTGCACGAATTGTCTCTTTCATGTCACTCTCGATCCCCATCTGTCCAGAATTTAATGTGCGAGGAGTGTACATTTTGGTCATTGTTTCCATAGGTGTATTTTAGGAACACTTCTTAGATTCTATAGCCGAAATCAGGTGTTACCGTATAAGTAGAAATTTTAGCGAGACGCAAATTTGGCGATTTGTCCTTAAAAATTGGTATTTTATTTTAGCGAGATGTAATTTTAGCTATTTTAAAAAGCTCAATAAGAAGCTATTACAAAAAGAGCGCAATTAATTTTTAGCGATATTCAATTTTACCGATCTTTGTACCCTCGCTTATAATGCCAAAATTGAATCCTCGCTAAAAATTCTGCATATACGTAATTAAAAGTCTACATGTCATGATGTGACAATGCTTCATATTTCATTTCTATCAAAAATAAAAATGAATGCCGCGATAGGTGTACGAAACGCGTGCTTAAAAGAGAAAGCAGCATTACCCTTCCCTCTAAATTTTACGTTTTAAAAACTTGATCCTGTGCGGAAATCTTCATCCTGGTAATTATCTTTTCATAAAAAAGTATGGACCCTAGCCACACTGCAAATTACGAATTCAATCCTGGTATTGCATTTTTATCTGCGTAGCTGACAAAAATACCCTTGTAGGTAAGGTTTTAATTGTCTTAATTTTAGCAAAATTATCGTCTACAATTAATCAAGCAGGACAAACACATTGTCAATTATTTTCAAATAAATATTTTCCTAAAACAGATATTTATTAGTCATGGAGACTTGCTATCAGTCAAAAATGTTACTTCCTATCAGTCAAAAATGTTACTTCCTATATGCAAGTGCACATTTGAGAACATGAGAAAGGGGGGGGGGTCCTTCCAATTACTGGAAGTTCAATGCCAAATTTAAATTTTCACTGGGTACAAGTTATATTGCAGCATTGTGTATTAAATGCATCTTTAATGCAGGGTCAGAGAGGAAAATTACTATGATAACGTTCTTCAGGCCATTTGTGCGAGATTATTAGAAAGATGCAATCGAATCTGTAATTCTGTTCCTCAAACTGCTCCAAAAAAGAATAAATTCATTTGGGAAAAAAGCCCACGAAGACAAAAAGTATTTTCGACGAAAGCCTTGATTTAATTTATGCATGAAATGATATACTCTGTCTCTCTCTCGTCGCGGTTTCGAATCCCACTGCGGAATGTGGAGACTGGTCCTTCGGATGAAACCGTATAATCCTAATTTCCGTGTCCCAGTAGGCGCCGGCACGAAAAAGACCCCTACCTGCTCAAAAGACCTAAATGCCGAGTATAGGACCAAATTTTTCTCCACCGGAAAGCGGTAGCGTCTCCATATGGAAATGATAGGACCGCTTGTTATCAGAATACCCCTTATTAGCAGACATAATTTCAGTATTCAAAATTTATTCAAATTCGTATACATGAGAAAGAGGAAGGTTTTTCTGTGGCCTTATAAATTTAGAAATCGACAACATACATGTACATGTAAAATTAGCAACAGTAACTTTCATTCATATGTCGACTCGACATACCATGATCATGAAATAGTTCAAATTGTTCAATCACAAAATGACGAAAAAACTTCTGAAACAGAAGAGCATTCAAACCATCAATCTTATCTGTGTGTGTTTTTAATTTTTTTTAAGGGGGGGGTGCATAAAAGTCTCTTGTATTAGATGAATATGAGTTTTCCGTCGAGATTTTACGAGCATATACCATATAAACAGATAAAGGGCATGAAAGGCACAATAAACCTCCTCCCCTAAAAAGAAAAAAACTGACAAAAATGATTGTAAAAAAAAGAAATTAAACATCTCGTGTTTCTTTTTTAAAGGGGGAGGGTCGGATTTAAAAACCTGATTTTTCCTCTAATGTGCTAAAATTATCGATCATAAAAAGAAACAATAACAATGTAATTATATGAAGATCTTTTATGTAATGTCATTTGTTGTCCGAGGTGATTTTTCTCGTGCAGTTTTTACAACACAACCATGGAAATGTGAGAGCAAAATAATTGACGTTATCCGATAAACACAGCGTCATGACAAAAAATTTGTATTTTTTATGTAAAAAAAATTCACTAATATTTAGTCTTTGAACAACGACATGTTATATATCATTTGAAAGAGTAAAAAATTATCTATCAGGATCACTCAACAACTCAAAATGTCAAAATTTTGACCTAAGGGTGGTTTTTGCTTGACGGCCATCATATGTTTATCAATAAAGAGAAAGAAGGACTTCGATATAGCCTCTGAAAAATAGATTTCCTTGTTTATTTTGTCGAAATGTTAAGATTTAAAACCGAAAGTACTTTGCAAATGGCGGATTTTATAGGGTTTTTTCTGTCTTTATACATGCCATGCTATTAATATTAGCCTATCAAAGAACATCCACGTCTAACTTGCTCTTCATAGATAAACATTATATTATTTCTGCTATGTCGGTTTTCACTAAAACTACAGAATTAAGCAGGTGATTTTTTTTAAATATGCAAGTATTTTAAATACATGTATATTTTTTCTCGATAAATAATTTATATAAATTTTTAATACAGTGTATTTGACTTCAAGTGATAGTTTCGATCTTTTAAAGAAAGATATATCCATAAACTGCTAAAAAAATTAACATTATACCTCACATTATTTTGGAGCTTTTGTAGGAAGAAAAAAAATTTGGACATGTTGGCCTTTGATGAAACCATAATCAATGTTAATTATAAGAGTAACTGTTACATTCGTTCTTGATTTGTTATATTTCAATTACTAATTCAATACTTATCAATCGTAACATGTCTACATACCACTTATATGAAATCCATTATTCGTACATGTATACACACGCCTGTTGGATATTTTATTGGTCTGTGTCTCAAGTTCAACGTCTGCCGGTTTACACTATGCATCTTGACATATGCATCTAAACTCATGCTTCAATTTTGTCTCATGCATCTTCTTATTTACACTATGTGTCTTGATGCATGCATCTTTAGAATACTTTGTAAAGATGAAATTTCTCTACTTAAAAAAAAACAATACCTTCAAATTTCATTTCCAGATTTGTTTTAGCTGAACAAGTTATTCTTAATTTCCTTTTTATGATAATTCTTGGAAGATATAATTCATATTTATTCCAAAACAAAAAACTCCTCTATATTATAATAATCAAATAAGTTTTTCCAATTCTAGTTTTAATCAGTATTTTCTGTTTTTGTGTAATTTGGGGAGCTATTTTTGAAACTAAATAAGAAAAAAATAAGGCTCATGATTCAATATCAACTCTGACCTTTCTTTTCATTGGTCAGTTCCATGCATCTTGAAGCACGGAATAGAACAAGTTCTATTCCATCGTTCAAGATGCAACACCCATTTAATTTGACACAAGGGGCTATTATACTGTGAATCTTGACACATGCATCCAAGAAGCATGTGTCAAGATGCAAAGTGTAAACCAGCCTTTAAGTTAAATCAACACAACTCGTAAATACGCATACACCATTTCAGTTTGTCCTATATCAGACACCTTTTCATTCGTTACAGCTGATTGCACATCTTGAATTCATGCATTATGCTGTCGTAGTGTTTCTCTTTAATTTCATTGCTTGCATTCTGTGTTTGTAATACAATTACCCGTGCATTTGATGTTTTAACTGAAGAGGAATTAGTATTACACTGCAATACTGTGACTGGTATAGGACATGGTATGATAATTATAATTTTTTTTTTAATTCGTGGTCACGAAATAAGAAAAATATAGTGTAATGACAGATCGAGTTCGTAATTTGCATTCTATGATTAAGAACTGAGTAGATAGAATTTTCTAAGTTAAAATGATAATTTGCTATGGACCCAGTGAGGGTCTTCTCATGACAAACAAACACAGTTAGATTATTGTCACTTGCCCAGGGCACACTGATGAACATCATTATAAATACCCATTTAAATTGCATATTTACTAGTACTGATGAGTATTATGAACATAGTCTAAATGTAAAAATAATTAACTAACTGTATTGATCTGTGACTAAAATTAAAACAAAACATTCAAGCCGATTCAATTGACTGTTCTGGAATTCATGGCAGTTCAATGATACTTCATCCAAATTAAAAGTGTTCTCCTCAGCTTCTAATCATGCTACATGACACAGCATGAAGTCCCATTTATGATTTTTAGATGATGGAATACTCAGTAACAATTTTATTTTAGTCAAGTTATGTATTTTTCTAAACTGTAATAACGCTTGCAAGTTTTTTTCCTGATATTAGTCATAGCAATATGAACATTAATGACTTTAAAAGCTTATTTGCTGTTTTCTCACATTTTCTATTGAATCTTATTACATGCAGTAAAACTCAATTAGTACGAACACGGATATAGCGAATTCACGGATATAGCGAAGTTTTTCTGGGTCGCCGGCAAAATTCTTAGCAAATCTGTGTAAAATTTTACGGTTATAACGAACTCTGATATAACTAATTTACGGATATAGCGAACAGATTTTGAGTCCCGTAGAGGTTAAATATAATGAAATTTACATCATTTATAACGAACTTGCAAAGATTAAAAAAAAATTAATGAATAGAACTGACTTTATTTCCTTAAAGAATTTTTATATAAAATGAAATTCATAAATAAACCTTAGTTATCGAAGATATGTTTTGTAATATAGCTTTCCCTAACATATTTGGTAGTAATACTTGAAGGAAAACACCCATATTGCGAATTCGCTATAATGGTTATACGAATTCGTTATACGGATATAACGAATTATGAAAATAGTGAATTAAAGTCACAGGCCTCTAGAACCGAGTTTTACTGTAGTAGTAATGAAATAAGGACTCTAAATCGTAGATTGGAAAACATAGAAATACGTGAAAAATGTGCGCAAAAATAATCTTACTGTAATGTGTAGATAAAGTCTTCACAATTTATTTGTATAAAATGATAAAATGGCCAACAATTTTCTTAATCCCTAATAAAACAAATTGTATGTTAAGTACCCGTGCCATGGGTAAAAATCAAGAAAGAATAAAACACATTTATAGATACAAAATAGGCAAACCTAAACTTCATAAATATTTCTAAATACTGTGGAGTCTCTTTTATTCATTTGGGTAAATATATGCGGACAATCAAATTTTGTTAGTTCCTGAGGATATTCTCATAGGTAACTTGTGTATATTGAAGATTCAATGAATAAATATGTTGAAAAAATAGCTGTTCGAGTGGACGTAAAAGGGTTTATAAGATTGTTGATTCCAAATTTGATGCACAAAAATCCAAAAATAGGTCTGGGGCCCGTTTTACAAAAGGACTTACGACTTAAGATCAAGTTTAATTATTCATATAACTCTATAATTACAATAATATCGAAAATAATTTAAAATTTTTTAAAAAAGACTGTGGTAAGATATTTTTACACAAACAATTTCAAAGAGAGTTATTAATTTTGATCAATTTTACAATTATCCGAAGTTATTGGTCTTAGTTGTAAGTTCTTTTATAAATTGGGTCCCTGCTCTGTACAGGTCCAAACCTTGATAGCTGTCTTCCTCCCGACAAATTATCAGAATTTACTGAACTTTCTCCAAAACAAATGAATATCGTTGGCTCCTTTCTAACCAATTGAATACTGAGTCAAGTACGTTATAAGCCTAGAAAGTACGTGTTATACTACCAGTTCTCTTCACTGCTCCTTATATAGCAGAAATGACCTGTCATCTCTGGCATTGCCTCACATTTATACTAGTAAGACAATCTGCTAGAAAAGGATTGATTGATAGATGGTTTGTTGTTTTACGTCCCCTAATAGAATTTTTTACATTCGTATAGAGACTTCACCTCATCCTGGTGCAGTACTTCAAAATTTTACTTTTTCTCGGCACTCAGGGTCATACGGCAGTGAGGAATCTTTATCGTGCCATCGCCTGTTGTGACACTGGGCTACGGCTTTTAGTATTTCATATCCGAAGGACTCACAACTTTATCTTCAAAGTGCCGAACGCATGCCGAACTAACAGTTTTCCCCATTTTTAGTCAGCCCGCGGGCTGACTAGTTATGATACGAAGAACTTCAAATGCGATTGCGCGTTTTGGAATTCTTGGAGGTAGTTCTGCAGCAAATCACTCTAGCTAATTTCATTTCAGTAAAATCAGCATAATTTATATTAAACAAAGAAATCCCAATTTAACACTACGGTAATTTGTAAATTTAAATTCAACTTATATAAGAAAGTCATTTTTTTGTACAATCCTACCTCACAGTTTCAAACAGTTTTTAAAACCTGGTTCGCAGTAATTAAGGTAGTACCAAATGGATAGGTCAAATTTTTCCTCAAATTCAATTTTTCTGAAACTTTGATATTTTGTTCTTGGATACAGAATCTCTCTTTATATATGATATGAAAGAAATTCAACCGCACATTTTTTGCCCACATAGTCTGAAATATGGCCTTTCAGACCCCTGTAAGAAGTTTGTGAAATCAGACATTCGACTTGAGAATGAGCCTTATTTTAGAATTTTCTATTGAACTATTGCAAATCTGTGTAATACTTTTAATAAAGATAACCTTTTTGTTACTTTAAATCAGTAAGTCACATTGATACTGGAAAATTTGGGTTAAATATTAATTAAAAAAGAACATACATTGTGTCAAAAACTGAAAATTCACATGTAAATATCCGACAGTTTAAGTTTTCTTAAGAGAAAATGTATAATTCATTTTTTTTACAAAAATTAACAGAATAATTCAAATGGGTTCTAGAATAAAATGTGTTAACATAAAGAAAATTGAACCGGTGGTTTCAGATATTTTGGTGATTTAAAAAAAAATTCAATGGCAAAAAACTAAAAGATTCAGTAGATGACGTCACAATATTTGACCTTTGACCTCTTGATATGACCTTGACCTTTGTAGTACATAAAGAATAGAGACTCTTTATATATGTGTCCAAATATCAGCCCTCTTCTATTTATGGAACAAACGTTGCACTGCATTTTATAACAGACTGTTACCTACTTGTTTATTGCACTTAGATATCATAAACACATTCCAAAATGTAAGCTCTCAAATGACCAATATATAGGATTCTCTGATTTTTTCACAAAATATAACAAAATATAACGCAAATTTGCCAAAACTTATAATTTTCTTTCAGGGATCATTCATTGTTGTCAGTATAGTAATATTACTCTTTTTTCCTCCAGTACTTTTTTTAAGAAATAGGTTAAAATAGAATTCACGGGTGTTTTGTCCTACCTTAAACTGGTTCGCATCTGATCGTGAAATGTGTTCTACGCAGTTAAGCAGTTGTATGAATTCATATTGCACAGTGTTTGACGCGTTAATTGAAGGTCTTTTGTAAAATATATTGAAGGTATTTAATTTATTTATTTAAATCTACGACATAAACATTGGTTTAATAGAGATTTTAAATTGATTGTATACTGTTTAACGTCCCTCTCCAGAATATTTCACTGATATGGAGACGTCACCATTGCCGGTGAAGGGCTGCAAATTTGGGCCTATGCTTGGCACTCAGGGCCATTGAGCAGGGAGGGATCTTTATCGTGCCACACCTGCTGTGAAACGGGGCCTTGGTTTATACGGTCTCATCCGAAGGACCACCCCATTCAGTCGCCTTTTACGACAAGCAAGGGGTAACTGAGGATCTATTCTAACCCGGATCCCCATGGGATACAGAGATTTTGAATTCAGTTTTTATTAATTTCACTTTCGTTTTCATTACATCATTCCATTTCGATCCCAATGCAATTTAGCGAACTGACTTGTTAAAGCATACAACGGATACTTCGAGAAGAGACACAACTGACTGAGCTTGCTCGTTTGCGATGTTTCCCGCTGGAAGTGGAGGATATAATTTATTTCGGTCTGCCTGTCATTCCGTGCCCCTCTCTGTAACAATTTCAATTCCGTGAAATATTTCGAGAAGCCCTTGAGCTTTTGTAGGAAATTATACACAATTCACTATGGAAAACCCGTCTTGATTTTGAGGTAAAAATGTCAATAGTCAAGGTAATGAAATCAAACTTATGTCTGTTTAAACACCTTTGTGTCCATGCAATATCTCGATAAGCCCTTGAGCTTTAGAAATGAAATTTTATACCACAACAATACCTCTACTGAAGGGAATACACCTTAAGATTAATTTTGACGTTCAAAGTTCAAGGTAATAAGTTCACACCTCTGTGTGAGTGTGTGTTAAACTTTAATTTCCAGTCAATATCAAAAGAAACATTTTTGCGTTTTACAATCAAATTTTATAACATAACTCGATCCACCATATGGCCCTGTGACCCCCCCCCCTCTCTCTCTTTTTTTTTTTTTAGATCTGCGCATGCTTTTTTTCCTAAGTGGGAGACGCAGATTCTCTGAATTAGCTTGTTAAGTGAATGAGACCATTTATGTTGTGGCAATCAGATTTAGGGATTTATGGTTTTCTTACGTTATAGAGGTTTGATAACTGAATTTGTTTACCAGTCATTGTGTTGTTTATTTTGTTTCAATTCTACTTTTTTTAAGCTTCAAGTTTAAATTCAGCTAGCTTAGGTCAAATTAAATTAGGATAGTTAACAAACTTATTATAAATAAAAAAAAATATCTATGTCTTAGGCCTAAATAATGCAAAGATAAGGCTAAACAAAGCTTACATGTTACCTGTTTGAATGAATTTTTTCTAATCTAAAAGTACTAGAAAATGTACGTACTGTTTACATGTATTTAAGTGACCCTTTATTGATATTCTCAATTAAGGGTTCAGTATGGCTTTTACTTTATCGCAAGGCAAGGGTGTCTTTGTTGTCTTAACACAGTAGCTTTGAGTGATTCAACCTGCGACATGACAAACTCTGACAGGGTGATAGTGAAGCTCACGAGGTTCCGTTTCGTGGCCGCCTCCCAAGCTACCGTGAACGGTACTGGAAAGGGAAGTCAGGTTTTTTCTTCATTGTCGACAATAAGACGTTAGATAAGATAGATCACATAACCCTCAACTCTTGGTAAATGTACATTCGTCTTGAATTATTAGAGCTTTTATCTATAAATTTAAATGACTTTATTGATACATGTAGGTATTTTCAAAGGATCACAGAGCAATACGCTCTGGATTGCATCTTTCTTGGTTGCTTCTGTAGCTTTTAAATCTTAAACTCATTTCACTTTTGTATATTTACTACATATATCTATCAAAGCACCAACTTTAAATGTTAAAAGTCATTTTAGACCGGAAAACAATGAACTAATTCCATTGGGTTTTCTTTACCTTAGTATTTTCAAAAAATAGAGACTGCTCTTCATTGAACATAATGTATGTATTAGAGGTGGAGCTAAAATGCTAGATAAATGACGATGACATGTATTTAAAAATATGAGATCGCTATTTCCCAGATCGATCCCTACTTGGCAAAAGTATATAATTCACAAAGGTTCAAGATATTATTATTATAAACAATATCAGCATTTCCCGGTAGGTAAAGAATATTTTGAATAAGTCAAACCTTGTATGAATTCTAAAAAGCACATTTTCATTTATATAATGACTTGTCTTATTGAAGCAATATTTATACTCAAATGGGTTCGCGACACTATTTTGACTTACAAAATTTAATAATAATATCTAAAACTTAAGTAGATTCCTATTCCGTTCATTATTACACCCAATCAATTATTACAGAATACCATAAACGTGAATAAAAAGTAGTTGATTTTTTTCCCTTTTTTTCAGAAACAATAACTTTATATAAGCTACAAGTATTTTATAGATTTGAAGTTTATTTAGATAAAAAAAACACATCATGAACATGTAATCATGTAATTAAGTTCAATTATGCCAATTATCAAAGAGCTTACAATAATAAAAAAAATATATATATAATTACAAAAAAAAAATAATATTAAATAAAGAATGATTAAAGTACAGTTTTGTTGCGAGTATTTACAAAAAAGAAATTATCATTTTCATTTTTTTTCTTTGATCTTCTTGCATTAAAATTAAGGTCATAGTCACAGAAACTAGGAACACAAAGATGCAGTTTATTTAAGTGTTTCCATGGGTTGATACTTCTTCACTTGAATCCTACTGTCAATTTTTGTACTGATTCTCAGACTTATGTGTTTTCCGCAAGGCAGTTTTCTTTACTGTGATAATATTCTCCAACTCTCTCTGGTGGAAAGAGTGAATGGATACCATGTCTCAAAAGAAGTGGCTAGTGTAAAATCCGTCAACACCGGCGGTTTGCTTTAATTCTGAAATATCAATATAATCTTGAATATGAAAATACATTGTAATGCTTTGCTGAAATGTTTTAATAAATGTAATACATATCAAACCAATGATTAGTGCTGGGTAACTGAGTCATCAAAGTAGAAAGATTTGCAGGTTATACTGGCTTACAAATTTTATTTTGCTGTAGCTGTCTTATATGTTGAGATTGGGAATTTTCATTCAAGGCGATTCATTTTTACATATCAGCCTCAAAGACATCACTATGCCTTCTTTCAGCGCTATGTGTCTGCACATGTATCATACGTAATTGGTAATGTGTGCACAAGTATGTATTTGTTCATTAAGATAACAATTACCTTACCTGTCTGCATAAGTATCTGTATACACATACTCTGTTGCTCTCGTACGATCCAACCCAAAGAAGATGAGATTTAGCTTGATACCCCAAACCATGGGGAGATTCTATACCATCTTGTTTGGTCCGTATAAATGCTAGAAAGTATCCGTTCCAATCAATAACATGTATTGCGTTTAAGCTACGATCACACACAAGGATGTTTGATAGTGTGTCTGTGCAGATTCCACGTGGTAATAGTTGTGATCCTGATGCAAGACCTGTGTATGAGAAGCGATGTGTTCCATCGCGGTCTGTCACCACTACAGCACGGTTCCAGTCAGAGACGACAACATCTCCATTCCGGTTCTCTGTGATGTACTCGGGACTTTTATACAGTACCTGGCCCATGTTGTACATGTAGTATTGAATTGTTTGAATGAGTGTTCCCGTTTCGTTATACCGAATTACCTTAGCTGTATCTGTATCGTATCTACACATCCCAACCAAAAGATCTCCATTGTAAGGAGAACAATAGACACATCTCAGTGTCCATGGTTCTCTCTTCTTTATTAGCTTTGTAACTGATGTGTCATATTTTGTTAGTTTATTGATGTTGTCAAAAGAATCTATAAAAATAAGGTCACAGGCTCTGTTGAATGTGTGCAATCCCCACAACTTACTTATATCTATATGAGGTAGTTTATAAATACCGGTATCACCTTCCTTGTTTGTAAAGAGAAGATTGTTTTCCCAGTCGCTGATACAGACCATATCTAATGCTCCAGTGGAAATGTGTACAACACCACTTATACCTGTTATATTGACAGATCTGTGTAGCACTGGTGAAATCACCTGTTTCAGTAAGCATTCATTTTTCAATTGTCTTTTATCCGTGGCTGTTATTTTGATATCTGTCAGTAATGCAATTATATTCTTTACGTTAATTTCCTCAGATGCGAAGAGCAGAAATCGTTGTGTAGCACTGGAGGTGCGGTACATCTCTCGGACACATGTTTTCTTTCGGAGTGATAGGAATTGCACTGGTTTATTTGCAGACTGTTCTAATATCTTCTCATTTTTGTCCATGATGGTAAGGTGTCGGATCACTTTTCTATTTTGCTGTTGCAATATATTGTATCTGACCTTTATAGCAAATATTCCAGAGTCTATGAAGTCCTTCAATGTTTGAGCCTTTCTTTTCATTTTTGAAAAAAGGTTAGAAATTTTTGATTGACGAGTTTCTAAATCAGATTTGATTTCTTCCAGTAGAAAACAACTATAATTACATTGAGCCTTCCATCTGATGTTATGGAATATTTCTCTGTGTTGTTGACGATTTGTTTGATATGCATTTCCAATATCTATTAATTCATGTTTTATGTGTTCTAGATATCTACATTGTACACAGAGAGGAAGTTTACATGTCTGACAAAACGTATCATACATTTCGTCAGGATGCCTTTCACAAAACTCTTGTTTTGAGATTTTAAATTTCTCCCGGTAAATTACAATATCATGATCTATGGTATCTTGATCAATAGTATGCATCTCTTTACATCGTTTACAAAGATCATTCCTACACATAAAACAGTAAAACTCTGTATCTCCCCGGCATTTAAAACACTGGCGAACTCTAAACTGAGTGCTAAATCCTAGCGTGTTCATGACAAAGAGTTGTGATTGCAATGATGTTTCCTTCTCCGCCATCTTGTTTTCGATGTGCTTTTTACAATTGAAATAAACAGGAAGTTTACATGAGTTACAAAACATATCATACATTTTGTCTGGATCCCTTTCATAGATCTCTTGGTTTAAGAATTCAAATTTCTCTCTGGAAATAGCAACATTATAATCAATTGTATCTATATAAATAGCATGTATTTTTTTACATTCTAAACAAAGGTCAATTCTACACACGAAACAGTTAAACTCTGCCTCTCCCCTCATGCACTGGAAACACCTGTGTTCTATGTTCTGAGGCTGATATGCTCGCTTGACTATGACTTCGAGTTCTTCGTCCTTTAGACTTGCAATGTCCCTTTTTGGGGATTCTAAATTATGTTTACATAGGAAACAAACAGGAAATTCAAAACTTTTATCAGGCTGTCTCTTCTTTATTTGTTCTGTGCACTTGTATTTATTTTTCTCTTCTTTGCTAAAAATAACATGATCTGCAGTTTGGACATCAATAACATGTTTCTCTTTACACTGAAGGCACAGATTATGTTTACAGTTTAAACAGTAGAATTCCATGTCTCCCGGGGATTCAGAAAACTGCAGTACTCTAGGTTTGTTGTATTATTTCTGTGTTTCTATGACGTGGAGGTAAATACAACCTACAGAGCAAAGTGAATAAATTTCATATTAACAGTAACTAGACAAAATTGTTTGATGGACAATTAGGTTTTGTAAAGGATATGATACAGATATATTTGTATATTTTGCACTTTCCTATATTATACACACATGTAAATGGATTAATTTACAAACATGTATCCCCTGCATGCATTAGTACCATTGAGGCATATTATTATGAAATCTGCAAAAAAAGTACCTTCCGAAGCTTACGTTTATTACCCATAAACTTAATAGGAATTGTTACAGTAGAGTCTTGTTTATCCGGAAGTTTTGGTTCCCAGTCATTTTGTCCAGATAATTAAAGCGTCCGGATACTTGAAGTTTCCTTAATGTTACATATTTAGTTACATGCATGTGGGCCATTATACATGAACTATTGGAAATAATTTACCAAAGAATGCTGCTTTAAATTCAAGGTAGTCCGATCCTCCTTAAAATTAGCAGTAAAGTAATCAAAAATACTCATAAAAGTATCTCTGAATCCACAAAGTTTTGTAAAATTTATCCACAGTATTTCTTAAAGTTAAAGATTAAAGTTAATCATATTAAATAGGGAAAATTGTCAAATCTTTAAAAGCAATAGGTATCCAGGCATTCAGAGAAATTGTCATGATTTTTATACTTATTTGGTATTTTTTGTCTTCTATTTTCGTCATGTATTCAGTCTATAATATGTATGATATAATACATAGTGTAAAAGGCATTTGCCATCATTGCAAGACACCACAAATCACTTCTTATATCATATGATACAAATAAGCATTGGATTCAAGAAGACTGGATTCAAGAAAATCTTATTTCTCTAAAACTGTTTTAATTTTTTTCCTTTAATAGGGTACAAATGTCAACTTTTATAAGACCTTTTCTAAGACTTCCAAAAACTTTTAATCTTATACAGATGAATAAAATGAAAATTCTTGCATGAAAAAAGTTCAAATCTTCATTTGATGCATTTCAAATTAATATTAATGTGCTGGAGTTATCCTTCCTGGCCGAGGATATCGTTAATAACTTAAGTTTCATTGCTCAAATAATTAAATATACGTTTTTAACTCGATTAGGCTCTATTCTAGTGTTTGCTTTGAATGAAAGGTAAAGTGAAAAAAGAAATCCAATCCTCTCAATATTTATTGTCTTTTTAAAAGAGTATGTATGTTAGATACTGCAACATTTATTGCTGCAAAAAAACTGAAAAAGAGTGATGAAATATGTCTATGATATAGTTTTCTTACGGACGCTTACCCATGTTAAAATTGTGAGATTAAATACGTTCAGCACTTGCCAACTCATTCATGAGATTATTCGTTCTAATTCAATTTTTATACTATTTCTTTAAATGACACCGTAAAAATAATTTTAAATACCATTGGTTCTCTTACACATAAAAATAATTTTTTTGAAATTTCAAATTTTCAAACGATAGTCTTTTAAAATTGTTTTGGAATGAATGCCCTTATAAGATTCTATACTTCACGTACCACTTACCGTATAAGTGAAAATTTAAGCGATTTAGCAATTTGTCCTTAAAAACTGGTATTTTATTTTTAGCCAGATGTAATTTTAGCGTTTGTAAAATGCCCACTAAAGAAGCTATCACAAATAAAAAAAAGTTGAAATTTGTACCTCATAAAATGAAGTAAAACTTTCCAATTTAAAAAAAATTCTTTTATTAGCCTTAGTTATCAATGTTTATATGCATAATTTGAAATTAGAATTGATTTAAAGTGTTTTCTTTGAAAGGAAACACTTCATACACTATGCATTATGAAACAATGGAAGTAAGTAGGAGAAAGTAAAGTCCAAATAAGTGTAAAATTCATGCAATTTTCTTTAAAAGCCTGGATACCTATGATTTTTATTCCTTAAATGTATTTCTTGATCAATCATCAATTAAAAAATGTGCAGTAGGTAGTTCAAATCGCATTTCATAAAAAATTATTTAAGATTTATCAATTTTCCCTATAAAATATTATTAAATTTAAAGATGAATTTTAAAGAAACACAGTGGGTAAATACATTTTAATTTGAGAATTTAGAGACATCTTTGTGAGCATGTTCAATTACTCAATGCCTGATTTTCAGAACCTGAGGACCGGATAATCTTAATAAAGATCAAACACGTCACATCGTATTTATTTATTTTTTTTTTTGCACTTTTTATTTAATAAATGGATTTGATGCATTATTGAGAAATATGACAAAAAATCCGTATTCAGTAATGTTTTATTACTGAAAAGAGGAATATTTGCGTTTTATAGTAATTTTGACACTTCACCGAAAAGGGAACTGTGTCCAACCTGACTAAGCTAGGTTTCGTCGAAGGTCAACATGTCCCAAAAATTACTTTTACAATAGCTCCAGTTGTAACTTTAAAAGTTTATAAATATATATCATTGATTAACCACTTGAAAACAAATACTTGAATAAAAATACTGATCGAAAAAATTCTTTTAGAAATGCCTATATACCGTTAAATTTTTTTTAATACACATAATTAATTCCGTTCTTTTAATGTAAGCCAGCATTGCAGATGTATATTTGAATTTATCAATAAATAAACTTTGATAGCCTTTGGAAAGTTGTTTTACCTGTTTGTTTTGTCCGATTGATAAGAATTGACACCGAAAGTACATCAC
The DNA here is from genome assembly GCF_032062105.1 of Saccostrea cuccullata. Lineage (NCBI taxonomy): Eukaryota > Metazoa > Mollusca > Bivalvia > Ostreida > Ostreidae > Saccostrea > Saccostrea cuccullata. The sequence continues at coordinate 407,821 of NW_026932593.1, forward strand.
AAATGGCGGATTTTATAGAGGTTTTGTCTTTATACATGCCATGCTTTCAATAAGAATCTTTCAAAGTCCAACTTGCCCATCATTAATAAATATGTATTTGATTTCTTCAATGATGCTTTTCACAAAAAAGTATATAGAATTAAACAGTTTTTTAAGTATGCATTTTTTTCATATATTATTTTTTTCTCGATAAATATAGTTTTTTAATAATTTGTCCTCGAGTGATACTTTATATCTGTTAAACAATGATATATATGTAGGACTCCAAAGTGCAATGGGACTCCAAAGTCCGATGGTCACGCTAAAGTTTGATGGTGCCGAATACAATTAACGTTTATGCATCATAGTAATACTGCACAAAAATGCGATGCCGCGCCACGCCAATACCCAATTGTTTAAAATAAATAAATTTAAGTTTACTTAAAAATTTTTATTGTAATCAATAAGTGTCCTCCTTGAATGTGAAAGTCTGAAATACTGTATAGCTGTGTTTTGTAATGTTAATTTTGTTCCATGTCTTACCGTGGTAGGAGAGGCAGAGATTGACCAATCAAAATCTGACCAATTAAAATCTAACAAATGAAATTCTGACCATGCGGTGCGTTACTCTGCCTTTTCTCCCATCTACATCCTTGGAGGACGGACGTTGTTTCAAAGTTTGTTATTTATTTTATCAAGATTTTGGTGAGTAAATTTATTTCATTATTATGTCTTCTATGAGTAAAACTTCAGTTGTCATTCTTGGACACTCAATTGTGCGTCGTTTTCATGAATTCTTGAAATATGGTGACATTAGGTATTCTGCGAGCCTTGGTCTGGGAGAAACGCATTCCGTTCTGTACAGGGGTGTGGGTGGAAGAAAGGTTCGTGATGTAATATCTAAGGATATGGAGAGCGTATTTGCTTTAGGTCCAGATGTAGTTGTTCTAATGATTGGGGAGAACGATATTAGACCTAGTACCGACGCTACTTTGTTAGCTGCAGAAATTGAATCTGTGGTATCGGTAATGCATCGCCGCTATAAAGTTGCAAAAATAATTGTTTGTAAATTATTGCCACGATTTGGTGTTCGTTTTGGGTACAATAATATTGCAGACAAAGTAAACGCAATATTGAGAGATGCATTGCCAGCACTGGGTTACTGCGTATTTTGGGAACATGGGAAGTATTTCGTTTCTCCCCGTGAAGGAGACTGCAGTCATAAATTTGTTCACGACGGAGTTCATCTGAACAGTCAGGGGAATGTTCATTTATATAGGAGTATAAGGGGAGCTTTAATTTCAGCGAGAAAATAGATATACATCTAAGTCATAAAAGTTTGTCACCATTTTGTTACTTTTATTGTTCGTCAATTTTTCAGATGGATATTCTTTGAAATTATACAACATTTTGTTATTTTAACAGTACGATAGGCATTTAGGATGTCTAATAATGTAAAACGGATTTATCCTTTTTCTGTGAAGAAAATTCGGTTGGAAAAAGTATCAGCAAATTTGATTGTTTCGTTGTTGGTTTAATTTTTACAGTACTTTAGGCAGATACTAAGTACAAGTTTCAGGCAGTTTTTTGGTACTGGCCAAGTTTCAACCCATTTGGGTTTTTTCATTTTGGTTTCGGCTTTTACCATGCAGATGGCGATTTTTTCCATCGTTTTTCTATTTGATATCTAGGAATGTATTTTAAAGCATTCCAGATTTATCCTTTTTCTGTGAAGTAAATTCGTTGGAAGAATGTCTGCCAATTAGTTTGTTTCGGTATTAGTTGATTACTAAAATATTGTGAATTTTTACAGTACTTTAGGCAAGTCCTAAGTACAAGTTTCAGGCAGTCTTTTGTACTTGCCAAGTTTAAACCCTTTCGGGTTTTTTCATTTTAGTTTCAGCTTTTACCATGCATATGGCGATTTTTTCCATCGGTTTTTATTTGATGTCTATGAATGTATTTCAATGCATTCCAGATCGACTTATCCCTTTTCTGTGAAGGAAAATAGTTGGAAATTGTCTGCCAATTCGTTTGTTTCGGTATTAGTTGATTACTAAAATATTGTGAATTTTTACAGTACTTTAGGCAAGTCCTAAGTACAAGTTTCAGGCAGTCTTTTGTACTTGCCAAGTTTAAACCCTTTCGGGTTTTTTCATTTTAGTTTCAGCTTTTACCATGCATATGGCGATTTTTTCCATCGGTTTTTATTTGATGTCTATGAATGTATTTCAATGCATTCCAGATCGACTTATCCTTTTTCTGTGAAGGAAAATCGTTGGAAATTGTCTGCCAATTCGTTTGTTTCGGTATGAGTTGATTACTAAAATATTGTGAAATTCTACAGTACTTTAGGCAAGTCCTAGGTACAAGTTTCAGGCAGTATTTTGTACTTGACATTTAGCCGTTTTGGTTTTTTTAATTCATGTTAGGCCCACTTTTACCTTGATGATTTTTATATCGATTTCACTTCAAGTTGATTAACCTAATCATGTTCGATTCAATGGTCCAGATTATGGAGGAATTAAAAAAAAAAAACAAAAACAAAAAAAAACAACAAAATAATAAAAAATTAAAAAAAAAAAAAATCCGCATTTCATTTTTGAAGGTACAAGTTTACTGTTTGTATTTGCTATCCCCTTTATATGATATTGAGTCTTGTACAAATAGTTGTTTTTCATTATTCATTTATTAAGGTTTTATTGTTCTGCAACTGCGCTTAGATACATTACAAGCCCTTCAAGTACCTCGTTTGTAGTAGTGATGAAAACAATTAACAACAGCCGAACAGGTTGTTATCTGTGGGAAAGGCACTACAGCCTTCTTGGGAATTTGACACGGTGCGAGGGTTGTCGGCTTCAAAGGTGGTGATTTATAACTTATGTCAACTTTTCGTTTTATGTGGCTGATAGTTCTTACTGATCAGCATCGGCTTAGTGATGTTGACTAATGGCTTTTGCAGTCGCACAATGGGTGCTTTTATTGGCTTACGGCAATTCGGGAAATACAGATCTGTTCCAAAACACTTTTGGTTCTACTATTTACTCTATTTCCGGAAAATTTTTGTCAACAACTGTAGGTGATACAGGGTGTTTTATCGAAAAGCGGCAGAATCAATGAAGTAAAAAATTAATTGTAAGAAAAGGTTCATCACTTTCTAGTTTGTTGTATTAGATTTACACATTGTACTGAGCAATGAAAGTGGTTATATAATGTAATGTTAAATATCAATATGCTCAAATACGTTGTCATGTAGGCTAACTGACTCTGACGTTGGGGCCTACACTGGCTACAGTGAGGTCTTACAATTCTTGTTCATTGTCAATTAAGGCCGAAGCCTTTTACAGTTTATATTTATACATAACATAATATATTGGACACATACTTCTTCCTTAATTTTAAATTTATATAGGTATATATTTACCAACATTATGCCAGGCAAAAGGATTAAAGCCCAACAGTCCAAAACAAGTCAGGTGAAAAGACCACGACGTGCACAGAACGGAACTGGAGAGTCCACTACCAATGATGCTGTGGCTGTCGATACAAGCACTCAACCCCTTGATGTTCCTCCTGAAACCTTGGCTGCATTAACCCAAACCATAACAAAGGCAGTCACGGAGAAGGTGTTAGCAGAGATAAAACCATTACTGCAACATCAGGGGAGTATCTCTGTTCATAATATGGGGGGAGAAAGGGGAAATAATGCTTCCACTACATCAAGCAATAGCTTAACAGCAGGTCCTTCTGGGTCAGTTTGTCAAATAACAAATAAGTCAGTAGATGCAAGTATCTCAGGATTGGTATCAGGCGCTGTAATCGAACACAGTTCACAGATTGTAGGTACTGAACTTCCACCTGCAGCAAATGTCGGTAAGAAATCAGGTTTTGTAAGCTCATCAGTACCGATAGAGGCAACTGTTTCTGACAAAATAAAATCTAAAATTTGGTCAAAACAATATGTTGATATGGCTCTGTTGTTAAAAAAGGAAAAGGGGAAAAGTAAGTATTCTATCAAGGTAGAGGAACAGGATCAGACAGGTAAGGTGGTAATCCACAATATGCGATCCACAGATGACGACGAAGTTAGGGATGGTTCGTTATCCCTGCATGACTGGGTAACTGCGTGGAATAGGTATGTGACAATATATTGCATTAAAGATACACTTGCACAGCCAAAGCTTGCAAAACACATGGGATCAGTAAGCCAAATTGCAGAGGAAAAGGGGGACTGGAGAAAATATGATAAGGAGTTCAGGGAACTCATAGAACAAGGTGAGGTAGAATGGGGTGATGTCCATATGGAGATATATGTTAATGCTCGCCTCAAACAATCAGAAAAGAAGTCAAGCAAAATAACACCAGACCGTTCGTCATTTGGTGCGTATGAGGAAGTCCCTCAGGGGTCATGCTTTGCCTATCACAAAGCTGGAAGGTATTGTAGGCTTGGTTCATCATGCAAATTCCAGCACAGATGTTATAACTGTGGTGGCTTCCATCCAATCTACATATGTAAAAAACCAATTCAACGGCCATTTCGTTTCTTGGACAAATCCAGAACCCCAAAACAATTTCAAGGAAATGGCACATCAACCAACACAGGTAATGCTAAATTCTCAAAGCCAACCTATCCCACAAAAGGGTCCAACTCCAGTAAATCCCAGTAGATTAGAGTACTGGTTGGTGGGGTATGACAAGGTAGAAACAGAATTTTTAGTTAATGGTTTTCGATATGGGTTCCACATTGGTTACACAGGGGAAAGTAGAAATACTCTTTCAAAAAATTTAAAATCGGCACTGGACTTACCAGAAGTTATTAGCAAAAAGTTAGAAAAGGAGATAAATTTAGGTAGAATTATGGGTCCTTTCAAAGAGAAACCACTGCCAATTTTAAATTGTTCCCCTTTAGGTCTAGTTAGTAAGAAAACAGAGGGTGAGTACCGTATGATCCATCATTTGTCATATCCGGAAGGTGAGTCTGTCAATGATGGCATACCCGAGGAAGAGTCATTTGTTCAATACTCTTCTGTAGAGGATGCTATTCAAAACATTAAGCAGTGTGGGAAAGGATCATATTGTTGCAAAACAGATATTTCTAATGCATTTCGAATTATCAACTTACATGCATCACAGTTTGAATACTTTGGTTTCACTTGGCAAGGTCATTGGTATTTTGACATATGTCTTCAGATGGGTTGCAGTTCTTCCTGTCGTATATTTGAAAGGTTTAGTACAGCACTTCAGTGGATTGCACAAGAAAAATTAGGAATTAAATTTATGACTCATGTATTAGATGATTTTCTAATTGTTGACAAATCTGCGACAGAGTGCCACAAAAAACTTGTGGCATTTTTAACAGTTTGCGCCGACATAGGTGTACCTATAAAAAGTATAATGTATTTGGTTAGAGAGTTAGTGCTAATTTGTTTGCAGTCTAACATTTTGTTTAAAGCTAGGCATCTGGGTACCAAGGAAAATATTCTATGTGACTGCTTGTCTCGTTTGAAGGTGCAGCAGTTCCATCAACTTGCTCCTTGGATGGACAAAAACCAACGGTGATTCCCAATCTGCCAACATTACCTCCTTAGAACCAGTCTTGAGGAACCTGTTGACTTCAACATTGGCACCAGCTTCCACTCAAGCATATAAACGGGCATGGTCTATTTATAGAAATTTTGCAAACAAATTTGATATGAGTAATGATCTTCCGTTGTCTCAGGAAACTTTGGCTTTGTTTATCTCTTATTTATTTGCTGAAGGTTATGCAGCCTCCTCTATCGTGTCATTTATTTCATCAATAGCATATATACATAAAATTAATAATTTGCCTGACAATACATCATGCTTTCTCATTCAGAAACTATTAAGTTCCTGTCGCAAATCAAGACCTTCAATGGATATTCGTTTACCCATAACCATAGTAGTTCTGCCTAAAATTTGTGATGCTTTAGAACATACAATATCGAACATATATAAAAGGGCATTATTTCAAACAATGTTTTTATTGGCTTTTCACGGCTTCCTCAGAATAGGAGAGATAACATCAGTTGGCACTGCTAATAAGGTTTTACAAGTTTCACAGATTACTTTTCAAAAAAGTAAAGTTTTGATTCACTTTCAAAATTATAAACATTCTGATGGTAAAGTTTTTACTCTTACAATTAATTCTTGCAACTCTTTAAAATATTGTCCAGTGGGGGCATTAGAACACTACATTAAGATGAGAGGGAACACCTATGGGCCCCTTTTTTGCTACCCCCAAAACACTGCAGTCACAAGGCAAGAATTTTCAAACATATTAAAGCAAAGCCTCATGTTTTGTAATTTGGATGTCAATAGATTCAAAGAACATTCCTTTCGAATCTTAATTTGGTCAAGTCAGTGGCGTTTTCAGACCCATTTTCATGATTTTTCTGTTAAATCTAAGTGGTAATTACTGTAAATTTGGATTATCTCCCTTTACAAAATTGGTTTTATTTCTCATCTTGATATCTTGTGTCTGCTAAAAATTATATGTCATTATTAATAATACTTTTGAGAATTTCAAACAAATTATTAAACGTCACAAAGGTGGCAACACACGACAAACTGTTTTACAGACTTTTTACTCATTGAAGGAGGATAAGATAAGGTGTTCTAGCTTTGAAAGGATTATGGAAAGAAATTAACCAGTTGATGGGTAACCGGGGTATCAAAATACTTATTGCATTAAAATAAATAAATTTAAGTTTACTTAAAAATTTTTATTGTAATCAATAAGTGTCCTCCTTGAATGTGAAAGTCTGAAATACTGTATAGCTGTGTTTTGTAATGTTAATTTTGTTCCATGTCTTACCGTGGTAGGAGAGGCAGAGATTGACCAATCAAAATCTGACCAATTAAAATCTAACAAATGAAATTCTGACCATGCGGTGCGTTACTCTGCCTTTTCTCCCATCTACATCCTTGGAGGACGGACGTTGTTTCAAAGTTTGTTATTTACCTCCTGCCGCCCCGCCTCCGCCATTTCTTTGTTGTTTAAATTTATGTTTTAGCGTTTTCAGACCCATTTTCATGATTTTTCTGTTAAATCTAAGTGGTAATTACTGTAAATTTGGATTATCTCCCTTTACAAAATTGGTTTTATTTCTCATCTTGATATCTTGTGTCTGCTAAAAATTATATGTCATTATTAATAATACTTTTGAGAATTTCAAACAAATTATTAAACGTCACAAAGGTGGCAACACACGACAAACTGTTTTACAGACTTTTTACTCATTGAAGGAGGATAAGATAAGGTGTTCTAGCTTTGAAAGGATTATGGAAAGAAATTAACCAGTTGATGGGTAACCGGGGTATCAAAATACTTATTGCATTAAAATAAATACAAATAAATATTAAATGCAAAGATTAAACCTCATCTGTTGGATATAGGTGTGAGACTAACCCTAATCAGTCGAGGACTAGGCTAACCCTTAAATCTCTCGGGTAGGTCCGAAGAAACACATTTATCAATCCAACAGTGTTTAAGAACGAACCCTTATCAGTCAATTGGTGTAGAGGACTAACCCTTATAGATCTGGTGGGCGAAATCAATAACCTAATCAGTGAATCAGTAAAAATTGTATGCGAGACAAATACTAAATCCATGGATTTTGAATGCAAGACGTCGTGACGTAGGACTATTGTGACGTCATAAACGTTGATTGTTCCTCCGCACCATTGGACCCTGGCGTATCAAACCATCGCACTTTAGCCCAGCCCGTCTCATAGGAAACGAGCCATTGGACTTTTGTGTGACCATCGGACTTTGGCGTCCTTAAAGACACCGAGACAGCGGGGTTTGGCGAGACCATCGGACTTTGTTGTCACCATCGCACTTTGGAGTCTTGCATATTTATAAACCGTAAAAGTTTTAATATTATACCTCACATTGCTTTGTAAAAATAAAATTGGACATGTTCACCTTTAATGAAATGAAACTGTTACATGTTTTGTTAAATTTCAATTAAAATCAATCGTACGATGTTTACATACCCATAGAGAAAATCCATTATTCGTACACAATGCCTGTCAGATATTGTCCTTGTCTCAAATTCAACGTCTAAAGCTATATACAACTCGTAAATAGGAATACACCATTTTAGTTTGTCCTCCTCGCTTAACACTTGATTGTACATCTCGAGCTCTTCGCCGACACGTAGTATTTTGATCCTGTGTTGCCATATTGCTTGTATTCTGTGTTTGTAATGCAATGAGGCATGTACTTTATTTTTTCTTTAACATGAAGTAGTACATGTAGTATATGTGATTCATTTTACATATCCATACTTATGTTCTAAATGCATCAATTCAAACCGAACGTATATAATTTATAAAATAATACTGAAAACACTTTATAAAGGATGAGCTCGCATGCACGAGATGCACGAGAGCAACAAACTTAAGGGGGCCGACTATAGTTTTATTGTGTGAAAACTACAATAGCGGAACTCTTCATTTTTATAGCATATATAACTTACATTAACTTCAGACTAGATGCAAAGTTTTGGGGATATCTACCGTCCAGGTATTTTGGGGGGACCGTCTCAAAATTTAGGTACATTTACTATAGGATTATATATCGGAAAATGCCAATTTTTAGCACTTTAAAGCAAATTATACAAATACTACAATAGACATTTTGTTCAAACAATAATATTTGATGAGTAATACTATATTATACAATATATGTAAGAAACACAATATTCTACCGTCTTGTTACCAGAGGGGGCATCTCAAAATGCAAAAAAGGAGCAAATTTTACTGTTTTTATAGAGTATTTCAAAATATGACGTACGCAATGGATCCACATGAAAACATGTGGAAAAATATTGGAGATATTCTCAAATTTTTATGTTTTAAATTTCAACAGCGTATGATTATTACTTTTTCTTTGATAATATTTTTTTACCCCTTTCTTTAAGAGCTACAGATTATCATAACGTCAAAATCACACTGCAACGACGTCAACCTACCTATCAATTGCAAAATCGGTTAAAAAATCAGTTCTATCAAATTGTAATTACATTTTTATGCCTATAAATTCTTAATTTTGTTTAATTTTAATAATTAAGCGAAAAAAGTTGCATTAAAACAGTAAATACGCTTCATTTTACTATGATTCGCGAAATATTGCGCAATGGAAACTATAGTCGGCCCCTTTAAATGAAGTGTATATTGTATAAAAAGCAGTTTTTAGTTAGACCTCTTAAATCCATATGATTCTACAAATGAAAAAAAAAGACTCAAAAAAAAGCAACAACATCAAAATGATCAAAAAATGACTGTACAAAATATCGAAACTGGTGGGTTGGAGGATAGGTCTGTGACAATGTAGCATTAACCTTCGAATGACTTAAAACACCCCAAAATCCACCTTAATTATACGCGACCTATTCACCCATAAACAAGGTAACAACAAATTGATCTCCTTTACCTATAGACCTATTCTGCATACAAAACAAACGTGTTTTATCGTAACTCTTATAAATATATTTTTAAGGTTTTACCATAGGTCAAGATGTTAAAAAAAATTAAATAGCCCCGAAGCCATGAAAGGTAAAGTTAAACCTTTTACAGTGTATAAATATATCATCGATTATCAGATAGAAATTAAGTATCATTTGAAAACAAATATTTTTTAAAATATGCTTTTTGAGAAAAAAAAAAATTATTTTCAAAAAGTCTGCATATATCTATTTTTAAAATGCACCTGTTTAATAGTGTACATTTAGCGAAAATCATAATTGTAGAAATAATACATGAATATGTTTATCAATAATATATGTATATGTTTAACAACATAGGGCAAGTTGGACGTGAATGGTCTCTGAAAGGCTGTTATTGAAAGCATGATCTGTTTAAAGACAATACCCCTATAAAATCCGCCATAAGTTTGCATCAATTGTATTTTTGGTTTCAAGTCTTAACAATTGGATACAATAAACAGGGAAACAACTTTTAAGAGGCTATCAAAATCCAACTTACCCTTCATTGATAAACATAATTATTTTGTTTCTGCAATAATGACTCTCACTTAAAGTTCGGATGCACTAAGGTGTTATATTATCTATGTACTATCTGTTAACCAATGATATATTTCTAAAATGTAAAAGTTTTAACTTTATATAAACCACAGAGCTCTAGATCTGGAGGTAATTGTAAAAGTAAATTTTTGGGCATTTTTACCATGGAGACCTTTGACAAAACCTTAAATTTCACGTTGCAAATTGTAATATTTGACACTGCAATACGTGAAAAATTGAGCAAAAATTATTTTACTGTAAGTGTAGATGAAGTCTAAACTATTTATTTGTTTAAAATCATATAATGACAAACAATTGATTTCATCCCTATAACATATTTTATGTTAGGTACCCATGCCATGGGTAAAAAATAGGTACACATCAAGGGAAAATACACATTTAGCTACAAAGTAGGCAAACCAAAACTTTTTTTGAATATTTCTGAATACTGTGGAATCCCTTTAATTTATGTGAGTTAATGTTCGCGGACAAGCAATATAATTTCATGGATAATTTGTAGATATGGAAGATTTAATGCATAAATATGTCGATGAAATAATTGTTCGTCTGAAAAGGGTGTATAAGGGTGACCCCAAAAATCCGCAAACTCTAGAATCTCCAAAAACATTGTTGATTCCAAAGGAGTATTCCACTTAAGTATAGTAGCGTGGTCCCTTTTTACACCCTTGGTTTACTGGATATATAGTAGCAATCGGTATTTTGTTTGATTTCATTGTGTATAACAAAGTACTTCTAATAAAAACATAATGATTTCATAATGATTTATTAAAGATATCAAAAAGTACAAGCCGAATTTTTAACACCCATCGTGCTAAAAAATGCCGGAACTTTTCCCCTCCATCAGACTACGGTTTTTCTGTTACATGTAAATGGGTGGAGACATTTATATTAGATACTATAAAAAGAATATCGGTGATATATAATATTTTCCTTTCAAAGACGAATTATATGTTCAAGATTCACAATCAACAACAAATTTAAATTATCTATTCATAAAACTCTAGCAATATGAATGAGTCACTATAACAAGATTAACCAAACAAGTCCATATGCTGACCGATACAAGATCTGAGTACATTTCAACAGAGTGCTTGCTAGCACGTTTACTGTGGGCATTTACCTGTAACAACACAAATCCACGTGGCTTATTGTGATTCGAAACAGGTCATAAAGAGGTTAATCGCATGTAAATGAAGACAGCGACGAGGTTCAAAATCACAATACTTTTAGTTAGAAAACATAGAGCACAAAGTTGTTCAACAAAGATATTTTTACTCAACCTTTAAAAATATAATATACACAATATATATCAAACTCGACTCTGAACAAATCTGTGCTCGGTGTTTACGAAAGCTTGAAAGTGTGTACCTGTCAGTGATTTCTTTTGATATTCATGAAAATCAAAGGACCCCTACTTCGTAACGTAGCTTCGAATGCTGTGAACATCTATTATTTGACATTTTTAGATGAAGATTCAAATAATAAAGACATTAGTTATTAATAACATTTAATTTTTAAAGCCTTTGATAAATGTTCGAAATTTGACGATTAACCGGGGACCACAGATAAGCCTTACATGAGACTTGTCCTTTGATACACAAAATCCACAGACAGGTCTGCTCTGTTCAGGTCCCAAACTCGATATCTGTGATCTTCCCGGCAAATTGTCAGGACTAACCAAACTTTCTTCCAAACAAATGAACATTGTTGGGTCTATTCTGAGCAATGAGTCCAGTATGAATAACCCTGAAAAATACATTTTATACTACCTGTTCTTTTCAATGCTCTTTGTAGCAGGAATGTCCGTTATCTTATTGTCTTTTACATTTATACTAATGAGACATTCTGCCAGAAATAAATTGATTGATAAATGGTATGTTGCTTTTCGTCCCATTCGAGAATTTTTCATCATATATAGACGTCACCAAATACCTGTGAAGGGCTTCAACTCCGCACTTACTCAGCACTCACGGTAACTAGGCAGTGAGGAATCTTTATCGTGCCATCGCCTGTCGTGACACTATGCCTCCGCTTCTAAGGTCTCATCCGAAGATCCCGTAACTTAACTTCAAAGTGCTGATCGCATGGCGAAGGAACAGTTTCTACCCATTTATATTTTTTATCGACTTAGGTTAGTCGCGGCCGAGATTCGAACTCATGGCCTCCCGATTACGAAGAAAGCGCTCTACCGACTGATCTACCGTGAACGGTACTAGAAGGGGAAGTCAGGTTTTTTCTTCATAATCAACCATAAAACGTTTGAAATCACATAATCCTCGACGTTTGGTACGTGTACATTAAATTAGTTTTGAATAATTAGAGCCTGTCTATGAATTTAAATGCTTTTTTATTGATAGATACTTTCAAAAGATTAATGCACTATACGCTCTGGATTGATTCTTTCTCCGTCACTTCCGTTGCTTTTAAATCTTAACCTAATTTCACTTTTGTGAATTCACTTCAGAGATCTGTTAATTCAGCACCAAATTTAAACGTTAAAAGTCATTTAGACCGGAAAACAATAAACTTACATCATGGTTTCATACAGAGAATGTCCTTGATTGAACATTAGAGGTGGAGCTTACATACTATAAGAATGCTAGATGAATAACAATGACATGTTTTTTTTTTAAATGAGATCACTATTTCCCAGATCCCTACTTATTCTGTATGTCTACAATACGAGCTCTTCAATGTAAGTAAAGATACTTTAAATCGATGCTTGATAATTTAAAGCTGACATGAATTCTTATAAGCACAATATTTTAATACTACCTTTGGTATTCTATCATGTTTCTTTCAGACTCCTTGTATTATTGAAACAATATATATGTGACACTTCATTTATTTTGGGCTTGGCTATTATATATCAACTTGTGCACATGCATCTTCAAGGTAAAGCATTTGAGAACACATGAGTTGATCAAGGCATTTCAAAACCACTATTGATAAAATTAAACGTTAACAGTCTTGATGATATTTCTGAATAATCATTGTTTTGGATCACACATGCAAGAAAAAGAAGAAAGAAAGAAATAAAATGCAAGATTGAAAGAAAAATAAAGTTGCACGATGAAGTATTTTTACAGTTCGCCAATACATGTATATTCAGAATAAAATTGAATCACACCCTTGACACTAGAAACTCTCACAAAAGGTCAAAGCATCCCACATACATATATTATGTTCAGACAATAAGCCCTGGTTTGATAAAAACTTAAAATCCCGGGCCCTTTTTAGAGATTATATTAGAGCTTTACATACGTTAAATCGTTGTAAAAAAGGGTCCTTCGGATGAGACCTTAAAAACCGAGGCCCCGTGTCAGCGGCAGGCGTTGGCACGATAAAGATCCCTCACTGCTCAATGGCTCTGAGTGCCGAGTAAAGGTCAAAATTTGACGCCCTTCACCGGTGACGTCTCCATATTAGTGAAAAATTCTCAAGAGGGACGTTAAACAATATACAATTAATCAATCAATCGTTGTAAAAAGAAAATCAAAATGACTCGGATTCGGTTCTCAAAAAGTGCCTTTACAAGAAAGTAAAATAAATATATTTTATGAAAAGTTTTCAAGATGAAGGGAAGAAGACGCAATTCATTACCTAATTTAATGTTAATCACAATTATGTTAAAGGCACATACTAGTAATCAACTGGATGCAGCTTTTGGAGTTTGCTACCTTTTTGCAATAAATGAATGATATGGAGATAACGAACAGTTGTAAACATCAAGGTCCATAAGACAATACAATTTGGAGCAAAGCAAACACAGACGTCTAAAACATCAGAGGAGGGATTAAGTGCCATGGAGGAGTGAGCGTCACCTGCCAACGATCACACACGTCATGTGCTCTTTGTCATGATCGCAAAATAATAGAAAAATACGTCGTTAATTCAGTGTATAAATAATGGACTAACAATAAGTTTTAAAAACGTCAGCCAGCATATTACTCAACGATAATTTGTATTTGCTGGCAAGCTTATTACAGTGTCATTGTATCGTCCATAGCACTTACGAAATTATGTCTTTAAACAAGACTGCTGATATACTCGTTTCATCAACTTATTTGTCTATAATTTACCTTATTTCAGAAATTGTTAATACACAGAGCAAGCTCTTGCGTATCATATCAACTGAGATATATAAGTAAGGGAAGTTTACGATAGAAAAGTTGTTTTTTTTTAATACATTTATTTCCAATAACATACAACGAATTTTGAGGCAAAATTTCCTCAGAAGCCCTCGGTTAAAACCTCACCTGGGGTGCCAGGAGCTCCCTGGATCGGTATATTTTTCAATTTTCAATTTGCAAAATTTTCACAAAAAGACATAAATATTTTAGTGAAAAACATTTCATATTAAATAGATATATAGATAAAATATCAATTTAATTACAAATTATATAGAAAAATAAAGATTGTAATTCGTCTGCTAACTTTTTCAAAAGATAGTAGCTAGATTTAACACTTTTTGCACTCTTTGCTATTACATAATACTGATACAAAGACGATTAAAAAAATAATAACATTGCATTTTCATTTACGATTTCGTTTTGCAACCTACATTTCAATTTCTTCAATTTCCTTTTCTATTACTTTAATACGATTGTTTATGCTTTTGCTTTTCTTTTTTGAATATTCAATGCATAACTCTTTTAATTCATATTTAATCATTTCCCAACGTATTTGTGGATCTGGTTGGTTATTAATATTTTCATGACTCTCCAAAGAATTTAATCTCACATGGGAAGAAATTTGACAATACATTGTTTTCTCCTTGAAAAGTTTCCAAATTTTTGGGTTTTACGGGAATGTAGAAATCGCATTCTTCAGATCCTTGTTTGTGCCCCGGTTTTTTGCATACTGCGCAGCACGTCTCGTTTTCACAATGGAATTTATTGTGCCCATTTTGCCAGCAATTGGTGCATGTGAGTGCTGGTTTGTCTATATGCTGGTCTTGATGGTATAGTTTACATTTTACCCCGGCACAATATACATTTCTGGGTAGGGTTGCGTCGGGTGGTAATGGATCTATGTATAGAAAACGATTTCCATTTAGAACACTTGTCATTCTTTTTGTTTCCGGATTTCTAATTTTTCGTAGAACATTTCGGTTTTGGGTGTGACTTTAAGTTTAGACAACATTTCGAAAACGGCACTATCATCCACTGATAGAGGGAGGCCGCAGATTGTGATTTTTAGAGACTTATCGTCGGGAGCTTCAAGGCTTGTCGAATATGGATTTGAGTCATATACCTTGACATGTTGGTCCCAAATATCTAAGCCCTGCAGAAGATTGCAATCCCTTCCCTCTTTAGTGTTCAAATAGATCCGCCACAAATCTCTATCTAATTGGATACACCGAATGGTGTCACCAACTACTTTGAAGCGCATTGTACAAGCAGAAAATTAGTGACCTTGCCCTCTTTCGAGCCTAGTATTTCACTGTTCTTTAAATAGACCGGCTTTAAGACCTGTGCCATTGTTCGATGAACTCAATTCACTGATCTCTCACTCGCCGAATTTCGCACAATAAACTGATAAACAGGATATACAAAAAGCACATAAATCCAATCAAATATTTCACAAATTTCACAAGAAAATATATCTATGTAGTCTTCTGTCCATATAGACCACAAAGAATTTCAAAATATGAAAATAAATCCACAGAACTCGATCAATAATGCGGAGCTCGAAAGGTAACGTCCATACCCTGTGAGCCCGTCACGTGATCCTTACGATAGAAAAGTTAAAGTCATCACGTTTATCATAAAGCGTGGTTGTTAGATTACCATTTGCTTTTTTTTTCAATGAAATGAGGAAGATTAACTTAAGGACAGATGATGCAAACGATTTTTTCTTTGAAAAAGATTTAATATCATGTCACAAGTTTAGAAAAGTGGATGGTTCTTAGAATTTTTTCTCCTTAAAACTGCAATATGAAAAAGACTTGGAAAATATTAATAATATTTCAATGAAAAAAAAACAAATATATACAAATCACATTCAGTAGAGGTTTACAGGTGAAAACAAATTTCAAAATATGTTACCATGGTGCTAAAAATGTAATATAAACTTAAGAAAAATATACCAAGCCGAGTGAATTTAATTAGGAAAAGCTAAAAGGTAAAAAATCAGCCTATGTGATATTGCTAATTTTTTGTCATTTTGAACTTCCTCTTATAATTCACCTGGCTTGTTATATTTTTTTTTAAGTTTATATTACACTTTCAGTACCAAAGTAACATATTCTGAAATTTGTTTTCACCTGTAAACCTTTACTGAATGTGATTTTTCTATATTTGTTTTTTATTGAAATATTACTTATATTTTACAAGTCAATTTCATTTTCCAGTTCTTCGGAGAAAAGATTCTAAGAACCATCCACTTTTCTAAACTTGTGACATGATATTAAATCTTTTTCAAAGAAAAAACTTGTTTGTATCATGTGTCCTTAATTATCAACGTATTAAAATACAATACATATCGGACGTCAGAAACATCTAAAGTTCAGCTACTAGTCTATTTTTTTCTTGAAGTTAAACGCCTTGAAAACAAAGAAAATATTCTCGACCGATATAAGTAAAGATGACAGTGTTTCCGTTTGGAGTTCAGAACTTTTCACATCATCCTGTCTTTAATTTGAGGAACTTGTTGACTTTAATATTCAGACAAATGGCGAATGTATTTCTCTCAAATACCGAACATTGTATTGATAGATTGAAAGAACATTTACAAATTATACCTATGTATCACATGATTCAGCATATTTGAAAACAAAAAATGTATCTGATGGTAGTATTGAAAATTAATATGCATCACCCTCTTCACACATGTAGATGTTTTAGACATATTAAGAGCATGTTAATAAATTCAATGCTCTTATCAGAGGTGTAGAATGATAAGGAAGAAAGTCTTTTCAATTTGCTATCAAAATCTGTCGTTAAAATAAATTTGTAATTAATTGAATCCTCAATTAGATTAAAATAAAGTTTCAAAGTTTTTCAAAAGAAAGGTCTCTGTACAACAAATATTATTTGAGAAAACAATATTGCACAGGACGAAAATTATGTTATTTTGCATCATTAAAAGCGTGTAATTAGTTTTTTTATTATTACAAATATGAACGACAGAAGTTCATAAATGTTCTTGTTCTCTATCTTTAAAATAGTTTACAACAATTTTGCAACAGAAATGTTTGACATCAAACCTGCATCTAATACTAGTATTGCTTTAAGGTTCATTCACCACTCTGGTAAGAGAGATAACTTTTACCGGAACAAATTACTCTGATTCCTTTCAAAATAGTCTGGAGAAAATGCAATTTATGTAAAATTATCCTTGACAAAGTTTCCTGAATTTTTTTGCATTTCAATTTCTGTTCGGATTAAAAATCTTATTAGTGATGAAAATAAATTCTGGTTTGAGTGAACTGAGGGATGTCGAACCTTAAAGTTCACTTGAAAATTGAGCACTTTAAAATACAATGCACTTAAGTTAAACTAATTATTAGACATTTTTCTGTGAATCAGCACAATTTGCCAGCATGTTATTATTTTTGCTATTGTTTTTCAAAGGGACATGTGCAATAAATTGTGTTGGGTATGTATTTTATCCATTTCAGAACTTTTATCAAAATCTATTGATATGCTGATAAATTGGTCAAGTGCTAATTTGAGTATACTTTTGAAATGTTAGAAATTTACTTATTATTCAGAAGCTAATTAAGCATTGCCCTGTCAACTAACCTTCTGGAGACGATCTGCATTACTTTTTCACGATGACATCATTACAAAAAATATTATAATGGCTAGAATACAAGACCTGGTGATTTAGCAGAAGAAATTAAATTAGACAAAACTCGTAAAATCTAAATAATAAATAGTTCAAAATCACAAATAAATTAATAAAAGCTTTCATAAATATATTTGCAGTAAGATAGGTAATGTAAACAAAACTGATTCAATGTGCACGTGTTAAAAGTTGTTGGTTTGCCTTGGCCTTCAACTCGACATTTATATAAAATAACGAAGCATTGTTAATTAGAAATGTTGTTTCAATTCTTCTATGCATGCTATCCAGGTAAACTTCAAATAAAAGATACAGAATTGTCTGACTCATCTGTTTTATATTTGGATATTACATTACTTGGAGAGACGTTTATGGTAATCAAATAACCAAGCTGTATGATAAACTTGACGAATTTAACTTTACCTTACTTATTCATCGCCTGCATGAGTTTATATCTCGAAGTTGATGCAATACACAAGAGCATGCTACACGAATGAACAATTTCTAAAACGAGGGACACGTTATTGACGGCAAGTTGATGAACCAAGCAAGAATTTCAACAGTCTCGTTTAAAGTTATCGTATCAATATTTCTATTTTCGATATTACCTTAATGTCAGCAAACACAGTTTATCGTTAAGTCAAATGCTGACTTTTTTCATACTAACTGTTAGACCATAATTTATACACTGAAATGTCGACGGTTTTTTCATTCTTTTCCCAGGAACACGCAGCCAGTTAATGTGATCGGTCGGCAAGGGATGCTCACTCCTCCACGACATCTAATCCCAATTAACTCTGATTTTTTGGATGTCCTGTTTGCAATGCTCTACATTTTGATTTTTTTAATGGACTTTTGAATTATGGCCAATGGGCGTTATCTATACATTTCATTGTCATATAGTGACTTGATTTGATTGTTTGAGAAATAAGAAGAACTACCAAGATCCCTATTTTTTCTGAAAGGCATCGCAACAGTCAGCTCACGAATACTGAATAGAATTTGTAAGAGGTTCAGCAGCAATGTACTGACTCAGACATGGCATTGCTAGGTGTACAGTTTGTTTTAAACCCCCAAGGGGGAAATGTACCATTATTTTTTTCAGTTACGCAAATAGCCAAATACATACAGAAGAAGTTCACCTTTAATGTCTTCATTAAAATTAATATTCATTTAAAACTGTTTTTTGCCATGTAATTCATGTTTATCACCATTCAGAGTGTGATCCTGGTTACTTCGGTATAAACTGTACTGGTCAATGTAGTCCTGGTCGATATGGGGAGGACTGTGCGTATCAGTGTGTCGGGTGTGAACAGACTGAGTGTAATATTTCATTTGGGTGTCCCGATACCGCAATAGGTAAATCAGAAGAAATGTACAAGCATCAAATGATGTTACCATCCTAAAATTTTCATTAAAAAAATCATTCTGGTTTCGTCAACTTCACTCTTTAACTAACATCGGATATCTATGTGAAATAGCTTTGTGTCAGGGTATTGTATGTTTGTTTTTTTTTTTTAACTTTTTTTTGAGATTTATTTCCAAGCTACCAAATGTCTATCCCTGTCTATTGACAAGGCAATCGGAATGAATAAATGCAAAGAAACATTGGTGAGTAAATTGTTATTTATTTACATCAGTTGCTGACAGTGTTTTTTCCTTTAGGGGAAATATGCTATAAACTACGTTTTATTTAATAATATTATATAATTTAGTTACTTTTCTCACAAAAAGGAAATAATCCAAGATATTAAGCATAGTTTGGTTTTACATGTAATTGTGAAATGTTGGAATATACTAAATATTGCACAATTTCTTTACGATTTGATGATGCCAACACTTTATGAATTGTTTTGCTCTATATTTTTATTCTTTTTTTAATTTACTGCAGTCAGGAGTGCAACAATACTATTTAAAAATGATTTTTTTTTTATTTTTGCCGAAAAATAGTCTGAGAAAAGTATGTTTCTATTTCATAATCAAACATTATGTCTTTCAATAAATAACAAAACATTTATAGTCAGTTCAAATAATATATTAATTAGTACTTTTAACATACATTTAAAAAACCAATGTGGGAATTTAACAAAAAAAGCGAAATATGGAGCAGATGTATATTTCACCTTTAATAAATCTAAATGGTTTATAATTATTTTCGACAGAAAAATCTCAAGTCAACTTTGCTCTTAAACCTGAAGAAAACCAGAATGCAGTGAATATTTGGCAGATTGTCTCCCTTGCCTTCTCGGCTGGAACGTTCGTAGTTCTGGTCATAGTATTGGCTTACAAGCGTACCCAAAGCAACGGGATCAAAGTGACTGCCAGTCCTCGACCTGAAAATTATTCAAAGACACATTCAAACTACCAGGCACTTAATGATACAGCCGTCTACAATGGAATGGCAAAGGTTCAGATAAACCTTAACACATCGGAGAAAACTTTCACCGTTTTCCTGAATACTGATTCGGAAGGAACAGCCAACAAAGAAGCATTGCGTCGGTTGGAGAACAAAGAATCCCAAAGTACATGCGCTTTAGATGCATCTCTAAATGGAAATGCAAAAGTTTATGAAACTCTTCAATAACTAAATTTCTCCAGGAGGATGAAATATTCTATGTACACTTCATTAGCGATATTCATGTTTATGTAGGAATCATATCTAAATTATTGAAAAATTTACTTCAATATGTTTTCAAAGAGCGAGAGAAAGTAAAACATTTTATTTTATCATTGTCAAACTGGTAAAGGAAAAAGTTTCTCATGATAAAGTATCCTAACCCGATGCTTTATTTCAATTGTCAGAGACACAAGAATAAAAAAAAACAAGATGTGTTTGTGAAACACTGATGCCCCCGTATGGCAACATAGCAAAGATTAAACTTTTCTTAAGGAGGCTGGAGGGTCAACAAATTAACCACAAATTAACCACCAGATCTAACTTATTTTTTAGATACGGTACATATGTCTCTTAAACAGTCAGATCAGCTATCATGTGGCAAAGAAAAAATTCATACATTTTAGTTTTAAAATTTGATCATTTTTGTACTTTTTGTATGGAACTCTTCTTTTAAAGGAGATCGAAATAGTCTGAAAATGGCTGCGACCCCCAGCCTCTTTAAATGCAAATTTAATTATTTGGTACCAAAAGTAATGTATTCTCATTGGAAAACAATGATGAAATTTGAAAGTAGGCCAATGTTAAAGTTTTTTCAGTATTAAGTACCTGGTACAAAAAAGGTCAAGGTCAATAGGTCAAGATAATGTGTATCCACTGAAAAGTCTTGCCACATTGAGAATTTATGAAGAGTATGGAAGCCCTAGCCTTAATCGTTCAGAAGTTATGACCAAAGTTAATTTTTTTTAAAAGTAGGTCAAATCTAAGGTCAAAGGGCCAAAATTCTTGTTATCAAATGAAAGGTCTTGTTGCAAGAATTTAATATGTAAAATATGAAAACACTAACCTTCACCATTAAAAAGTTATGTCAACGTTTACTTTTTTAAAGTAGGTCAAACTCAAAGGTCAAGGTCAAAGGGTCAAAGTTCTTAATATCCAATCAAGGATCTTTTCACAAGGATTACATATATGAAGTATGAATGCCTTACTGTTCAAAAGTTATGGCCAAAGTTAAAGTTTTTTCACAATTATGGAAATCTCCAAGGTCAAGGTCAAAGGGTCAAGGTCGTTGGTATCCAATGAAAGGTTTTATAACAAATAATAAATATGTGAAGTGTAAATGTCCTGGTATTCATTGTTCAAAAGATACGCCAAAGTAAAAGTTTAAAATTTTAATGTTAAAGTGGGTCAAACTCCAAGGTCAAGGTGAAAAGTTCAAATTTGGTGGTACCCAAAGAAAGGTCTTGTTGAAATACACATGTGAAATATGATAATTATGGCTCCACTAAATCAAACGTTATAGGCAAGGTTAAAGTTTTTGCGGACAAACAGACAGACAGCTAGACGGACAGACGGATGGACATAAAAGAAACTATATATCCCCAATGCTTTGCTTACAGGGGCATGAAAACAAACAATGACAGAGACAACTTCAAAATATTCAAATACAAACGTTTTGGTTACTTGGAAAGGTCATGATTTGGAAAAAAAAAACTTGAATCTACAGTATCTGAAGATGTTCCAATATTAATATGACCAACCATATGTTGTGCTTGAGAAGATGATATTTAAAGTTTCCATACGTACTCCTATGTAAAACTTTGATTGTTAATTGTGGCCCAATCCTACCCCGGGGGGTCATGACTTGAACAATTCTAAATCTACACTACCTGAGAATGCTTCCACATAAGTTCTAACACAGTTGTTTTTAATGGAGAAAAACATTACTAAAAGATGTCATAATATTTTTTTCACAGAATCATAATCATCTCCCCATGAAGAAGCTAGGCGTGGCCCTTCATTTAAACAAACTTGAATCCCATTTACCCAAGGATACTTTGTGGTAATTTTTAAGTATGGTTGATATAGGTTTATGAAAAAAAAAACGACAACGCCAGACAACGAACAATTTTTTTAATCAGAACCATCGACTCTGGTGATATATGAAAAAAAATAGATAAATGATAACTTGTGATTATTTTACACAAAACCTACCGGTAATCAAAGATACATGAATTCCAAGTCTATCCCTATAGTTTAAAACCTGATATCCTTTTCCACTTTTGTAAAAACTAAGAAATTGGATATACATGTATCAAAAAAGCCAATCTTTAAAAAAGCCAGATCTCCTTTTCAAATTTTCGTCAAATCTGTCACAGAGCATCCTTAGACCGAGGAATCTCTTTCTGATAAAACTAAGGAGATGTGAGATTTCTTGTGTTTAAATAAACAAAAATTATAGAGCTCACCTCAATGAATGTTGTCTTGAAGTAAGGAAAAGTCCAAAATCAAGTTAATACATGTAATCTAGTAATGTACACCCTAAGATGCAACATACTCGGACAGTCATGTAAATGCAAATTTGATGTGAGCGGATCAAAGGATCTGATTTTCATCAGATTGGGGCTTGCAGTTACTTGAAAATGGACATCCGACAACTTCCAACTAGTCATTCATCTACAAAACATATTTAAAATATAGGATGTGAAGCTAGTTTGAGAGTGTTCATCGCTTGATGCTTTTGCAAATTTGGCTTAGAAATGCTTTATAGTTTCTTAGTAATAGACCTAATAGCCTGCACCAAAATTTTAACCTGGTCCATAATCTGGAAAATGAATCCCAGATCCAGCATCTGAAGCAATTCTTTCAGTGTGCATCCTTACATGTATTTTCAATGCAAGTTTGTTCAACATAGACTTATAGTTACTTAGAAATGAGACCGCTCCAAAAACTTCAACCAGTTCACTAAAATCAAGATAGATCCAGCATATAAGGCAAGTTAATGTGTATGCATCCTTAAATTTATCGTCAGTGCAAGTATACTCAACATTAAGACTTATTATAGAGTTAATTTAGATGGAGATCTGCACCAAAACCTTTAACCTGTCCACTCATCTGAAAGATAACTGACACATCCAGCATGCATCCTTATATGTGTCATCTATGCAACTTTGCTCAACATAAGGCTTATAGTTACATCGTACTTTAGAATGAGATCTGCTCTAATAAACCTTACCCTATTCACTCATCCGTAAAATGTAGGTCAGATCCATGCAAGTTCATGAAGTTTGGTAAATTTTGAGAAGTGTAAGCTCACTTCAACGAAGTTGAATTCGATACAGCTGGCATCATATGTTAAGATTTTTGGTACATTTTTTAAGTACTTCAGTATCTATGCTCCAAATTTATCAGAAATGCACGAAAGATGCTTTTATATATTATGCTTTATTATATACGAGCCAAGGTTTCAGATGCTGCAATTTCAGCCAAGAAATGACCGTGCAGATAAATTGAATGTTTTTGGAGCAGACTTACGTTTTCAGTAAGTCTTACATAATATGTACTTGCCTTTTTTATGTATTTGCAGACTGTGTCGGGAAACAACACAATTGTTTGTTAAACCATTCAGTCTCCAGCTACATTTTATAACTTTATAATAGATTTGATTATTGATTTCATCATAAGTGATTCTTTTGTTTAAGTTTTTAGTTTACCAGTCATTTTCCAGATAGGACGGAGGAAAAAATATACATATACAGTGAATTTCAGTCAGTTGTTAACCACTGCTATTGAAGTTAGTTTTGATTTCATATTATAAACGTGATTCTTAGGAAGGAAACTTAAGTGAATCCAATTATTAATCATTTGTACTTTGTAAAAATATGTAGTCTTCTTCTTGATACTAAAGCAATTTACATGTAACAATTCAGGAAATAAAACTTATAATTCCAAAATCTACTCTTTTTTTATTTTCAGTAACATACAAATATTTCATAATGATGTATATAAACAATTAATCGGCTATTTTACATATTTATCTAATAACATTTGAAAAGTTGGTGACATCATGTGTATATAGAAAAGATTGGTCAGTTGAAATAAAATATAAAAAGACAGAAAGAACAAAAATAAATAATATACAATAGAAAAATAATAATAACTGAATATATATACAGATAATGATAATTTGATTTAATAATGATGGTTTTAAAAATATAAAGAAATGGAATACACTCGTTTTCAACCTGAGGTAAAACACATCTTAAGGGTCCATTCACATTACCTCCAGGTTGAGTTTCGACAGGATGACTGGCCCATCCTGCAGTGAGTGTATATTTAAATTATTATTTTAATTCAAAGGATTCTATATTTAACAATCTAAATGATAATTTTTTAAGGTAAAGTCCTTCATTAGTGTTTTTCATAAATTTCATAACAGTTGCATTTTCCATAACAGAGTCTTTTAGAGCATGTACCAAGGAATATTCACTTTCTTCAATATCATTTATTCAACAATACATTTTGTGTTTGTATTTTTTATATGCAATAAATGAAAATATTAAATCTCTAATAAAACAACAAAATTCACTTGATTAGGTAATAAAAAAAAAATATTGTACAGTCTTGTTGTATTATTTTAATCGACATAAATTGATAACAATATGCTTCCATTGTACAGTAAAGCCAACATATTCAAAATCTACTTTACCACTTGTTTTTCATCTTTTTTATAGATAACCTTGCAATTAAATGATAATAATTGAAAGTATTGTACGTGGGTTGATCCAAAAGTAATGTCACAGTGTCTATATCTTTTATATTTGGCGTCATTTTATCAAATATAATATATCAAAAGATGCACAAATATAAATTTAATTAAATCTTAATTTTTCATTCAATAATGTTTAACTGAATATATTTTATAGACGTTTAAAACATATAAGATAGGGGGTGTCGCCGCGTCATAACCGAACGTCACAAATTAATTAAAGTGTACTTTTTTTAGTATAAAAAAAGACAAACACTTAAAAAGCATATTTTATTCAAATAAAATGTTTGGTTGCTGCCATGTATTTATAAGCGAAAACTACTTCAAATATTTAAATTTATTACCTAATCCAATGAATTCTGTTGTTTTATTATAAATCAAATATTTTCATCTATTCTGTATGTGTTTTCAGTTTTCCTTATCTTAACAAACCGATCTATTGACTGGCGATCTATTGACCGGTCAATATCCAGCACGTTCTATTGACCGGGCAACGTATTTCGGAAAACAAATTTCAAATTTAGTTGTTTGTAACCTGCATAGTCATGATAAACAATCCTATTATTCGGTCTTTCGACATTGGTTTTAAAAATTGTGTGATTTCACTGGTCGGATATTTCATTTAATGAGAATTACTATTAATTAATACACTGTGGGACGTGGGACCGGTTCTTCGGGTGAGACCTATCAACCGATCGAGGTCCGGTGTCGCAGTATGCAGTAGCGAGTAATTGTATAATAATCTAGGATATGTGAGTGTTAAAATGCCGAAAAACTAGAATTTTAAATCCATACATGTACGTACGTTCATAAGTACGTGTATATCTTTGCCAGATATTATTATCCATTTACGTACTTGTAAAGTTCACTAGACGTGTGTATAGGGTGATAACCATGTATCCCGCGCAAGGTGTATGTATGTTCCTCTGTTATTATGCAAGACCGAAGCCAAGTCAACTGAGCTAGTTTTTTGATGGATTAAATTAAAATAACATCAGTAGTGAAAGCGAAAAAATGGCATTTATTGAAGTAAATGACGCAAAACAAAATATAAACATATTTTAAGGGGGTCAGACAAGACTAGAAAAAAGTTCGAAAGAATACAAAAATCTTTGGTATCATATTATGCAATCTGACCCCCTGAAATTATATATATCATAAAGCAGGCACTGATATGCCTGTCATGTATATAAGATATATATGTCCTTCCCACAGCCAGAGGGTTAAATGTTTGACTTTGAGATATGTCGTATAAAACAATAGAACAATGAAAAACTTTTATTATGCTACCAAAGCGGGGAAAACCGCAAATCTGTTAAATCGTGGGAAACGAATCATCGAGAAAAACGACACTGCATGAATTGAGGACGGAATTTTTACTCCTAGATTTGAAGAGTTTCAATATTTAAAGAACTCGTACATCTAGTTTTGAATCAGTTTTTTAACAAATTAAACATAATAAGAAAATAGGAAAGTTTGGGTTAACGTTGAGTGAATATACAATGCAAAATTCACCTGTTATTTAGACTGTTTCGGTTTGGGATTTTCCTGTTGTCAACAATGTTAAAAAAGCTTTAGAATAAGCTGGAACCGGTTTCTAGGGAACATTTTCATGAACCATCGACTCAACTGGCTATCATGCCTCTTGTTCCAATATTCCGGAATGGTTGGTTTCCTGATTAAACCCATATTCAGTATCACAGCAATGAACCTTTTCATTTCACTTATGGTCACAGTAACCCACTTCCTTGCTCGTGAAAATCGAGACAGAAAAGACTTTCTAATCTGATTTCGAGCATTTCTAAATTGTTGATAAATTGTACAAATATTTTTTTATACATACAAGAGAAAATTTCTGAAATTATTGCGTGGACCCTGCGGTCCACGCAGTAAATATATAAGCGAAGTTAAACCGGATGCCCTGGGCAAACGACAGGCTACGCATGCGCGCGAATGCTGGAGAGTTCACACCTTAGGTAACTTGCACGTAGAATAATTCGCCCTACTTGAATTAAAATATGCCATTCATTGGCAAATCGCGCTTTTAAATCTGCATATCGCATTTACACATTTATTGGCAGATCCGATTTCCTCTCTTTTACATATATATACTTTTATACTAAACATTGATTCTATGGTACAAACATTTTAAGAAGTTACAGTATATAGATACATGTAACTTAACAACTTGAATGAGAAACGTCACTCAACGAACAGAGATACATGTAGCTTTTAAAGCTTTTAAAGTAGAGCAAGTTTTCACCGGCATAATTAGTTTTGTGCATCAAGACTCGCAAAATAATTTAATATTTCAGCAATCTAATTATTGTTTGATAAAGGTCTGTAGCAACGGCTTTTAATGTGTGTGTGTGTGTGTGTGTGTTGGGGGTGGGGGTGGGGGTGGGGGCTCCGACAAAATAAAAATCAAATCTGCGTTGTACAGACATGTGCTACACGTGAACCATCAGATCTCCATTTTTCCCATGATAAATTTCTTCCGTATAAATCCAGAACAGGTGTCAAGTCCCAGCCATTATGTGTTACACGTGTCAAAATAACCCGATTTTTAAACATGTTAAAACTGACAAAACTAAAGATCGCTAATCGGAAATAAAATTTCACGTTTGTGCTTTGAGACTACGATCAGTTATAAGTGGCAGATGATTTTAGAATAAGTGAACAAACCTTACATGAATATTCCCTTCACCTAGAAATTTTCTTAATTGAATTTCAGTTAGAAAAAACACGCATATTGTCCACGTATTGCAGTCCTTTTTTAAAGGACAGCAACTTGTTACTGAATATTAATTTAAAATAATTATACTTTCATGAATCATTTATGTTTTCGTTAAAAGCAGATCAAAAGAAGGTGATATAGGAAGGGAAAAAATGCGGTAGGATTTAATAACATACAATATGTACTAGTACAGTATAGTAATGTTATCAGAGTTATGAATATCAAACTACATAAAGCATAAAAGAGCTAAGATTTTTTTGACTGACGGTAATTTTTTTTATGACGTTATAAAATTTCCAATATTCTCAGTTTTAACTGGGAAAACCCCGAATTCCCTTTGTTTTATTCTAGACAGCCAATTCTTTAACCTATTCATTAGAAATCCACTTAATCAACACGCTTCTGATATTTTGTACAATACTATTGTTTTAACTTATGACAGGGACAATAGACTCTTAAGATAAAATTTTGGAAAGAAGGTGGGGGCCAGTGATCTGCATGAATCATTTGTACATTGGAAACTGTGAAATATTTTTATCCGTTTTTCCTAGGGGGTACTAAATCAAAGTAATGTTTCAAAAACAAAATATACACCAAAAATATTTAACGTATAGATGCAGGATACGTGTACATGTACATTATAGAATAGAAGATTAGAATTGCAGATTATAAAAAAGCCTAAACTGACCCAAACCAGATTATCATCGAATAATTTGGCCAAGAATTAGAGTCATTCCTTATAATTTAATTTTAAAATAATTAAACAACTGTGGGTGTAAAATTGTATTGCTTTTTTTAGTTCAAAGCCGCTCAAGAATGTAACGGACGTGATATAAAACAAGGGGAGGTCTTAACTGATATACAGATCTAGCAGCCATGATGTTGTGTACACGAGGTAAGATCGAGCTACTGTTTGAAGTTGAATGTACATTTATTCAATCTGGAATTTCCCATGAATTCCAAGGACTGGAAATGAAGGGATTGTATGGATTCAGCTGGTTGTCAAGGGGGTGTGTTCCCATACCAAACCAGCTAGGTTATTAAGAAATTGAAATTGAAAATTGAGCACTTTAAAATATAATGCGCTTAAGTTAAACTAATTATTTGACTTTTTTTCTGTGGATCAACAAAATTTGCCAGCATGTTATTATTTTTTCTATTGTTTTTCAAAGGGACAGGTGCATTATACTGTATGGGGTATGTATTTTATCCAATTCAGACCTTTTATCAAAATTATGCTGATAAATTGGTCAAGTGTTAATTTGTTAATTTGAGTAAACTTTGAAATTTTTTGAAATGTATTTATTATTCAGAAGTTTATCGGGCATTGTCCGAGCAACTAACCGTCCGGAGACTATCTGCCTAACTTTTTCACGATGAGAACATTTTTCCAAAAAATTATTATGATGGCCAGAATACAATAATTTAACAGAAGAAATAACGAATGAGACCAAAACTCGTAAAATCAAAATTATTTTAAAATAGTTCTCCTCAAAATTAATAGCATTATTAGTATATATTATCATCATCATTATTATTCTTTGTAAAACAGAATCCATGACTTCATTTTACAAAGAGAACTTTGTGTTCGGATTGTTCTTAATGTACTCTGTTTTAAAAATGTTGTGATTTTTGCTTTGTAAAAAAATATTAAAGAACAGGGTACAGTATCAATACAAATCTTGCCCTGTATTTTTATAAAATTAAGAAAGAAATGATGTTAGAAATTCATATGCATCCTTTCTGAATTATTGAAAATATCAAATCGTTTTCCAGTATGACCTTCTCAGTGCTAATTGTGATGTCATGAACCTGTGCATTTTCCCGTATTTTCTTTTAAAGTTGTAGAAGACATGACTTTTCAGTAGAATTTTCATTTAGAGAACAAACGGTGCATGTATCGCCCACAAAAATTTTAAGTTTGTGAATTTTAAATGCATTTTATACAATATACATGTACATGTACCTAACATTTGAACTAGGCAACGGCAACAGACACTTAATATTTTCTAAATGCAAATGAGCACAGAAATGAGTCTCTTTGAGTCTTTTCTGTGTAGAACTTAGAAATGTACCAAATCAAATACGTCTTTCTTTCCAGAGTGGTCCTCCTTCATGTCATGTTCTTTTACTGATTTATCATATTCATCTACTACTTTTGTTATTTTTTCTTTTTAGAATGAATGGAATTGAGTGTTGCGCTGGTTATAAATGGAATGAAATCACAAAAGATTGCAGCACAAGTAAGTAAACTTTCTTTTTATTGATATGTAAAAATGCATAAAAATATGCATATCCTATTTGATCAGAGATCAAATTAAAGCTTAGGTAAAAAGAGAGTTTAATTTTGTAATCAACGTATTTGACTGATCTGCAGTGTCTTCTAAGAGATCATTTAAGTTAAAACATTGCTGTGACGTCAAGTCTTTGTTCTTGCAGTCTAAAAATTTACCAGTAGCCGTCCGATAATAATAATTACCAGTCTGATAATATATTACCGGACGGTAATGATAACAAAATCGGACGGTATTTAAATAACAAAAAGAAGAGCGAAATTAAGATTAAATATGTCCAGAAACCCCAAACAAAAATGTTAGGAAAAAAATTCAGGGAAACCAAACGCAAGGAAATTAAGTTGATCACAATATAAAATACTTGTATCAAATCCATGAAAAGGAATCCGAGTTAAAACCTTCCACAACATTAATTTTCACTCTTTAAGTTTTTGATTCAGCACTTTAAATAAGCGAATTTAAATCCATTTCTGAAAAAAAGATTCTGCAATCTCCTTTTAAGTTTGTTCCCCGATGGCCACACTTTCAAATCCTGAGAATTTCCATTACACCCCTACTAATGTTATTGTGATTTAAATTCAAGACACGTGGTTTAGGTTGATCTATTCAAAGGTTATAGGGTAGAACCGGTTTTATAAATAAAATTGGCAGTAAACATGATATTGCTATGGCCTGTTTCTTTTGAAAACATGTCCTGTAATAAATGTTTCCAGACCTTTCTGAAAGACTTTCATGATTTTCAACACAAAAAGGGTGGCTAAAGGAGGGGGTGTTAAAATAACAATATATCATACTTTTCGGCGAAAATTAGAGCTCACTAGTGACCGATTCGCTGGAAAAAAATGTGTATTATCATCTACACTGACGAACCTTTGTTTGCCTTATATAGCTATTGTTATAAATGAGCACAGAGGATCTTACCACGAGCAACTGAACAATCGTTGAATGAATAGCAACGTTTACACCAAATACATGTTTACATTTTATTTCGAACACGTAGTTCAGGTCAATTTAGGATCATGTCAATGGACTGCAAAATAACTAAAATATTCTTACGAACAAAATACAAAGATAAAAATTAACTGAAAAGAGATGTTCAAGAAAACGTAGTTTGTGTCCAGTTCAGAACACCAGCGCTTCAAGGGTAAGGAAAACGAGCAGCATCTTCTATGCATTTAAATGGACAAAACTTTGTTTACGTTCGTGATCACGTGTTCGGTCAGGGAATTCACCTGGCAATTGTATATATTCACCGATAGTACAACAAAGGAGTTAATACAGACGCAAATCGCTTTTGCAGTACGACTTTCAGAAACCTAGACTTCCACTGTTTATAAAACAAATGAATTGTTTGTCATTATGAGCATGAAACTTATATTTTTAAAAATGCTTTTCATTTACCATAAGATTTTCTTTTTTTTCAAGCGTAAAATTCCTGTAGTATTCGTAGTAACCCATAATGCAATACCCATTCAGCTGATTGGTCAGTTAAAATCATGCTGGTGCCTCATTTGCTAATCTGACGCCAAAAAATATAGTCCCGGTTCCCATGCAAAAATATTTGTCCAAGAAAGAAACTTTAATTCAAGACTGCCGAAGATTGTATTATGGTGAAAACTTATTTTATAAGTTTGAATAAATGAAAGAGAGATCGATTGATTGAAATACATTTCTACAGACATTTTCAGATTCTAGGGTGGTGAAAACTGAAACGCAACATAACTTTTTTGTTTACCATGACTCCACGTGCTAGTCACTTCCTAGCCACATTTCCGTGAATAATTTACCCTATCTCGCTGAAGTTTCGCTAACTCTCGCCAGATCCACTGCCAGAGCTACTCTGAACTCATCGGGTTTTATAATTTACAGAACACCGAAAAATAAAAGGTTCCGAACACATTAGTAGGGGTGCATTAGTTAAGCTAAAAATTCAGCTATAGGGTGAAAATCCGCATTTTACTTGCCATGGTGATGGTTACAATATCACCCAAATTTATGCCAGTATCAATGTCAATTTATCCACATTATAAATAAAAATGCCCCCCACCCAAAAAAAAAAAAATCTTTCACCACCGTATCCCTGCCCTGCTAAACGAAACGACTGCCATTGAATGAATGAAATTAATGAAACAAGAGTTCACTCACTTTTTTACCGTTCACTCATTTCTTTTATCTACTTATCAGACGGGTAGAAAACAATGGATGCTTGAACTCCCATTGTGTTATTATCGGACTTCTCCAGGTAACTTTTGGACATTTAAATGACAATGTTTTATTATGATTTTACAAACAGCGTGACAGTCTGCTTGATGGAGCGTGCTAAAATTTTGTGTGCTGGTTATCATTTTGCTCATCGATTGGATCAATGAAATCAATACTAATTTGCATATGAAACTCGGAATACAACAATAGCCTGATAATACTGACCAATCACATTGAATGATTGTTTACCGGTACGGCATTTGTAGTCACCAGCAACACGTGGTCAGTCGAAGCCAGTTTTTCTGTCCTAAAAAAAACATGTATTATATTTGTTGTGATTTGACCGGATGGGTTTTTAAATACGTATAAGAAAGTTAGTAAGGCTACTCTGCTTCTGTTGTACTAGACGAGAACAAGACGCATGCGCAGGGGAGAGGCGTCCTGATTCACAGCTCATCAAAAATTTATGAAATTTACCAATAAGATGATCCCTTATCTTCCTATATTTGTCAGATTTGGTAGAAGATCACCTAAATGAAGTATTTATATCGTTTTCACCACAAATCTTTAACAGATTTATTTCTAATGATCTAAAATCGTAACCGGAAGTTCAACTATCTACTTTCACTTTCATTGTTTACGAAATGTTCCCGGGAAAATGAACACACTACAAATTGTGTTATTGTTTCTGGTAACCATCGGGAGATTTCAGAGAGTACCAAAACAAAGATCTCTTCCTCTGATAGACAGCTTTGACATCAGTGCTGAAGTTTTCCAAGTTGATAATTCCATAATCAGACAACATATTGTGTTAGTATCCAGAAAAGTTGCTGGTAAGTCATGTAGCTTATACCTGCATCTTTTAGCCCTTTTACTATCCAACGATTGCCATCCAAATCCAGGCCCAAGGACCCCTAAATTTCCCTGTCAAATCTGTGGGAAAGCTTGCAAATGGTCCCGCACTCGGCATTCTGTAGCTTGCAACAACTGTGAACTCTGGTACCACACTGACTGTATGGGTATGACAACCCAAATGTACAATGCCTACGCAGAACCTGATGTAAGCTGGTACTGCTGCTCCTGTGGTCTTCCAAATTTTAACTCAAGTCTGTTTGATGATTTTTACCACACCAATCAGAATCATCAACCCAGTCCTACTCTAACCTATCAACAACAAGGGTCTCGATATCAACAAATGCAGACATAGGCCCCCCACAATTTACATCTTCACCAAAGAAAATCCAGCAGGAAAATTACTCATATTCCAAACGCAAGCTCAGAGTCATATCAATAAATCTACAAAGTATCAGAGCTAAAAAAGAGTCATTCCATCATATGTTAGAGCAAACTGACCCAGATATAATCCTAGCTCAAGAGACATGGCTTAGATCAGATATCTATGATCGTGAAGTCTTACCACCATCTTATAAGTTCATTGCCAGGAGGGACAGACCATCAGACCCCCATGGTGGAGTTGCCATCATAGCTCGCTCCAATATACAGGATACAGAAATACAGCTCAACACCGATTGTGAAA
Source organism: Saccostrea cuccullata (assembly GCF_032062105.1). Taxonomy (NCBI): domain Eukaryota; kingdom Metazoa; phylum Mollusca; class Bivalvia; order Ostreida; family Ostreidae; genus Saccostrea; species Saccostrea cuccullata. The sequence goes on from NW_026932593.1 coordinate 441,594, forward strand.
TAGTGGCAGCTACCTTCCAGGTCCAAAACTTAAAGAAGCCCCTGGTCATAGGATCAATCTATAGGCCACCTAGCAGTGACCAGCTGTATATGGATTCATTATGTAGTGAAATCCGTTCCTTGTCCAACAAGCACAATGGTTCAGTGATGTGGTTTGGAGGGGACCTGAACTTACCAGACATTGACTGGAATTCAGCCACAATCATAGGCCATAGCAACCCAGCGGCTATGAACTCAGCCTTCATTGATACCATTCAAGACATTGGCAGTGAGCAGATTGTTAACTCACCAACCCGAAATGAAAATATACTGGACATCATCATCTCTAACCGCCCCACCCTTGTAAATAAGTGTGTCAACATCCCAGGCCTAAGTGATCATGATGCCATATTGTTCGACTCAAACATTGTACCAGCTAGACAAAAACCAGCTCGACGTCTCATCCACCTGTGGAAACAGGCAAATCTTGATGGTATGAGAGAAGACCTAAACCAGTTCTCTACAGAGTTTACAGCAAACCACAGCATTGACTCACCAGTGGATCAACTCTGGTTATCCTTTAAGTCAAAATGCTTGAATACCCTACAGAAACATGTGCCAACCAAGATGACTTCACAACGGTATAGCCAATCCTGGTGCAATAGGAAAATCAGACGGCTATCTCGCCGAAAACAGAGAGCCTTCAGGAAGGCAAAGCAGACCAAAAGGCAAAAAGATTGGCAGTATTACCAAGACATACAGAAGTCATGCCAAACAGAGTGCAAGCTGGCCTTCAATTCATACATTGAAAATATTGTGAGTGACGATAAGAGCAACAAAAAGCTGTTCTCACTAGTCAAAGACCGTAAGTGTGACAGCAGCGGCATCTCACCACTCAAGAAGGAGGGAGTTCCTCGGTCTGACCCTAAGGAAAAAGCGGAGATACTGAATAACCAGTTTTCTTCTGTCTTCACCTCAGAGGATGGCTCATCACTTCCTGTCCTTGGTCCAAGTTCCATCCCGGACATGCCAACCATATCCATCAAGCAAGAGGGCATTAGGAAATTACTATCAAGGCTTAACCCTCATAAGGCAAGTGGTCCTGACGAACTGCCCACACGTCTACTCAAGGAAATGGCCAGTGAAATCACACCTGCACTCACACTTGTCTTCCAGGCCTCAGTACATCAAGGCACAACACCAGCAGATTGGAATACAGCCATCGTTACACCAATCTTCAAGAAAGGAGACAAGAGTAAACCATCAAATTACCGACCAGTGTCCTTAACTTCTGTATGCTGCAAAGTCCTGGAACACGTCATACATAGCTCCATCATGCGGTTCTTCGACCAACATAACATCTTATCTGATATGCAGCACGGATTCCGCAAATCACGATCTTGCGAATCTCAACTCATAGTCACCATCCAAGACCTGGCAAAAGGGCTAGATGACAACATCCAAATTGATGCCGTGCTCCTCGACTTCTCCAAGGCCTTCGACAAAGTGCCACACCAGCGGCTGGCTAAAAAGTTACACCACTATGGTATCCGTGGCCCAACTTTGTCTTGGATAGAGTCATTCCTAAGCAACAGATCCCAGCGCGTTGCAGTGGAAGGCATCTTGTCAGATTCAGCGCCAGTAACTTCAGGAGTACCTCAAGGGACAGTACTAGGACCATTGCTATTCCTTGTGTACATCAATGACCTACCTACACAAGTGAAATCAAACGCCCGTCTGTTTGCAGATGACTGCCTCCTGTACAGGAAGATTTGCAAACCAGACGACATAGCGGCACTACAACAGGACCTAGACAGGCTCCAAGAATGGGAAAGGAAATGGTTAATGGAATTCAATCCTGACAAATGCGAGGTCATCCGCATCACACGAAAAAGGAAGATCATCCAGGGAAGCTATTTCATACATAACCAGGTCCTGAATATAACCAACAAGGCTAAGTACCTGGGTGTAACTATTACCAACAACTTAAGCTGGAACACTCATATAGACCAGGTCTGCAAGAAGGCAAACTCCACCACAGCTTTTCTCCGGAGGAATCTACCATCCTGTCCTCATAAGACCAAGGAGATGTGCTACACAGCAATGGTCAGACCACAGTTGGAATATGCGTGCACTGTGTGGGATCCCTATACCCAGAACAATATCAGCAAGCTGGAAAGTGTACAGCGCCGAGCTGCAAGGTACGTGCTGGCTGACTACCAGACCACCAGCAGTGTCACCTCCATGATCCAGCAGCTGGGATGGGAGATGCTACAACATCGCCGCCAAAGCAGTGTTGATGTACAAGATCTTGCATTCCCTAGTAGCCATTCCATCCTCACCTTATTTCCATCCTACTGGTGCTGCTACTAGAGGCCATAAACAAAAACTGCAAATCCCATTTGCCAGAACAGACACATATAAACGATCCTTTATTCCGTCTGTGGAACGCTTTACCATCCAGCGTCACAGAAGCCCAATCCCTTGACTTATTCAAGTCGGGGCTGGGAAAAGTTGGTAAACTTTAAGGTGTCAGTAGTGTTTTTATCCAGTTTTTAATTGTAAATAGAGGACTCTACACTGCGCCTGTGTCCTGTTTTAACAAAGTGCGATGATGCCCAAAAGGCCCTGCACTATACCGGAAGAAGAAGAAGATATATATATATATCTATATATATGTATGTTGCTCTATCAATATCATCATTATAGGAAGTAAAATTTGCTTTGTCCGTTCACGTGTTATTGTTGTTTATTCAATGCGATTGGTCAGTATTGTCAGTGGTATTGCTGGCTTCTGTGTTTCTTATGCAAATTATTATTGATTCCATTGAAATCAAACATCCAATCGATGAGTAAAATGATTATCAGAGATAAAAATTTTTAGCACGCCCTATCAAGTGAACTGTCACGCTGTTAGTAAAACCATAATAAGTAAGATATATATGCCTCATACTATTCTATATGTAAAATTATCAGGCCCTAACGGGCCTCAAACAGTCTGATAATTTTACCTATAGAACAGTATTCGGCATATATCCATTACTTAAATCTGTAAAATACAATTATATTTGTTTATAAGTGCATTAAAAAAAAAAGAATTATATATATATATTTTTTTTTTGAAAAAATGTACACAGTGTTTCGTGACTTTAAACTTAAATTTATTCCCAAAAATTCTCTGTAAAGGATCAATTATAGATACAAAACACTGAGACTTGATGCAGAAATTTAAAGCGCAATATTTACGTGATTAAAATAAAATGAGGAAGTAATTTTAAGATAAAGTGATACAAAGTAAATTATATACGTATGTATAAATATATAATTGATTTTTGCAGAATTTTAACAAAAAGTTTAAATGTCGCATTGTCAAGTAGAAATTTGAAACAAAAGATATCGCAGTGTCTTATACATCTGTTTCATATTTGGATATTAAATTACTTGAAGAAAACGTTTATGGTAATCAAAAAAACAAGATTTATGATAAACTTGACGAATTTAACTTTCCCTAGCTGCAGATCTGTAGCTCTCCAAAAAATTAATTGACAGACCAGAGAGCTACAGTGCCACCCATTGAAAAAACTGTGTATTTATTGTGCACAAAAAAGTGCGCTGATTATCGATTTAATCATTTAATCTTTCACTGTTTCCACAACAAAACTTACCGTATAAGTAGAAAATTTTAGCGAGACGCAAATTAAGCGATTTTTCCTTAAAAACTCTTAATTTATTTATAGCGAGATGTTATTTTAGCGATTTTAAATGCACATTAAAGAAGCTATTACAAATAAAACGCAATTAATTTTTAGCGATATTCCGTTTTAGCGATCTCGGCACCCTTCGCTCATAATGCCAAAATTAAATCCTCGCTAAAAATTCTACTTATACGGTACCTTATAGTTGTTGTTTATAGCCCTCCTGGCCCTGAAATCGAGATCATCGAAAATTTCGTCTGTTTATACTGCCGTTTTGGTTTGTAAAATTTGGTTTGTAAACGCGCTTCGTGTCGGAGTCAATACTAAATTATACTTGATAGAAGAGTACGGAATGTTTTGAAATCTAAAGTCTTTGCAATTGTGGTAAGAATTAGGAAGAATTAATCCATACACTTGCGCAACTTTTTGTGCGCAATAAATATAGTTTTTTCAATTCGTGGCACTGTAGCTCTCCGGTCTATCAATATATATTTGTCGAAGAGCTACAGTTTTGCAGCTAAACTTTCCCTCACTTATTCATCGCCTGCAATAGTTTATTTCTCTCGGTTGATGCAATATGCAAGAGAGTGTTCTACGTAAACGTATGAATAATTTGGTAAAACGAGGGTCGCGTCATAGACGGCAAGGTGATGAAACAAGAATATCAGCAGTCTCGTTTAAAGTCATTATATCGTAATTTCCATTAAGTAAGGAAGCTTATTTCAACTTAATATATTATACAATTATGGACTTCAGTGTAGGTCGATATGGGGTTATAAGGACTCATGGCAATTGATATTGACCGAAGACACAGAAAGTGATAGCGACCGAGCCTGCGAAGCGGTTTATAAAAAAGCGTTAACTGTCCAAAGTTTTGTTAAGTTGAAATAAGCTTCATTCCGTATAATTTAATTTCAGTTTAGGCAGTGAGACTTAGGGCAGTTTACGCTTTATAAACCGCGAAGCGTTTTACAAAAAAAGCGTAAACTGCCCCAAGTTTTGTTATATATCGTATAATATAAGTTGAAATAAGCTTCATTCCTTATAATTTAATTTCAGTGCAGACAATGAGATAATTTCCTCCTCAGAATAAGGCTTTACAATGATCAAATTTTAAAAGTAACGTCAAGCGGAGTAATACGTTTTTTGATAATATACAAAATGGATAAAATCTTTTATCCAATCAAATGACGTGTTACAAGTAAAATTAAATAATTTCTCGATGAAAAAAATTTCAGCAAGCACAGTTTTTAGCTCTACTTGTCAGAGACCAGAAGAGCTTATGCGATAGTAAGGTGTCCGTCGTCCGTCCGTCTGTCTAGCTGTCTGTCTGTCCGTCTGTCTGTAAACAATTTTTCAAAACGCTACTCCTCCTACAGTTTTGATCTGATTTAAATATAGCTTGGCACACAAGTAGACTTCTCTAAGATACATAAAATAGTGCATCGGTTTTTTTATTTCGATGAATGATATTGCCATGGTTACTAAAAATAGAATTTTCTTTGAAACACCTTTAAAACGCTACTCCTCCTACAGTTTTGATCTGATTTCAGTATAACTTGGCACACAAGTAGTCTACACTAAGATACATAAAATAGTGCATCGGGTTTTGATTTCGATGAATGGTGTTGCCATGGTTACTAAAAATAGAATTTTCTGTGAAATTCTTAAAAACGCTACTCCTTCTACAGTTTTGGTCTGATTTTAATATAACTTGGCACCCATGTAGTCTACACTAAGATACATAAAATAGTGCATCGGGTTTTGATTTCGATGAATGGTGTTGCCATGGTTACTAAAAATAGAATTTTCTGTGAAATTCCTTTAAAACGCTACTCCTTCTACGGTTTTGGTCTGGTGGCAATTGTTTCTTTTCTCATCCTTTGTTATAAGTACAAACCAGTAGAGCTACAGTCTCGACAGAGACTTCTGGTTCGTTAAGTTAAATGCTAAAGTTTTTCATACTAATTGTTAGACCATAATTTACACACTGAATTGTTGACGGACTTTTTCATTATCTCCCTCCAAATCATGACAAGGAGACCGCTGATGTGACTAGTCGGCAAGGGATGCTAATCCTCCACGACATCTTATCCCAACTCTGAGTTTTAGGAGTTCCGTGAACTACCAAGATAATTTTAATGAAAGGCTTCGCTGAATACTGAATGAAATACCCTTGGTATGCAAGAGGTCCGACGGCAATGTATTGAATTTCAAGGTGTTCAGTTAAGTTTATGTTATAAACCCGCAAGGGGGAAACGTGATCCTAACATTAGTGTTAGCTTGATGACGCGACCTCTAAATATAGAAAGGGGGAAACGTACCATTATTTTTTTCCAGTTACGAAAAGACCCTTAATTTCCTAAATGTAAATTCATCTAAAACTGTTTTATGCCATGTAATTCATGTTTATCACCATTAATTCAGAGTGTGATCCTGGTTACATCGGTATTAACTGTACCGGTCAATGTAGTCCTGGTCGATATGGAGAGGCCTGTGCCTATCAGTGTGTCGAGTGTGAAAAGACTGAGTGTAATGTTTCATTTGGGTGTCCAATGACCACAACAGGTAAAGGTATAGAAATGTACAAGCTACGAATAATGTTTCCGTCCTAATATTTACACTAAAAAAAGTTAATTTTTGTTTCTTCAACTTTTTAAGCTCAAATCGACGAGATTGGGGGCATTTAGTGTCAAAGATTCAAAGAATATTATTATTTAACATACATTTAAAAACCAATGTTGGAATTTTTTTCAAAATGGCGAACTTTGGAGAAGAGGGATATTTCACCTTTAAGCTAAATGTTATATTACTTTTGACAGAAAAATTTCAAGGCTTTCAAAACAGAAGCTTGGCTCTTAATCCTGAAGAAAACCACGAAAAAGAAAAGAATGCAGTGAATATTTTGCAGATTGTATCCCTTACCTTCTCGGTTGGAACGTTTGTAGTTCTGGTCATGTTATTGGCGTACAAACGTACCCACAGGAACGGGATCAAAGTGACTGCCAATCCTCGACCTGAAAATTATTCGAAGACAAGCTCAAACTACCAGACTCTTAATGATATGGCCGTTTACAGCGGAATGGCAAAGGTTCAGATAAATCTAAACACATCGGAAAAAACGTTCACAGTTTTCCTGAATACTGATTCGAAAGGAACAACCAACATAGAAGCATTGCGTCGGTTGGAGAACAAAGAATCCGAAAATGCATGCGCTTTGGATGCCTCTCTGAATGGAAATGCTAAAAATTATGAAACTCTTCAATAACTAACATTTCTCTAGGAGGACAAAATATTCTATGTAAATTTTAATCAGCGATATGTATGTTTATGTAGAGGTCATATCTAAATTATTTAGAATTTACTTCAATCTATCTTAATCTTTCATGTTTTCAAAGGCACATATTTTATTTGTTACAAAGACATTATAAGACCTAAGAATTAAGAATACAAACTTTTCAAGGAGAGAGACAGAGAGAGAGAGAGAGTAAAACATTTTTGTCAAACTTTGGTAAAGGAATAAAGTTTTTCATGACAAAGTATCCTAACCCGATGCTTTATTCCAATTGTCAGAGACACAAGAATTTTAAAAAAACAAACAATGACAAAGACAACTTCAAAATATTCAAATACAAACGTTCTGGTAACTTTGAAAAGTCATGATTTGGAAAAAAAAATTGAAATTACACTGAGGATGTTTCCAATATAAATATGACCAACCATGACTTTGTTGTGTTTGAGAAGATGATATTTAAAGTTTCCCTACGTACTCCTATGTAAAAAATTGATTGTTAATTGTGGCCCCATCCTACCCCGGGGATGAGTCATGACTTGAACAATTCTAAATCTAACTACCTGAGAATGCTTCCACATAAGTTTGATATTTTCTAACACAGTAGTTTTTAATTGAGAAAAATATTATCAAAAGATGTAATAAAATATTTTTTTCACAAAATCATAATCATCTCTACATGAAAAAGGCGTGGCCCTTCATTTTAACAAACTTGAATCCCCTTTACCCAAGGATACTTTGTGGTAAGTTTGGTTGATATAGGTTTATAAGTTTTACAAGACGACACGCCAGCTGACAACGAACTTATTTTTAATCAGAACCATCGACTCTTGTAAGCTATAAAAAAAATTAAATAAATAATAACCTATGTTTATTTAACACAAAAACTAATCAAAATTACATGAATTCCTAGTCTATCATACCTATAGTTCAAAACCCGATATCCTTTTCACTTTCGTAAAGATTAAGAAATTGGATGCACATGTACCAAATAAAGCCAATCTTTGAAAAGCCAGACCTTCTTTTCAAATTTTCGTTAAATCTGTCACAGAGCACCACTAGACCAAGGAATCTCTTTCTGATAAAACTAAGAGATGTGAGAATTGTTGTGGTAATAAACAACAAGAGGCCCAGGGGTCACAGCGCTCACCTGAGCACATCGGCTAAGAAAAAGCACATATTGGATCAGAACTGAAAGTTTACTGAGGTTGAAGGGGGGGTGAATTTTAACCCCTCAGGGGATCATATTTTGAATGAACTAGAATTTACACTACCTGGGAATAATTCCATATAATATTACTAATTATGGCTTTGAAGTACTTGAAAAGAAGATTTTAAAAAGTTTCAATATATATTCCTATGTAAGACTTTGGTCGGCCATTTTGGTCCCACCCTAGCCCCAGGGGTCATGATTTGAATAAACTTGATTCTACACTACCTGGGTTGATTCCACATGAGTTTTGTCTTTCCTGGCCCAGTTGTTCTTGAGAAGAAGATTTTTCAAGATTTTTCCTATATACTTATATGTAAAACTTTGATCAGCCATTTTGGCCCCACCCTACCCCCTGGGGGTCATGAATTGAACAAACTTGAATCTACACTACCTGAGGATGATTCCACATGAGTGTTTCATTTTTCCTGGCCCAGTGGTTCTTGAGAAGAAGCTTTTTTAAAAATGCCATTAACTTTTCTCTAATTCATAATTATCTCCCCTTGGAAAAGGACGTGGCCCTTCATTTGAACAAACTTGAATCCCCTTTCCCCAAGGATACCTTGAAGCAAGTTTGGTTGAAATTGGCCCAGTGGTTTTGGAGAGGATGAAAATGTGAAAAGTTTACAACAACGATTGCGACGACAACCACGACGACGACAGACAACGGACAAATTTTGATCAGAAAAGCTCACTTGAGCCTTTGGCTCAAATGAGCTAAAAATAATAGAGCTCACCTCAATGAATGTTGTCTTTAAGTTAGGAAAATGACCATATTAAGTTAATACATGTAATTTAGTAATTTACATCCTAAGATGCAACATACATATAAATGCAATTTTGATAACAAGTCCTGCAGATACTTAAAAATGGGCATCCGAAAACTTCCAACTAGTCACTCATCTAGAAAACGTATTTAAAACCTAGCATCTGAGGCAAGTTTGAGTGTGTTCATAATTTGATGCATCTTGCAAATTTGGCTCAGATATGCTTTATAGTTTCTTAGTATTAGACCCAATAGCCCTGCACCAAAATTTTAACCTGGTCCATAATCTGAAAAATGAATCCCAGATCCAGCATCTGAAGCAATTCTTTTAGTGTGCATCCTTACATGTATCATCAATGCAAGCTTTGCTCAACATAGGGCTAATAATTACTTAGAAATGATACCACTCCAAAATCTTTGACCAGTTCACTAAAATCTAGACAGATCCAGCATATAAAACAAGTTCATGTGTATGCATCCTTAGATTTATCGTCATGCAAGTTTGCTCAACATAGGGCTAATTATATAATTACTTTAGATCTTGAGATCTGCATCCCAAAGATTATGGTCACACCCAGCATCCGATGCATGTTAATAAGTGTGCATCCTTAGATGTATCATCTATGCAACTTTGCTCAACATAAGGCTTATAGTTACACTGTACTTTAGAATGAGACCTGCTCTAAAAACCTTAACCTATTCACTCATCCATGAAATGTAGGTCAGATCCAGCATCCTTAGATGTATCAACGATGCAAGTTCATGAAGTTTGGTTTAAAAAAGACCAAATAAATTTTAAGAAGCAAGACCTGACCAAAAACTTGAGCCTGTTCCAATAACATCTATCTGATCATTCCTTTGCTGAAATTGCAGCATCTAAAACATTGGCAAGTATAATAAAACATCATAGAAGCATGCATTTCTGATAAATGTAGGGCACAGAAATACTTATTATAGAAAACTGTACCAAAAACCTTAACATATGATGATGACGGTATCATTTAAGCTACCCCAACTTCATTGAAGTGAGCTTAAACTTCTCAAAAGCGGAGGAGTCATTTGTCATGTGCTTGTGCTCTCAATTTGCAAGTGCTAGAAACTTATGAACTTTTTCTTAGTCTTATTTATTTTTGTGCAACTTCCATCACGCAACTGCTCGGGAAGAGATATCATCATGTCAGTTTCCTTTCATATCATCTGAAAATAAATATTTTCTACAGTTAGGTGACAGTAGATTGCCAAAATCCTTTCATCCTAGAGAGAAAGACAATAAAATTCATAAATTTTGTTTTATTTTATTTAAAAAAAAAATTAAAGAAAGTCTGATGCTCAGGTTTATAAAACAGACAAAAAAGTGAATGAATTAGTTCACAGAAATACAACTGAATTTACTTAACAGCAGTAATTCTTCAAAGTTAATCATTACAGTTAATCATAAATATTATATAAGGAAAATTATCAAATCTCTAATACACAGTATATACATGAATTCAGGAACAGTCAAACGAAACAACAACCTTGTATTTTTTCATTTAAAATTGGTCAAAAATCATAATTTTTTAATTAGATTTAAAAAATATAAGTATCTAGGCATTCAAAATTGTATATACATGTATTTCATAGTAATTTGGTATCCTGAGTCTTCTATTTCCATCATTAATTATACAAAACAAATGGCCACAACCCCCCAGCCCCTTCAAAGCTAGAAATGAAATAAAAACTCTAAATCTATTTGTATTTGTTTTTTTTTTGTTTTTTTTTGGGGGGGGGTAAACATGTCAACTTTTTACAAGTCCCTTTCTAAACACTTCAAAAAACTTTGAATCATATCAAGAAACATAAAAAAATGGTTGCATAAAAAAAGTTTTCGATTTCAAACTCTATGTCTAGACTTTTAGAATAAAATAATAATTTTAAGAGTTATCCTTCCTGACAGAGAATTGGATATCCTTAACAAACTGATTCATAGATCATTCCGTTGCTCAGAATCAGATCGTACGAATGGTTGTTGTTGCTCAGGATGAGATCGTACGAATGGTTGTTGTTGCTCAGGATCAGATAGTGCAAATGGTTGTTGTTGCTCAGGATCAGATCCTGCCACTGGTTGTAGTTCCTCACGAGAAGATCCTTCTACTGGTTGTTGTTGCTCAGTGTCAGGGTTTCTAAGTCTCTGAAAAAACATATGACATACACTAGAGTAAAATCCAAGTACATAGGCATCAGAAATAAAAATCTATACATCTATCTTTAAAGATACTGGATAAACACAACAATTAAAGTGGTGATCTTCTCAATATCTTTTTCTTGGTTAGAAGTAGGTACATTAAATCGAAGTTTCATCAACTTACACAATGTCAATTACACAATATGTCTCTAACAAAACTGTAGCTCTACAGGTATGTACTTATTATATATGTTTGTGAAACACTATGCACCCGGCGTCAACAAAGTTCAAAAAAGCTATTTTTAGTATATTGGTCACAGTTAAGGTCACAAGGTCATTGACCTTGATGTCATTTGAAAGAACTTTATTAGTGGAGTATGCATATTAAATATGAAGTCCCTATCTCCTATGGTTCAAAAGTTGAGGCAAAAAGTAGAAAAAGCTATTTTTAGCATATAGTACACAGTCAAGGTAACAAGGTCATTGTCCTTGATGACATTTGAAAGAACTTTATTAGTGGAGTATGCATAGCAAATATGAAGTCCCTATCTCTTATGGTTCAAAAGTTATGACAAACAGTTGAAAAAATTATTTTTAGCATGTAGGTCACAGTCAAGGTCACAAGGTCATTGAACTTGATATCATTTGAAAGAACTTTATTAGTGGAGTATGCATACCAAAAATGAAGTATCTATCTCTTATGGTTCAAAAGTTTTGACGAAGGTTAAAGATGACAACAGACAGAAAGACAAACAGACAGGACAAAAACAATATATGTATCGATCCGGGCGCATAAAAATTATCTACTTCTGTATCAAGTCTTGTGGAAATCTGGCCAAAACTGTAAGATGAGTATTACTTTGAAACAATTTGTCTAAGTATAGTTATCTACTTGTGTAACAAGTCTCACTGAAATTGGATTTTTTCTAGTGTTGGCAAATCGGACGATTTTTAGTAACCGGTTACTCGCTTAATCTTCCGATCGAGTACCCGGTTACTCGGATGATTTTTTTGCTATAGTTTCCGTATGTATTATTAACCTCATCCTTTTACTTATTGGGAAAAATAATCCACGAATGCAACGTACATTGTATATGAGTTTTAATTTATTTACAAATACAAACTTAAAAAAAACACAACATCTTCGAACACTATTGATTTTAAATGTCACTCGAAACATTCAATTTGTTTTCGTTTAAGAAAAAAAAATAATCAACACATGACCCTGTAATTGCTGGTTGTTTTTGTGGAGTTTCCTGCAAGTCACTGGTTTCCGAATTATGTTTCAATCTAAGGTGATTTAGCATATTGTAGTTCCACCCGTATATGACAACTCCGATTCACATAATTTGCATTTGACAGATTTCGATTCAGTCGGTTTTTAAAAAAATATATATCCACGCTTTAGATGTTTGAGGCGGCATCTTGTGAAAGTAACTTCCTCTAACTATCACAGGTCTATTTAGGTAATTATAACTCAGGTTTTCAAAACATGTACCCCCCTGGTAATCAAAGCCATCAATTATATACGCTGTGAAAACCAATCAAAACAAATCGATCCCAATTGTAAACCAGTAGAGCAAGCCTAACAGTAATTAACGGTAATTAATTTAGGGAAATGTGCCAATATACATTTACAAATCGCATAAAAAATCATTTTAGACGTATTTACTATGAAAAATGTATTTTTATCCGAGTAACCGAATAGCAGTTTTACTAACCGATACTCGCATCGTTCGACGGTTAACCGGTTAACCGGGTACTCGTTGCCAACACTAATTTTTTCCTATTTTTCAGTAACCATGGCAACACTGTTTATCATAACTAAAAATTGATTTTCATGTATCTTGGTGTAGTCTTCTTGTCATCTTCCCAAGTCAAGAGTTTCTGATCCGCTCCGCTCCACACAAACCCTTGACCGAATAGGCTAAGTTTGACGGGGTTTGAAATGCGTTCTCTGAATGGCCTCATGCAAGTTTTCAGGAACCAATCAAAATCATTGTTTTATTCAAACTGAAACTACATCGTAAACAGAAAAACACGTCAGTTTTAGTCCCAAGGATAATGTATTTTTCATTAGATAGCCCTTCTAAAGGTTTGTCTCAGTTTTTTAGTTGAGTTATATTGAATTAATTACCGATTACCAATATTATCTCGAATTCTCTGTTGAATTCTTTTACTCTGATTCGCTAATAGCAGAGGTCAGGAGAGTTCAGAATATGTAAATCTCACTAGATGGCGTGACAGTAAACCCCGTCAAACTTAGCCTATTCGGTCAAGGGTTTATGTGGAGCGGAGCGGATCAGAAACTCTTGACTTGGGAAGATGTCTTCTTGTGTGACAAGTCTTATTAAAATGGAACAAAAAACTTTAAAAGTGGTAGTGTTTTGAAACAAATTCATGGAAATAATAAATTTTAGTTCCCATTTCAACATCCCATAGTGAAAACATGAAACAAGGTGTCATGTTTTTTTTTTTAAGTCTACCTATGTACCGAGTCCTATTGAAAATGGACCAAAACTGAAGGCATTTTGAATTCCTTGTTTGCCTACTTTTAGTAACCATGGCAATGACATTTGTCAAAATCAAAGTTTGATGCTTACAATTATGCATCATAGTATAATCTACATGTGTATCATGTCTAACTGAATTCGAACCAAAGTACATGTAGAAATTTTTAAAAATTTTTTTAAAATGCAGAAGGACAGGCAGCTAGACACCAATACAAACACACACGACAGACACACAAACAAGGATAAAACAGTACACCCAGTACATTGAGGTTTAAAAAAATTAATTTATACCAAGTATTACTTACATTTCGCACTTTAATTACAGCAACAATGACAAAAGGAGTACCAACTAACATGACTACAGCAACAATAGTAATTACTATCTCAGGTTCACTGTAAAAAAAAAGATTGAGATTCAATTGTCATGCATACAAAACCATAGGTAATCGAAGATGACGAAGCTTACCTCAACAAATGTTATCAGTATAAGTATAGGGGTCCTAAGTATATAGTATTTATCCTGACAACAATATTCAAGCAAGTTCTGTTTAAACAGGTCTTAAAGTTCACTAGGGATTGACATAGGTCAGATCCAGCATCCGAAGCAAGTCTGATAGTGTCCATCCCTAGATGCATCATCCATGCAAGTTTGGTTCAGGCAGGGCTTATAGTTACCAGGGAATGGACCTGCTCCAAAAACTTTAACTGGGACGCCAACGCTAACACTGACGCCGGGGGTATAGCATTATTTTCTCAAAAAGTTATCTCTCTTATCAGAGTGATATGTTACACCGTAACTTCAAAAATTAATTTAAAGGAAAAATAACTTTTTATATTTATTTTAAATTATTTATCTGTGAAGCAATTGGACATTGTGCACACAAGAAAGAATAAGGGTTGTTAAGACTTAAGTGTGAAAATCTGAACTCTATGACATGTGCTTATAGCAATATTTGCATTATGTTTAATAGATTTTAATTCAAAATGTTTTTATTCATTTAAAAATCTATATCTGTGCCATTTAATTATCCATAATTAATTAATATTTTCATACATGTCTCACTTTTTCAATTTTTTGACAATATAAAAAAAATTACTCATTTTTCTATTCCCCATGTCAAATTTTCTTTATATCATGTTAAGGTCAAGATCTAGTAAATAACTTCAGACAAAATTTTTGGTGCTAGATCCATTATGACGTCATAATCAATTTCAACTTTCTTTTTCCCGTACTTTACGGCTTTAGCAGATTTATGCAGAAAAAAAGGTATTTTCATGACATTCAATTTGAAATCATATGAAAAGTAAACTGGATACCTATATTAAATTTGATATTGATTTAAAGGAGAGGCCACTAACATACTAATTACTGTTTTCTGAGAGACTGTAGGCAATCTGGATACATTTCCTCTGTCGAATATAAAAAAACTCCAATATTCATGACTGGTTTTCTTAATTTTTCATTAAAAAAGACAGTTTAAAATACAGTTTTTAATCTTGTTCACCTACAAATTATGCCCCGAAACACCTTATTTGACCAAGCTATAGTTGTAAAGCATCAATAAATGAATTTATTTCACAAATCTGATAAATCTGTAGGCACCTTTCATTTACTAGATCTTGACCTTAAGAAATATGAAATGTTCATTTCTGAAAAAGTAAGAAAGGCTTCATACTTCAAACTATTTTCTATTTGAATCCATTGCTATTGTTGTTGATAGCAATCAATATTGAGAATTTGAAAAGTTGGTGAAATTTTGGAGCAGAGGGGTATTTCACTCTGTCTGCATCATTAGAGGTTGACTTGGATGCCATGATGATATATAGTACATTATCAGTTTCAGAGAGGTCTAATATGGATTTAGAAAATCTATAACTGTGACTTACTTATTGCCTTCAGACTTCCCAGAGGTTTTATTGGGTCAGGCTGCTGTTGTCTCATCTCCATGTTCAAGACTGGTCCCTTTGTCACGAGTTCCTTTAGCACTGGTACCAGTGGTTTGCTCAGTCGTCGTAGCTCTTTTATCTTTGAAACATTTTGCCACTATACAACATGATAAAAGAAAAAAAAAACATTATAAATAATTACAAACTGTTCTTCCTGAAATTGTTTACATGTATCTCATTATTCATTTCATTATGACAGATAATATATTTCATTGGTTGATGTGCTCAACAGTCAGTGTTTATTCAAAAATGTGCAGGCTGGGTGAACAAGTTCATTGATATACACATCATTTATAAAAGTTTCAGGCATATACATTCATTTCTTTAAAAAATTTATTTTGCATTTAAGCTGGGATAAATGATAGGGCTGTGCAATATTACCGGTATATCGGTATATTGCGGTATTATCCACAACGATAATATATCGTGATATAAAAATCAGATACCGGTATTTCACGATATTTATAAAAATATATAAAAGCCTCCTTTATTGTAGAAACTGCTGAAATAATACTTGTAACTTCACCAGGCCTTTTCAATATCGTTAAAAAAAATACTTCGTCAACTTTCAGAGGCAGATAGAGAGAAAAAAAGAGAGAGAGGAATTAAGCTTTTCATTCATTGTCGCAAATTTAAATATCTTACTTTAAAATAAAATTAATAATTAATAAAAAGACTTTTAAATAAAATTATTAAGAAAGAAAATATATATATAAAACATTTCTACAGGGTGTATACCATGTTTACTGTGGTTCCCAAAATCTCATGAAATCTACACGATCGACGATGAATGTTAGGTTCAAGATACATATTACAAATAAATGGCCATCAATGTTTTCACTTGATAAAGTGATGCTTTTTATTATTTTTTAACAAGTTTCATGCCATTTTAAATAGTAAACACCTTCATGCTATACCAGGAGCATGTATATTAAAAACAATAAATATAGGCCAATACCGTTCCTGATCGTATGTCATAACATGAAATTAGGTCGTGTCAGACTAAAACACCAAACGCCTGAAAATAGGTCACAATTTCTTTCTGGCTTTAATTTTATTCTGTGACCACATAAACTTTCTATTTAGTATGTATTGTTTTAATCATTAAGTTACATTTTATGCTATTTCAATAAAACAATCCCCCCCGCTCCCCCCCCAAAAAAAACAAAAAAATAAAACAAAGAATATACTATGCATAAACTTTTTTATTCAATTTGAAAATACATCAAATAAGTACATTTTGTTTTGATTTTTTAACCTGGTTTTTGATTAAAAGTTCTTATAATTATGCGTACGATTAATGTCTTTTCCCCCACCCCCTTTAAAATTAATAGATAAATTCAAATAGTCTTTGATGATAAATTCAAATAGTCTTTGAACTTGACAGCATTTTAAACTTTCTGCACAAATTTATTAATATACAATTATGGACTGTTTAGAAGGGAGACATCACGAATTATCAGGTCTGAGTAGGGTAATCACCCGAGGGCTCTTGCGCCCTCGGGTGATTACCCTACTCAGACCTGATAATTCGTGATGTCTCATTTCTAAACAGTTCATAATAGTTTTATTATCCTGAAGAATATACAATTATCAATTAGCTAGAGTAGAAAATAGTAATCAAACCTCTTATTTTCTTCTAATCTGCTCCGATTCCGTATACTTTCAAAATATGTCAAAAGACAACTTTGACGTCATCGTTAGAATTTATTGTTTACCGATCCCGCATATTTAGCCATTGTACTTATGTACTAATAAATAGGAGTTATCTCGCTTGAACCACTGTAGTTTTATTCAAAGGGCGACAACACAGAAATAACCCTGCATGCTTGCTTACGCTATTTCATTGTCATCTGAAGGGAGATAACAGTTGTCTCCCTGCGCGTGAGGGGGACATCACGAGTTGTCTCTTTGCACGTGACCTGCTCTAAACCAATCAGATTCACTGTATAATTCTGAAGGATGATAATGATAATTAATCTACAATATATCGCAATATATTGCATTATTCAAAGTAAAATATTGCAATATATCGCAATATGGTTTTCACTTGCAATACCCAACTCTAATAAATGAGTTTTCTGGCATCCTGCCAAATCAAATTCTATTTTCAGGAAAACTAATTACTTCAAAATATCTTACCTTCGCTTGCATTTGAAAGTAGGTAGAAGTCACTGCAGGTCTCACATTTATTGTATCTGACATTGAACACATAGCAACCATTTTCGTTATTCCATTCTGGGCAGCCTTTTCCATTTATCGGTTTGTCTGGAGCACATCCAACTGCCAGGTCTGATCCAGGGACGACAGGCAAACACACAGCTATTGAACCATTTCCACATTGCAAGTTGACGATGTCAGATTTGTATGTTTCGTTTCCTTTCAAAAAATAAAGCTTTGAAATCGGCTCTTTAGGTGGATCACATTTGGGTTCCTATCAAATAAAACAAAACAATTTTGAGATTGACTGCTTATTTATGTCGCTTGGCATTTCATAGCTGAAGCCCCTTGCATACACCCATGAATTGAAAAAGCTTGAATGTTTATTGAATTTCAGAAATTAACTTTGACAATAACATTAAATATAAAAATTAATTTACATAATGCATATATGGAACTTTACTAAAGACATCAAATTATAGCTTGTTGTTGCTCCTAACAGATGAACTTTGGGTTGTGAATAAATTTATTGACAATCTATTTGATTTTTGGTACCATTTCTATTTAAATCCTACCTGATTTCCCTCAGATTTGCCAATCACTGACGAAGCAAAACATAGTAATAACAGGAGAACCATGCCAATCTTTGATGAAGCAACCCTATTGAACAACTGTAGGAGAGTCATGAATGGTGACAAATCTTGCCTTGGACTATCTGCTCCTCTCATTTTTCCATCCCTGAACTTATTCTTGTTTGTTCCTTTAAAAGACAGATAATAATTATTTAGCACAGAATCATGAATGGTGACAAATCTTGCTTTGGACCATCTGCTCTTCTCCTCTTAAATCTTTCATCCTTGAACTTATTGTTTGTTGCTTTAAAAAATAATTATTAGTTAGCATATAAAATTCATATTATAATTTTAAGTCGAATGTACTTTATATTTCCGACTGTAAAATACTGCTTATAATTGTATTTAATCTTTTTCATTAGATACCAACAAAAGAAAAAAAAGACTGAGAATCTATGTGAATGCATGTGAGATTACTATTGACAACTCAATCTTAAGTGGCTGACTTTGCATTTTTTTTAAAATGCACTATTCATATTTGATAGTACAAGGGTTGTTAGAAAAGTTTGCGGACACAATGATTTAAGGAAAATGTATTGTGTACTGTGAAGTATGAACTATGTCTGATTAAATTCCTATCTTTTGTTTATTAGTATGTAAAAAATCAGGCCCATTTACATAACTTTTGAAAATTTACAAAGATTTTTACTTTGCATGGAGCAATCACTTGACATTAAGTGACATGACAATCAGATTTCAAACACGTTATTTAAGCTTTTTCATAGTTCTAAATATCTTCCATTCTTAGCATTTTCTTTTCTTTTCTATGTCAGCGCAGTTAAGCAATCAGGTAAGAAAGCAATGCAAAAATCTATAGGGCAACATCCATGCAATAAGTGGGGAATTGAGATATAGAAGGAGTTGATCATTGAAAATGTCAATTCTTCCATTCTTATAAAGCTTTTGAAACCATTTGAAAACTTTTGTCCTTTATACATGTAGGTAATTTTCAGCAGCATCTAGAAGCATTTTTAAATTTGTCTCTTTTTGGACATTTTCCTGTCTGCACACATAATTTTTAGTAGCTCGATGCTCCATGATGTTCAATGACTTTTCCATTCTTGGCTTTGTTTTTACATGTTGATTACTTATAAATCGTTATAAAACACTCATATACCCTCCAATTTAATTCAAAATTTCCCAAAGTGACGTTTCATGAATACTGTAGCTGCAGGTAAAATATCATCAATCTTTTTGCACTGCAACTGTCCAATTTTTTAAATATTGATTCATTAAAACTTCTATGTAACGTAAACTTGGCATGTTCCATGAAGCATGTTTTATTAAAATAAAATAGCTGTATATTTTTTATTGATCACTGGAAACACAAAATCTTTTTATATTTAATGGAAAATAGGTAAAGTTTTTATCTGAGGATTTTAACCTGTTTCTTTGACATAGTGCACTCAGAGTAGAACTTGTCCGCGAACTTTTCTGACAACCTTCATATTTCAATGTCAAAATATCATTTGCTATTGTGAGAGTAAAGAAAGGAAAAATGCTAATTAATCATGGGTTTCCTTTCACACTCGAAATTATTCATCTGAACTTTAACAGAAGTTAAGTTATTTCATATTACTGAAATGCACATACCAGGTGTTATCAATGACTTTAGATCAGACAAAGAATTTTTGTCATTGATCGCGTCCTTTTCTTCTATTGGTCTTACATCAGTCCCAGGGTTTTTGTTCGCGTCCTTTCCTTCTATTGGTCCTACATCAGTCCCAGGGTTTTTGTTCGCATCCTTTCCTTCTATTGGTCCTACATCAGTCCCAGGGTTTTTGTTCGCGTCCTTTTCTTCTATTGGTCCTACATCAGTCCCAGGGTTTTTGTTCGCATCCTTTCCTTCTATTGGTTCTACATCAGTCCCAGGGTTTTTGTTCGCATCCTTTCCTTCTATTGGTCCTACATCAGTCCCAGGGTTTTTGTTCGCATCCTTTCCTTCTATTGGTCCTACATCAGTCCCAGGGTTTTTGTTCGCGTCCTTTTCTTCTATTGGTCCTACATCAGTCCCAGGGTTTTTGTTCGCGTCCTTTCCTTCTATTGGTCCTACATCTGTCCCAGGGTTTTTGTTCGCATCCTTTCCTTCTATTGGTCCTACATCAGTCCCAGGGTTTTTGTTCGCATCCTTTCCTTCTATTGGTCCTACATCAGTCCCAGGGTTTTTGTTCGCATCCTTTCCTTCTATTGGTCCTACATCAGTCCCAGGGTTTTTGTTCACGTCCTTTTCTTCTATTGGTCCTACATCAGTCCCAGGGGTTTTGTTCGCGTCCTTTCCTTCTATTGGTCCTACATCTGTCCCAGGGTTTTTGTTCGCATCCTTTCCTTCTATTGGTCCTACATCAGTCCCAGGGTTTTCGTTTGCGTCCTTTTCTTTGGTTGGAAAATATAAGTTAACAGACAAAATTAAAAAGATGTGCAGAAGCTAAAATTAAAAATTAGTTGCCAAAATTTGAAAAACATAGGATTGTCACCAATGGGCATTGCCTAATTGTTTCATTTGTTTGTTGTTTACCATTCCTCTAGAGAATTTTTCACTCATATGGAGAATGTATATAGCGCATAGATTTACTTTTTTAGAAGTCCTGGACACAAAATTACTGTCTATATGTTATTGTGTACCTAAAAAAGCAGACTTCATATTTTAGTGGCTCTGGCGCAGACTGTGATGCGCTTATTCATAATAACCGTTAATAAATGAATGCGATATGAAGTTTTTTTTAGGGATGGCAATCGATTACAGAATTGCTAATCGGTTAATCGCAAGACGTTCCGACCGATTAACCGGTTAGTCGAATCAAGATGTTTATTGTGATGTTTCTACATATACACAAGAAGGCTATAAAACTTTTTAAGACATATTAATTCTAATTCTATTAATTATCTTGATCTGGATGTTTTATGTGCATAAGAGTATATCTTATTATAAATTCTCTATACAAGGAAAAATTAGAAAACCATGAATTTTGCCTGAGAATCCAGACACAGAGATTTTTCCAACGCAGACGTAAAAGGAGTTTATTCTGCATTGTCGCCATGATCAAAACCATGTCTAAACTCTCACTTTACTTACACTGATTTTTCTAATATAACTTAAAAGATAACGGCAAAATATAGACATACTTATTCAAAGTGCTAAATGGTGTTGTTTTTACTATCATTACAAATTCACTTGCAGAGCAGTCTGGATAACAACATGATGTTTTAAAAACAGCAATTAACACTTTACAAACTGACCAATTATCCTGTGACCTCAATCAGGAGAGCTATAATAAATACCGCCAAATTATTTAATTACAAAATATGTAAAAACACTTAATGAAATTTAAGCAGTGGTTTCCTTTCTAAAAAGTGAATTGTAAGAAAATATGACCCAATTTACAGATATATTTTATTTTTTCCGACTAACCGATTACAGATTTTCTAACCGATTAGCATCGTTCTGACCGATTAATCGATTAACCGGTTAAGTATTGACATCCCTAGTTTTTTTCATTTACTTGCTTCGATCTGCCATTTTATCTGGCATTAAACATCGAGCCTGATTATTTATCTATTTCAATCGACAATAAGCCTATATAAATGTACATGTAAATTTAATTCCATGACTGTTTAATGTGACATTTTTTCAAATTAACTTTGAGCATCAATTAAATTTTTAATGGGTAATTAGCACTTATCACTTACACCATTCAGTTCAACTGTGTCGACCTGCCTACTCAATACCGTAAATCTGGAATTTTTTGCTGTAGATAAATTTTTAGCAAATTTGCGAGTTCTTTGTATTCGCAAAAATATTTTTCTTAAAAATAAAATACCAAATGAATAAGAAAATGTAAACAAAGCAGTGGTAATTCGCAAAATTTTGAAACGTAAAAATTAATCAACACCATTTTGACAAGAATTCGCAAAATAAAATTGACGTAAAAATTTCCAGATTTACGGTAGGTGATGATCTGACAAAGTACATTGCACATGCAGTATTAGTTACCCAATACTACTCTAAAATTATTACACATTATTGATCTTCCTAGTCAAGAAAATACTAACTTAATTGTTTTTAATTACTAGTAAATGGTAAATAAATATTCAACACCAAAACAATGACCACACAATAAATACCTTTAGGCTAATTTTAGCCAGGTGGATATGCTAATTGAACACCTATAATCTAAAACGATGTTTAAAATTATTTAGTGCAAGATGTTTAAATTTAACTCAAACAGAAAGACAACAACAAATTTTTTTAAATTATTTTTTAGCGATACATGTGTAGTGCTACTTCATGACTACGCCAAAAACTCCATACCCGATGACTGCGCTAAATTTTGAGAAAGTTAATTTTTGAACACATACAATATTCTCTTTTAAATTAATGGATTATGATATTTTATTGTTATACATGTACGAGACATGTATGTACGAGGGTTGATCCAAAAGTAATGTCACTGTGTCAATATCTTTAATATTTGGTGTCATATTATCAAATATAATGTACCAAAAGATGCATAAACATAAATCTAATCAAAATTGAAAATTTCATTTAATAATGTTCAATTGAATTAATTTTATAGATGTATTAAACATTAAACACAGAGGGTGTGGCCGCGTCACAACTAAATGTCACGTTTTAAAGTAAATATTGTTAGAATGAAAAAAGACAAACACATTTAAAAAAGTATCTAAAAAATCGTCTAACCATCCTATATTTTAAAAGAAAAAATTTTCAACATTTTCTAATCTTTAGTTAAAAATTAAATGGCAGCATTGTTTTTTTTTTCATCATAAACAGTATTGTTTATATCTGATGTATTGCAGAAAGGAAATGTCGAAATAGAATGAAACACAAAAACTAGTTGTAAATAAATGTATTTTACCTTCAAAATTGGGAAATCACAAGAGGAAACAGTTATGATGGTGAATCAAACTCGCAGAGGAAAGAATGTCAACGAGAGACTTGTTCATAGATGGTTTCAGAGATTTTGGGCGGGTAATAGGTAAATAAATGTTCATTTGGGGACAGAAATACCGAAAGATAGGAGGTCGAGTGAAAACGCTCAATGGCGTCGACGTTGTCGTAAACTAGATTTGTGGCAGTCTGAGTGATATGAGACACTTTTAAGTTTGTCTTATGGTATTGTTCAAAGAATTTTGATGAAGGATTAAATTATAGATAAACTGTACAATTAGTGCCAATTGTTCTTAAAGAAAATATGTGAATGTTTTGTGAATTTCATTTTTTTTAATAAAACAATGAGAGGGCCTTTTTAAAAGTGTGTGACAGCGCATATCCGTTTTATGATGTTATTTAGGTGCGGGAACTAGCTACCATAATCGCACTCTGTGTTTAATTCGATATTTTGAAAAGTGTAAGTCATTTTATTTTGAATTTTTCAGTACTGATCTAAAGTTATATAACTTCCATCATGTAAAATTTTGTTAATTTACGTCAAGTAGGAGAAATTTTATCGAAGTTGTGACATTACTTTTGGATCAACCCTCGTATACAACTTTTCTTGTTGTCAGTGAAAGCTCTTTATAAATAAAATTTAAAAAAATATTTAAAAGATGGCAAAATTCTTACATACCTCCAAGCACTTTGGATGGAATTGGATTCTTGGTTCCAATCAGTGTTATGGTGCACTTAAAGGAACTTATTCTTATGAATGGACCCCTAGCTATTAAAAAGGAAAAAAAAGGTGAGTAAGCTCACATACCCCACAATTGCTTGACAATACTTAGTACACAGAATGAATGATAATGATATACATTACTAACATACATCAAATAAGTAGCCCCCCCTCCACCCTTTTTCAATCCTTTTTACAGATGTTTGTCACATTTGAATACAGATCTGTTTGTGATCCGGAGGTGCACTGAAGAAACATTTTCAGGCATTAAAACAGCTTCTCTTTAAGAAACAAGGTATCATTTAAAACATCTATCGGGTTATAAATACGGGTTGGTCACGAGATTAAATTCCATAAAGCCCGAAGGGCTTTATGGTGAATTTAATCTCGTACCAACCCGTATTTATAGCCCGATAGATGTTTTTAAATGATACCTTATTACTTATATTTTACATTTATGACTTACTCATACTTTAAATTTGCCTGATAGTGACTTTTAACGTGTGAACTGCGTTATTTTTCAAACCCAACGGCATGTATGTAATCTACTGAACGCGCGTCGACCCTTTATGACGTCACAGAAAAATTACATCAAACATTTATCTATACGCACATCTATGACCTCTTGACCCCGTACTTGTGTTTATACAGTTATAGATACGCATTGCTTTCAGTAGTGTTATATAAAGGAAAACATTTGCAAATGTAAATATTCATAATTAAATAAGCTAGGTTATATGATGCACATGCTAGCTAGACCTTCTCCCCAAAGTTTATACACAAAACAGTATATTGTGGCCCAACTTATAATTTCAAAAGGGGCATAACTCCTAAAAAATAAATTGAATCAGAATTTCTTGTGAACAAGAGGCCCACGGGCCTTATAGGTCACCTGAGTATTGTGCAACAATTTTCAAACAATTAAATTTGGTTCGTGTCTTTAACCAGAGGCCATGAAATTCACAATTTTGAAAGAGGCACCATTGCTTATCATAATTAAAGACTTAGCATGCTTACTCTATTTGTAATACGTAATATCCAGAGGAAGATCAGAGTAACATTAACATAAGAGAAAATGCACTTCCACTTTATAACCAGTTGTGCACCTCATCCCAAAGGAACCACTGAACCTGGGGCCACATATTTCAAAATTGTGCAAATTTTATCATAAAATGGTTGATTAATACCAAAGAGCAGATTTCAAAGCATTAATTTATTTTCAGACTTTGTACCCCCCCCCTCACCCCCGACCCAAGGGGGGGGGCATAAAAAAAAAAACAATTTTGCTAGATGCAACTTTCTTCATCATAAATATATATACTTGGATCATTGGCATAAAACCCAGGAGCAAAGGAAAGATTTCAAAGAATAAATGCATTTTCACTATAAAACCAATAGAGCCCCGCCCTAACACCAGAACCCCTGACCCTGGGGTAATAAAATTCATAATTTTGGAAGAGGCACTCTTGCTCATCATAACTATGTGCTTGGATAGTTTATTTCATACCCAGGAGCAGAGAAGAAGATTTTCAAAGAATTAATGCATTTTCACTATATAATCAATAGGGCCCCACCCTAACACCAGAACCCCTGTCCCTGAGGCCACAAAATTCACAATTCTGAAAAAGGCACTCTTGATCAACATAACTATGTACTTAGTTAGTTTATTTAATACCCAGAAGTATAGAAGATTTTCAAAGAATAAATGCATTTTCACTATAAAACCAATAGAGCCCCGCCCTAACACCAGAACCCCTGACCCTGGGGTAATAAAATTCATAATTTTGGAAGAGGCACTCTTGCTCATCATAACTATGTGCTTGGATAGTTTATTTCATACCCAGGAGCAGAGAAGAAGATTTTCAAAGAATTAATGCATTTTCACTATATAATCAATAGGGCCCCATCCTAACACTAGAACCCCTGTCCCTGGGGCCACAAAATTCACAATTCTGAAAAAGGCACTCTTGATCAACATAACTATGTACTTAGTTAGTTTATTTAATACCCAGAAGTATAGAAGAAGATTTTCAAAGAATAAATGCATTTTCACTATAAAACCAATAGAGCCCCGCCCTAACACCAGAACCCCTGACCCTGGGGTCATAAAATTCACAATTTTGGAAGAGGCACTCTTGCTCATCATAACTATGTGCTTGGATAGTTTGTTTAATACCCAGGAGCAGAGAAGAAGATTTTCAAAGAATTAATGCATATTCACTATATAATCAATAGGGCCCCACCCTAACACCAGAACCCCTGACCCTGGGGCCACAAAATTCACAATTCTGAAAAAGGCACTCTTGATCAACATAACTTTGGACTTAGTTAGTTTATTTAATACCCAGAAGTAGAGAAGAAGATTTTCAAAGAATAAATCCATTTTCACTATATAACCAATAGAGCCCCACCCTAATACCAGAACCCTGACCCTGGGGTCATAAAATTCACAATTTTGGAAGAGGCACTCTTGCTCATCATAACTATGTGCTTGGATAGTTTATTTAATACCCAGGAGCAGAGAAGAAGATTTTCAAAGAATTAATGCATTTTCACTATATAATCAATAGGGCCCCACCCTAACACCAGAACCCCTGACCCTGGGGCCACAAAATTCACAATTTTGGTAGAGGCACTCTTGCTTATTATATCTATGTACTTAGTTAGTTTATTTAATTCCAAGAAGTAGAGAAGAAGATTTTCAAAGAATAAATGCATTTTCACTATAAAACCAATAGAGCCCCGCCCTAACACCAGAACCCCTGACCCTGGGGTAATAAAATTCATAATTTTGGAAGAGGCACTCTTGCTCATCATAACTATGTGCTTGGATAGTTTATTTCATACCCAGGAGCAGAGAAGAAGATTTTCAAAGAATTAATGCATTTTCACTATATAATCAATAGGGCCCCACCCTAACACCAGAACCCCTGTCCCTGGGGCCACAAAATTCACAATTCTGAAAAAGGCACTCTTGATCAACATAACTATGTACTTAGTTAGTTTATTTAATACCCAGAAGTATAGAAGAAGATTTTCAAAGAATAAATGCATTTTCACTATAAAACCAATAGAGCCCCGCCCTAACACCAGAACCCCTGACCCTGGGGTCATAAAATTCACAATTTTGGAAGAGGCACTCTTGCTCATCATAACTATGTGCTTGGATAGTTTGTTTAATACCCAGGAGCAGAGAAGAAGATTTTCAAAGAATTAATGCATTTTCACTATATAATCAATAGGGCCCCACCCTAACACCAGAACCCCTGACCCTGGGGCCACAAAATTCACAATTCTGAAAAAGGCACTCTTGATCAACATAACTTTGGACTTAGTTAGTTTATTTAATACCCAGATGTAGAGAAGAAGATTTTCAAAGAATAAATGCATTTTCACTATATAACCAATAGAGCCCCACCCTAATACCAGAACCCCTGACCCTGGGGTCATAAAATTCACAATTTTGGAAGAGGCACTCTTGCTCATCATAACTATGTGCTTGGATAGTTTATTTAATACCCAGGAGCAGAGAAGAAGATTTTCAAAGAATTAATGCATTTTCACTATATAATCAATAGGGCCCCACCCTAACACCAGAACCCCTGACCCTGGGGCCACAAAATTCACAATTTCGGTAGAGGCACTCTTGCTTATCATATCTATGTACTTAGTTAGTTTATTTAATTCCAAGAAGTAGAGAAGAAGATTTTCAAAGAATAAATGCATTTTCACTATAAAACCAATAGAGCCCCGCCCTAACACCAGAACCCCTGACCCTGGGGTCATAAAATTCACAATTTTGGTAGAAGCACTCTTTCTTATCATAACTATGTGCTTGGATAGTTTATTACATACCCAGGAGCAGAGAAGAAGATTTTCAAAGAATTAATGCATTTTCACTATATAATCTATATAGCCCCGCCCTAGCACTAGAACCCCTGACCCTGGGGCCATGAATTTCACAATTTTGGTAGAGGACTCAATGCTCATTACATTCATGCCATCAGTTTGCCTGCTTGATGTCCAGGAGTAAAGAAGAAGATTTTTAAAGATTGCAATAATTTTAGTGGTTTTGGCCCCACCCCTCAGGCCCCAGGGGGGCGGGGACCATAAAATTCACAATTTTTGTTCCCCTTCACCCATAGATGCTGTATACCAAATTTGGTTCAAATTGGTTCAGCGGTTTCAGAGAAGAAGCTGAAAATGTTCAATTGTTAACACACGACGCACGACACACGACGACGGACGAAAACGGATAGCAATAGGTCACCTGACTTACTCAGGTGACCTAATAAACTGTTAACCTGGAAATTTTGGACGATGTGCTTATTTGACTGTATTGACCATTTTTCTTTTCTCATCAGAATTTACACACATCAAACTTTAAATCATATATAAAGCGTCACAACAGACATTGACCATTGTACAACTTTACCACTTAAGCGCTTTTCACAGCTTTCCTTTATTAGAACTACATCAAAGTCACTGTTAATTTCTTTTGTTATTAGGCCATGCAAAAGTAATTACTTGGTTCTCAGGCCTTTTTTCAAGAAATATAATGAGGGAGGGAGGATTTTTTTTTCTTTTTTATTGCCCCCAAAACATGATGAGGCAGCTTTTTACATTGTACAAAAACCTCAAAAAATGATGAGGGAGGTGATTTGGTGTTTAGATTTTATTGAATTAGCAATAAAAAGGGTCAATGAGGCACCCTTGGAAGAGATGAGGAAGGGCCTGAGAACCAAGAAATTAATTTTTTTTGCCTTAGTTATGAAAACAAAGTGATATATATAATCTCCTTTTTATTAATTATTGAATCTTAACTAGTGTATCAAATACTGCATGACATTGTGTAATTTAGTGTAATTATCACGCCGTGCTTGACTTAGCTTGCCACCTCATTCATTAAAGAAATTACAAGAGGCCAATTTATTTAATCAAATCTTACACATGCTGATACATGTAGTTTGAACAAAAATTAAATTAACGTGATCCTGACTCTGCCTTTGTATCCCCGTGAATTCAAAGATTTGAAACTCTTGATTAAATATTTCTTAAAAATTAACACTCGTCAATTTTCGTAAACAAAAAATCGTCAATTTTAACTTGTCAATATTACCACATTTACAGTACATGTCTACACAGTATGCCCCTATTAACTACAAAGTTTCATGAAATTCTGTTTAGCTATTTGAAGTATTTCCAAGGAGATCTTTAAATTAAGAATTAATGATAGTTTTTCTTTTTCTTCTGCAGACGTACTTTTTTCCACGGGGTCATAATTCCGCGGAATCTCAATTTCTGTTCAATCCACAGGTAGAAAATTATGCGGATTTCTTAGACTGTCACTATATGCCTTACATTTATATCAAGTACACTTGGACATATTTCAGCAGAAAATTGGTAACCGCGTACATAGCATAAATTAATACCAGTCGGAAAAAAGTACTTCTAAAGTATTCTAATTTTTTTTAAACTTATATAAAAACTAGTATGTGCATACTTCTTTTCAAAGACCATATCTCCATTGCCATGGACTGTTCTCTTTCAGAATGACTTGATATCTTCACAACACTGATTTCATTTAAGTCTTTTAGATCTGTGGCAGTCTCAAACTTGCTCTACAAAAAACAAATTTGGCATGAGAGTGTATTCATATTTGACTGTAAATACTAAACAGAAGATTTAAACTGCCTTTCACAAGTCAAAGAGTTGAAGTATATTTTGTATATAAATATTGAGCTCGGAAGACAACAAAAACTTTCTGAAAACATTCCATGTTGTGCAGTATTTTTTTTTTTTAATGTCATTAAAATCAATGTAATCTTTCCCTTTCACTCTATTACCACCCACCCCAACCACTGAGGATGTTACATTGAAGAAGATTGAGTAAATGGTATACACGGTAGAAGCAGAAGCTTGTTTATATTTAATATCATAATACCAAATCTCTCTAAGATATATCCCAATAATTTATTTATTTTTAACTGTGTAAAACTCATAGATTCTTAACCAGTGCAAGTTGGCTTTCAATTTTTTTTCAAACTCTCATTTCTTAATTTTTTATATTTTGAAAAGATACAAGGCTTGTGTAGTGGCTCTTGAAAATAAAAAAAAATTAAGGAATGAGAGTTTGACAAAACTGGTTACTAAAAAGGACTGTTTATATGGGGCAAAACTTCCCTTTATACAAGCAAGGCTACCTATCCTGTTAATATATAAAATATTCCTGAAATATCTGTTGAATGAAATATACAAGGGAGTACAAGAATTCAAAAATTGTAATCAGAATCACCCTAGGTGTTTCATAACACATATGTCAAATAAGAAGAAAGGCCAACTGCACAGGAGTGGTGAAACACACTCAGTTAAAAATGAGAGTTTATTTTTGTAGACTACATGTAGTTACAATTAATTTTATAATTTTTTTGATAAAAATAATTTTTTTAAAAAATGGCTGATCCTTGGGAAATAGACTTGCTCTTGGGGAACTGAAATCTTGCTAACTCCCTCAATGATATACGAGGGTAGATCCAAAAGTAATGTCACAACTCTGATAAAATTGCTACTAGTCAAGGTAAATTAATGAAATTATTCATGATCGAAGCTATATTGATTACAAATCAGTCCTGAAAAAATCAAATAAAAATTATTTATACTTTTCAAAATATCGAATTATATACAAAATGCAATTGTGGTAGTCGCCTCACATAGATAAAGTTATATGATGGATGCGCGCCGTCAGTATTACATTTTTGAAAACGCTTCCCCTTCATTCCATTAAAAATATCTGAGATTCACAAACACATTCACATATATTTCTCTTTTTAAAAGAATTATTGGCACCCATTGTACACTCACTCTATACATAATTTAGTTCTCTGTCAAAATTCTTTGTACAGCACCATAAGACAAACTTTAATTTTTCTCATATCGCGCTCTTTTTGGACAACGTCAGACACCACTGAATGTTTCCGCCCAACATCCCATCTTTCAGTCATTCTGTCCTCTGCTGATAACTCAATGACCCATGACATGCTAAAAATTACTGAAACCATCTATGAACAAGTTTCTTATTTACATTCTTCTTGCTAAGTATCTGATAAATCGTTGTAACTATCTCTAAGGGCGATTTCACCATTTTGAAGCAAAAACGCATTACAGATCGTTTTAGCAGTTTTCGACATTTCCTTTGTTCAATACAGCTGATTAAAACAACTATGTTTATGATCAAAAAGCAATGACATCATTTTAGTTTCAAGTTAAGACTAGAAAATGTCGTAAAAATTTGCCTTTTAAAATATTGGGCAATAAGACACTTTTTTAAATGCTTTTTAATCATGTTAATGTGTTTGTCTTTTTTTCATTCTAATAATTTACACTTTAAAACTTGACGCGGCGACACCCCTTATATTTAATATTTTAAACTTCTATAAAATTCATTTAAGTAAACATTATTAAATGAAACTTTTAATTTCAATTAGATTTATTTTCATGCATCTTTTGGCATATCATATTTGATAATATGATGCCAAATATTAAAGATATTGACACAGTGACATTACTTTTGGATCAACCCTCGTACTTTAACTGAGTGTATACTGAAAGCCATTCACAATCTTACCATCAAAACTAGTCCAGAAGAAATGTTTATATCTAAAATGCATGCACTGTAAGTTGGATCAGTGGCCATGGAGGATGGGCATTCTTCTGTTGTAACCACAGTGGTATAGTTTTATAGCAATATAGTTTTTCTTCTAAAAAAAAAAATAGTATCAATGAAAGACCATAAAGGGGCCCAGGGCACCATGCAAAAAATTTAGATCCAAACAGACCCCTTTCCTTTGACATATTTTGTTTAGGAGTTATTCCCCCCTAGCTGCCATCTTGTAGGGCAACATTGCCAGATCATTTTATTATTTAACAAATTTCAATTTGTTATACTGGTTACTGATGTAAAGATAACAGTATTATTTCTTGTATAAATATATATTTTGTTAAAGCCTCTATTAATTCATGACTATAAGATTCTAATACCCCCCCCCCCTATATTTCTTGCATGCATGTTTAAAATTGGTTGCTCAAAGAGGGGAATTCACTACTTTGCCCTATAAGATGACAGCTAAGGGGAATAACTCCTAGGCAAATTTGTCATAGGAAAAGGTTCTACACTATAATCAAATTTTATTTGTTCTGGAGTTTTGTAGTTTTACATAGCTGTTTGTAAGAGTTAGCCCAAAAACCCTTTAGTCAACATCCTCATTCTTGACTCTGCCAAGTGTTTAGAAATGCAATTTCCCAATGATAAGCTGGAAAAACAAATATGTTTTGAATGATTCATTAATGGAAACTTAATAAAAAAGAAATTTTTTTTTTGTTTGCATGGGTTAGCTACATCTTATACACAAGAGACCCATGGGCCACAATGCTTTTATGGTAAACAGTTACCGAAGTCACTTTATCCAGATGTTCTGCATCTGACTTTTTCCCAATGATTTTTTTTTTAAAGTGGACCCTCACCCCACTTGACTTATAGGGGTGTCTTGATTTAAACCAAAAAAAAAAGGAACACTGTCAGGAATTGCTTCAGAATCCATACTGGTATTAATACATTCATCATGGATTTGTTTTTCTTGTGAGAGAAAGTTTTAAAAACTTTCATTATAATATCCCTAATTTGGCCCCAGTAAAGCCCTTGGGCCTTTTCCTAAATATA
This sequence comes from Saccostrea cuccullata, assembly GCF_032062105.1. NCBI lineage: Eukaryota > Metazoa > Mollusca > Bivalvia > Ostreida > Ostreidae > Saccostrea > Saccostrea cuccullata. The sequence continues at coordinate 474,297 of NW_026932593.1, forward strand.
TTTCAAAGAAAACTTGATGGAAGGTTTTTCAGTGATATTATTATACACTCAAACTGTTAATCAATTAGTCTATCATCCATGTTTAAAGCTGCTTGGTCAATGTTTACAAAGTTAACAAAGTTGAAAGAATTACACAGAGCAAAGTCAAATGATGGGTGCAAATTTATTACAATGTATTATTTCTTCATGACACTAATAAAGAGTTATGTTTAGATGCAGAGCAGAAAATTCCCTAGATGTCAACATATCTGTTAAATTCAGTCTCTGTTCTTTGAACTGTGAATATACATCAAGATACGCAGGTTAGTCAACAGTACCAAAGTAGACATTTTAAAGGTTTTTTAGTTGCATTTCATTTACAAAAGTGAATATTCCCATGAACTTCGACCTTTCATGCTTGCACATTTCTCATTAAGTGCTAACATTCTCCATAAATCAAAGTACTGAAAGCACTTATGGAAGTTGAACATGGTGTAAATAAAATCTTTGAACATGAGGTTCAGTGAGTGAACAGTTTTATTATTTCAAATACAGACAACTGTTTCACATTTTTTGAGTTGCAACAATCTTGATCGAGAAAGACATTCAGAGACATTGAATAGCAAAAAATGCATGGGCCATAATGCTTGCCTGCCTACATTAGTCCTTTTTTATACCCCCTGCTTGAAAAGCGTGAGGGTATTTATTAATCGGGATTTCCGTACATCTGTTTGTTACGCTTTAGGCAGGGTTTCAGATTGGCGTCGGCCATCGGCCATTTGTCGATAAAAATTCAAAATGGCAGGAAAAAATCATATTCATCTGCCAAAATGGCCTATAAGTTTAACATTGAACAGACATAATGGCCGATTTACTTCTCTATGTAAAGGCCAGTCCCCATTCAGATCCGATTGTTTTTTCTGCAACTGCAGATTGATTCAATCAGCCAATGACATTTTGGCATTAGATTCTGACAAAATATACATTGTACTTGATTTTATTTCCAAATCCAAGTGCAATGAGCATAAAAGTAGTGATGAATATTTAAAACATCGAAGGAATCCATGTCATGTTGTTATTTTTACCTCCATGCTAGAACATGAGGTCGGGCTAATAACAGGAAGCAGACAATATTGTAAGGTTTTACTATGCAAAGGAAAACATTTTTAGTCTAGGCAATCTGTAACCTTAATCATACATATGATGAGAAATACAGGTCTAATTTCTGGATAACAATTCTAAAACTCGCAATATTAAGAAATAAATACATGACTGTACATGTAATGAAAGGTGGGACTAATATCAGTAAAACACCCATTGAATGGAATTAGGCCATAGTTTTTTTATTTTCTGTTTAACGGGAAGCGCCGACCCAATTTTTTCAAAACACGGAATAAAAATAAAACAGGTCAATTTCACTTTTATTTTCAAAATACCCGCCGACTGTGTCATTCAATGATGGTTTGAAATAAAATCGGGTTTGATGTACACCTTATTTCTAAAGAATCGTGTAAACGTTTGACAAAGCCTGTGTTAATCAAAGTCTTTTACGAGCGTCTTGATGATTACGATGTCGTAACCAGTAACTAGTTTATCACACTTCGCGGGTTCTATCAAGTTATCAAGAAGCAAGAATGTCATTTCAAGACATTAATAGACGGTTAATTTAAATCCATTTATGATAAAAACAAGCAAGTTCTTGAAATGGGAGTTAAAGCATTGACAACCTAAATACACCATGTGCACATTGAACTGTGGAGCATGTGTCCAAATAGTTGGGGTAAGTTTTGGGACGTTGTCTTGATATAAACTTTCTGTTAAAATTTATTAGTGTTTAGCACTTTTATGTTTTTTTTTTCTTTTAACATGTTTAAAGATGTTTGCATTCTAGATTAATTTAATCACATATGGTACATAACAAGTTGAGGTAAAATTCGCGGCAAAATTTTATTTTACAATGAATCGTGTCTAACTATATCAGGGACATAAAATGATGATTAAAATATTTTAGATACGAGTCCATGTTTATTTGGTTGAATAAAATGAGGCTAGGATTCCTGCAGAATTAAAAGAGTTGGTATAAAATACTGACAAGCGAAGTGACAGCTATATTGGAGTTGCACATATCCTGTGGAAAGGTAAGGATAGAAAGAAGTGGACAATTGAATACTTTAGTGCAAAATGGACAAAGAACGATACTATTGTTATTTATTTTTATCTTTTAAGAAAAAACTCTTAAAATATTTGTATCTTCATTTAGAAAAGAAAACAATCTCATGTAAATAGTTGTTTTTTTCTACTTTCTACCATTTACTACATGAATTTGATTAGCTAATAAAGTACCGTATATACTCGCCTATAAGTCGGTTTTTTGGGAGTTAATCTCTGGTCTTAAACTCTTTGTCCGACTTATAGGCGAGCTATTAAAAGTATGGTTTTATATGAGGTCAGTCCATCTGGTATACAAGCTAATTAAATACAACCGACTTATAGGCGGACCGACTTATAGGCGAGTATATACGGTATCATAAAGGATTTTTTTTTTTTGCAGTTTGATTTCTTGGCAGAGACCCAGCGATTTGTGACGAGTTCAGAAGACTTTCACGAGGACTTGGCTGTTGTTCATCAAAAAGTTCAGCTGACATATTTCCATTCAGAACCTCAAGAATGTGTTATCCCTTTATACTAAGATAGCATTGTCAAGTTAACTATCAACCCCACTGCTTTTTTTTTCAACTTCTGTTAAATCCTAATATATATGTAGCTTAAAACATTTGTCATGACTTTTATAAATTTTATACAATAGTTAGATGATCACTTGAAGACCTGTGTAAAATTTTAAGCAGTGTGGTTTTTTCTGTCATCTGCGTTTATCCAACATTATTGTTGCTGTATAACAAATGTAAATTATATTATATTGATTTGCTTTCATACTAGAAAAAATTTGCAAGTGTGATTAACCACAGTAGGATAACTCATGCAGTTGTATTTAAAATCCTAATACATTGTAAACAAAATTCTAATGCAATTGTTTTGTTAAACACTTTTTCATTGGCTAATGCACTGATGTTTGAAGCAGTAAAATGAGCATTAACGAGCGTGAAAGCTTTTTCATTGTGACGTCATAATAGAGCGACGCAAAAACACAATGCTCCGTGACGTATTTCATGTAACAAAATTCATCAAAATAAGACATAAACAACAAACAAAATGCATGGATTGCATTAGAATGGGAATAACTGATCTTCTAATTTGGTATTTGCGACCGTTAATGCTGATTTAACGCTTACGCGTCGCCGGTAAAACTCAGTTTGCGACCGTTAAATCAGCATTAACGGTCGCAAATACCAAATTAGGAGATAGTTATTCCCTAATTGTATTGTGTTTGCTTTCGTTTTTCAACATTTAAATGAAAAAAAAAAATTCATACCAATTATTGGTTTTATTTTTAATATGGCCCCGACTCGACAAATTTTGATCTTTTATTTTTATTTTTATTTCGTCCCCTCGACCCAATTTTTTCTGAAAAATTCCCGTTAAACAGAAAATAAAAAAACTCTGGCCTTAAATAAAAAAGAATTCCCATTCTGTTTCAATAAATTGATTTTGTTTAAAAGAAACAAAATATTATTTTCTACTTTATTAAAAAGAATAATTGATAAACATTTTTGATTATTTTATGTTTACGAAGTAAATGATTTTTTTTCACAAAAGTCTGTGAGAAATCTGAATAAGTTTAACTTTTCTATTGGCCTATAGTTTTAGGAACTTAAGGACAGAATGGCCTATAACTTTTCTGGTAAATATGCCATATGTCCTATAGTTACTTAATTTCAATCTGAAACCCTGTTTAGGTATACCCATCTCTTATCCGCAACTCCTCTAACACCACTGAACAAAATTTTCATAGAATCTCTATTACTTATTGCCGTTGTGCACCTTGTATTATTACTTTAATTTTCATCCTACACATATTTTGGGTTTCCCATTGCAAAACATGGACACTGCCATTATATTCATATTAGATCATTTATCATTTATATCACTGCTCACAGTCTTCAAATTTGTACTATATTTTTCCTTTGCACTTTTACCCATGTGTTATGAAAAATTCAGTTTCGCAGGAATAATATCAATGTTGATAAAATGTGGATTTTAACACAGCATCCTTTTAATAGCTAATGGGTTTGTTATATAAAACATCGATATCTCTATAAATAAAAATCAGTGTGCGAAATTAACGCCTGACCGATAGTCCGAATCTATCCCAAGTTGACTCAAGCTATGCCGATCTGAATTTAAAAAGACCGAATTGTCTATCCCAATTTTGGCCATGGGTAAATTCAGATTGAATAGAGACATATTATACATTTGTACATCTCTGGATTGAATAAAAAATCAAACATGTGGTTTAACAAAAATAATTCTGAGACATAGTTTTATATTTTGTATATTTTGTGTTAAAGTATTATTATTAAATCTCAAAATTCAGAAAACTGCGTATCTTTCAAGAAATAAACGAAGATTGTGTACTACTTTTATCCGATGCTGGCTTCCTGTTGCACATCTGTCGTAGCAAATTCTGGCCGCTGCTTACTGGATAGAAGCGTGACATTAAACACAAAGTGAATTTTATAAAGTCAAAAAAATGGAAAGCAGCTAAGATAATTTAAGAGTTTGTGTCCTTCACAAACATAAACTTGTCTGTAGAATGAAGTTCATATGCAACGAATCTGAAAATAAACACGGCACATATTTTTGTGATGCACGGACATCGATTTTATATTTTATTTTGACAAGGTAATAATGAGAATGTAACAGATACATATACTTCATCAATAAAATGCATGCGATTAGAAATGTATACCTGTATATATAAACGAAAAAGTGTGTACAGTCAAATGAATATTTAATACATGAATATAAAAACGAGCGCATTTTTTTTCGTGTCCACTTTTTTGTTTGTGATTTTACGGAGAGTCCCATTTCTCTAAGGTCTATCCCACTTTAAAATGAGAAAGTCCGGTGGGCTATCTCATTCTTCTGGTTAGTTTCGCACACTGAAAAATGTATTTCAATTACACAAACATTATACATGGAGTACGTCAGAACTTAATCTTTTTTAATATTGTGAAGAAAAGGGCAATACAAAGTTAAAAACAAATATTTATTGACAGAACATAAAAACAGTGGTATATGTGAGAGTTTGTGTGCGTACAAATTATCTGGTATGTAAAAGAGGTTTTCCTTAAATATAAAAAAAATATACTTCATTTTGTTGTTTTTAATCGGATTTTACGAAAACATCGGTGTCCGTTTTTGGTTTTAATATTTATAACAGAGTACTATAGTTTTACTGCTTTTGGCAGTTGATACTGCTGATTTAGTAATAAATACGCATGTTTCCTAAAGTTTTTATGCATTAATGAATTCATTTAAACCAAGAAAATGTTCGTGAAAAGTTTGAATAAGACTAAATTTACCGTTTGCCATCAGTATGTAGAGTTGTCGTTCGTATCTCTTTCAATGTATGACGCTACACTTAAAATGAGTTCCATTATGAAAAACTTTCAATGCTCTAAAAATATAATTTAGTTTTACATATGTACTGTACTTTGAACGAAATCTAATATTCAAAATAAGATTACTTTATCATTACATTTACTTACATTAATTATGAAAATTAGATTAATTCAGGAGAAAATGACATGAACTATTTGTGGCGGATGTTTAATATGCATGTTTTCTGTTGAATATCATCGGAGTAAATCGGCCGACACAGTAGCCTCGCTTTTGGCTCTATATAATCAACACAAATTACTGCGCATGTCAAATACGGGATGACCATGGGAGATTGAACATAGTTCAACTCCCAAATATACTGGTATGAAGCACCATGAGCCATATGTTCAAAAGAATTTGAAAAATATAATTTATGTTGTAAATACCTTGCATCTCCTCTTTCTCCATTGAGCCTCTTCTCTTCATGCGCCTTAGAAGCAGTGTAACATCCATCATGATGCACCCATTTTCCAGATTGTCTATACTCATCCATGACCGCTCAGGACCTTCAATATCTGCAATCTCACTGCATGGAAAGGAAAAAAAATTTATTTCTTTAAACACTCAAATTATTTAAGCTTTATTAAATATCATGATACAATTTTTTAGACTGATCCCAAAGAAGTTTTGTATGTTCCAAAGAAATCAATGTCCAAAACGAAAGGGATATACAGAAAAACTGTTACAGTTGTTTTTAACATGTATTGTACAAGTACATGTATGTGAAATCACATTATTTCAAGCTAAATACATGATCCTATACAGTTGAACTTCGGTATCTGGAACAACGATATCTCGATTCGATGGATATGTCGAAGTAATTTGGAAGTCCCAACCTCATATTCTTTAAGTATTTTACTTTTGATATCTCGAATCCTCGGATATCTCAATTTTTTTTCTCAGTCCAATCAGGTTCGAGATAACAAAGTTAGACTGTATTTTTTCACCTTTTCCACTGTAGATTCCAGTGGAATAAAATACAACCCAAACAGACTATCATGGACTATTCTGTCCAATTTAAGCAAAAGAATGCATGGTCTTTTTATATAATGCTTTTTATATAATCTTTTTAGGAGGAATATCTTTACATCTAACAATTAAAAAAATGCTCTCATGATATTTCATCAGACCAACAATATTGCAGAACGACACATATCGTAAACTCCTTAAATATTATGATAATATAACATAGTTACACTGAAATTGGCGTATCCACGTTCCATGTTACTCCTGATGTCATTTTCGTGCCTGAAATGGATGTAAATCAATAAAATCCCATTCATATAATCTGACTGACATCGTTATATTATTCATATGTTATATCATCACAAATGCAGGGCTAACAACCCCCCTCCCCTTTGAGACTAGGGCCAGGGTCAAAGATGGTAACTGTGGGGAAAATAAGCCATTTTAATGAGAAAGGATGCTCAGAAATTAAGAACATAATGATGATGAGCCACAGGGTCATGCTTAATGGGTCTAACAATCAGAATCGAGAGCCCTGGATCATATTGTCTAGATATTATGCCAAAATACAAATTTTACCGAAAAATTCTGTAGTTATGGATACTTACCTTTATCATAAGTCTTCCACTTGGTCTGAATATAATGGGACCTTCTCTGTGGCTTCTGTAGGGAAAGTTGAGACCCCACAGATCTGGTTTCCTTGGGAGTAGCAACAACCTTAAAAAAATGAAATGTATCCATAAATACATAAACAATAATCACTTGGGGTTTTTTTTCATCGTGTTTATTGTGGTTAATTTATAATATATCAGTTTATTTAAAAAATATATATAAGTTGATATCAAAAATTAAATTATGAAAACTTGAGGCAGTTCCTTTTCTTCTTCATTAAAATAGAGTAATATTGCAATTAAATTTTAATAAGATTACACAATAGTTACCTGTTCTACATCTGGAGATGCATGAGGTACATCCACAGACTCCTAGGGTACATCTACAGACTCCTGGGGTACATCCACAGACTCCTGGGGTATATCCACAGACTCCTGGGGTACATCTACAGACTCCTGGGGTACATCCACAGACTCCTGGGGTATATCCACAGACTCCTGGGGTACATCCACAGACTCCTGGGGTACATCTACAGACTCCTGGGGTACATCTACAGACTCCTGGGGTACATCCACGGACTCCTGGGGTACATCCACAGACTCCTGGGGTACATCCACAGACTCCTGGGGTATATCCACAGACTCCTGGGGTACATCCACAGACTCCTGGGGTATATCCACAGACTCCTGGGGTACATCCACAGACTCCTGGGGTACATCTACAGACTCCTGGGGTGCATCCACAGACTCCTGGGGTACATCCACAGACTCCTGAGGTACGGCTGGAGAGTGAGGATCATTGGCACTTGCATCTGTGGGCACCACCTCTTTCTTGGGCTCTGATTGAACAGTGTGGGTCACCATCACAGAAACAAGTGGAATCTGAGGATTGAAATGTGATAATGTAATATTTCTTAAGTCCAAAACTGAATTGAATAATGATTAAAAAAGTAATAATAAAACAGTCATAATATGGGTATGCAATATCAATTATATGGGATGCTAAACCGTGTAAATGTATAAGGCTACCAAATTGAAAATCATTCTAGTTAAACCATCATGTAATATTTTCCGCCTAAAATCAAGAACTCAGATGTAATCAAAGTACTGAAAGTACTGGGAAGCGCTAAGCATATTGATTTGGAATTCGTCAGAATTATTTCAATTTAAAATTACTGATGTAATGAATTCTAAGCAATATTTTGACAGTACGATAGCGCTAGGTCGAGCACAGTTTTCAAAAAGTATGAGTCTTGAATATGTGAACCCCGTTGGAATATGAAATTAAATACTGTCTCATGCCTTTTTTTTCAAGCATTATACATAATCTTCGTATGTCAAAAGATCAATCAATTTCACTTACAGTACTATACAAGAAATTGCAAGAAAATATTTTTCCGTGTAAAATTTTCTTTCGAGATGGTAATCGAGTTTTCCGATCAAATTTAAACTCTAAATGTACATGTAGCTATACTGTCTTCCCACATTTTTTTTTATTAAAATAGAAAATTTGGTGTTAACCAATCAAAATTGTGGGAAGACAATACTTTTGCTGGAAAATGTATGCATTGTATTTGAAAAAAATGTTAACACTTGAAAATGTCGCTTAAATTCCTCACATTTACGAGCAACACTGAAAGATAAAATTTTCTGGTGATCATATTTAATAACAAATTCATTCTGTGTTTACAATTTTTCCAAATTAAAGACTGGCATCATGTTTATAACTACGTCATATTTAAATGTAATTAACATCCGTAGAATTAACGCCCTTTATGTCAGAGATAATATGTTAAAATACATTTTAGTATAAAGATATTATATTTATTTTTTTATGCTATCTTGTAATCTTTGATTTCAAATATATGATTTATAGTGTACATGTATTTGCATTAACATTTGTGTTGATAAACAATATATGTCACTCATTAGTAAATGATACGTTTTTGCAATAAAAATTTTACACTTTTCTTCTTTGGATTAAAAATACGTCAAACCCGTCATACGTTAAACCCCCAAAAGTACTTTTGACTACTGTTGAAATAATTTAAAATGCTTTAGTATTTTTTGCGGACGCCTGGTGCTTTTCACCATTCTTTACTTGTGTTTGTATAATCTACCATGCAAAACATGTTGAGACGAGAAACATCTCTACGGCATTGTTGTGCTAGTTAAAAAGGAATACCGAAAATTATTGCTCATAATATTTCGGCTATTTCAATGATTAATAATTCAAGAGTCCAAGAGAGAAAATACAAAATTAATCTCAAGTATTAAAAATTTTCATGAAGGTATCAACATTATTTTATTTTGTTTTTATTTAGTCTTCATTAAGATTCGAGAACACAGCTGAGACACATCTATACATAAACTATTTAAGGTCATACGCAACGTAGTTTGAACTTCTTTGGGCTCTTCCCTGGAGTTGAAGAGTTCCACTAAAAGAAAGACCTGTGTGCAATATTTTTAATGTCTATATATGAATTTGTACACCTCTTCTAAAACAATTTTTGATGAATTAAAATCTGGAATTTATGTTTTATAATTTTTATACATTTTTATTTGAATAATGCAACAATTTTCAAAATTCGATATCTTTTCAAAACCTCTGGTAAGGAATGCTGATTTTTTGTCTATGAACATGTAATTATATTATAAGTTTAACTTTGGAATGTCTTTGAAATCTGTCAGTAGGTAAGGTACGTTGCGTATGTCCTTAATCCTAGTTCTCTACTTCAAGTATTACACCGTTTGTTTAACATTTTATCAGCCCTATTTCTGTCCATTGTTAAGAACGCCAATTAAAGTTTTAGCATTTTTCTTAAATACATTTAGAACAAATTGTCAATTTTACTTAAAAAATATTCAACAATTGTTTTTTTTTTAAATAAAAATAGAACTGATAAAAAAATATTTGCTCTATTAATTTTTTTTTATAAAGCCACTGTCTTTTTACTGTTTTGTGTATTCATGTGTTATTTTTGCTTTCTACAAATAAACCCCTAGAGACCTCCACCATTTTATAATTTTTTTTTATGTCCCTTCTTTTGCAGTAATGTTGTCTAAAAACAAAAGGGTGCTCATTAATATGTAGTACTATTGCCTACAAGTATATATTGTGACAACTTCTTTACATTCGTTTGGTGTTTGATTTTTCCCGCTTTTGAATATAGGTGAAGGTCACTGTGTATCAAAAGCACGTGTTTGAACTAAGTACTTCCCCATAGTTCATAAAGTAAATAAACATTGATAATTAAAATTAGACATGTTTATTTTCATCACTTTAATGCAAAAAAGGTCTTAAATATTATGATTTTAACTAATGAATCATTTTTTGTATCGGAGCATCAATTCTATTTATAGAACGACTTGTGATTGTTGGAAAAACCCACATGTGCATTAACAAGTGTATTGCTTTTACCGTGTGTATTATATGACAGCAATTAATTACTTTTGATGGTTATAAATTAATTTTGAACCAATTAAAAGCCTTATACTTTGTAACATACCAGTATATTGCATTAAACAAAAAGTGACAGCTAGGCCTATTGCATCATACCCCGTGCCGCGATTCGCATCGAGTTCACAACAGGTGTACAAAATGTGTACAGTAAACGCTAGGATTCTAGTGATTTGATTTGTTTTATTGAAAGAAATGTAACTGATAACATTCAATTGGTACACAATTAATAATTCATGCATAGCGGGAAGCATGGCGGCAACATATGATGCATGGCGGGAGATCATGAATGCATGGCGGTACCGCCATGCAAAAACGGCCTGGGGAAAACACTGATCCTATCTGAGTTTTAAATCATGTACCGGGTATGTATTGAATATTCAATCACTATATTGCATGTACATAATATTAAAATAATATACTGGTTTTATCATTAAGTAATTGCGCCATAGAGACAGCAATTGTAAGCTAAGTGGTACCAAATTAATGTGTGCCGACATGATTTAAATGAACTACAATGTATAGAGAAGAGCATGATAAGAACTGCTCTTATCGTCTAACAATGTAATTTTCCTTTACCTTACTCAGTGTTACTACATGTAATTGCCTTCTATTATTAGAAATGTACGTAACGCAGCATTACACAGAAATAGCAGTAAGAGAGTCGGGGATTTCCAGTTGCATATTTTTAGAATAACAAGTGGAGTTATCTAACTTGCTTAATGTGGCGCTGGATCCAGAACGGAAGTAAATTTACGCTGACAGAAAGCGCTTTGCGCTGCGCTTAAAAATGTATTCGTTGAATTGCATCAGGCAAGGATTGTAAGGATGCCATATACAAGTATCACTAATTTAGACAGTATTTAAATCAATGAATAAGACAAGTTTTGATGTATATAACGTCTTTGAAATGGGTCCTGGCAGGGGGCCGGCTTGGGGCTTATGATAGGTAGACAGTAGTGTTGTCAAATCGGTTAAAACTCAGAATCGATTAATCGGTAACATCGGTTGACCCTAACCGACTGATCATCGGCCAATAATCGAATCGGTAACCTTTTGCATAAAATAGGCATTATACTTTATAAAAATTAGAATTTTATTGTTAAATAATGTAAGCAAAGGTGCATTGTATAGATCAAAATTATAAAAATAGTATATATGCAGTTTAATTAACGATTTCAGTAATACAGATTTTTGCATGATTATATAGGAATTATTTGTCCTGGGAAAAGTAAGCATTGACAGATCAGGTTTTAATTTACATGATCATCTAAAATGTATATGGAATTAATTTTTTAAACTGTTATAAGACATTTAATATTGTAAATTCCTTGTCATTCCGTATGAAATGACAAGTGAATTCCCCCCAAATACTGAAAATTAATATATTTTATTTAAACAAGTAGTTTAGTTTCTTCAGTTTAGAAATAAAAATATCATAAAATTTAGAGCAAAGAAAACAATACTAATTTTTCAAGCTCCGCCCCTCATCCAATGGTAGGTAATACAATTATCAAACAGTGTTCAATAATTAAAAAAATAATTATCGATGGAAACCAAGATTTGTTTAATTACCCAAAGCTGAATCTTTGACACTAATATCGCTTGGGGTTGAGTTTTGTTGACGTAATTATCATTATGATTATGGACACGCGCTTGGTATGCACTATACCGGTTAGCATAACTTTATGACACGCTTGGAATTAATTAAAAAAAGAAAATGTTCAGATATCACTGTTAAGTACTTATAAAATAGATTTAACTTAAATGTTCACACATGCACATTTTAAAAACGTATACCGATAGTAAAAAAAGTTGACGTGCTACTTTCGTTTTAGATTCGTAAATTTTTTTTTTAAGTTACTGAGCATGAAAAATTAAAGTCACATCCAATTTCTGCGGTTTTTTGATGCGCACTTTACATAGGAACTGCGTTTTTTTCAGGACTTTTACCCCCAAAGTTGGGGGTGCGTCTTTTACAACATTGCGCACAATACTCGGGATTTTACGGTATCTTTTAATTAATGTCAAACATATTTTAAGTACATGTATTTTAAAATAGTAAAGGACAACTCTTGAAAGATATATATAATATATTGATAAAAAGAGTCTGTTCTTGAAATAAAAGTGAGAAAACTGTAAAAAAGATATGTGCTGAAATATACCGATTAATCGATTGTTAAAATCTCCAATCGATTGTCTAAAATCGACAGCCTTTCCGACCGATCATCGATTATAAATCGATCATCGTGACAACACTAGTAGACAGACTACGCGGCACAACGATACCTCCGCCCATGCTGGTTGACACCTCGGCCCTGACGGGTCGGCTCAAAATTGTTGACACCTCAGCCCATAACGAAGACTGCTCGACCCGTTAGGAATAAAATTAAATTTAGTTCGTTTAGATTAGTTTAATTTTTTTGGGTACTTTCATGCCACGGTAATGTAAATGTGTACTTTGAGTTTGTATATCTAATCACTATACGTATACTATAAATATACAATAATTTCAATATCTCAGTATTTTCTAACAAACCACATCACAACATCAAATTACAATCCCTTGATTAGGAGGTACATGTTATAGGTCTACACAGAAGTTTTTGCCCTGGTTTGCAATATTTATTGATTTAGTTATTTTTGATATATTTTACTGCTAAATTTAAAAACTCATATTTTTTTCAAATCAATTCAATAAAATATCAACAAGGGTTTCTTAAAGGAACTTTTCATTAACATGAGTGTCTCCCAATTATGGCTTCTCGTAAAATTTTAACTCCTTATAGTCACCACCCCATATGACACGCGCTTGAGACTCTAAAGGATGCACCGCGTCTTCTTGTTTATTTAATGATTAGCACTTATGATCAAGTTACTAATGGACTGTTTTTCGTTAATTGCCGTCTTGGAAGATTGAAAATGAATCAAATTAATTTTCTTTTACATTTCATATATATATTACAGCATAAATAATAAATATATTTAATTGAAATATTGTATTTCTGTTTGGGCCGAGGTGTCTTTTATGTGAGCCGAGGTGTCTGCAAATTTGGGCCGAGCCGTCGGAGCCGAGGTGTCGTTGGGCCAAGCAGTCTGCCAGGGGAAGGGTATTTTTGTAGTTGCTGAAGAAAAAGATCAATCATTTCATAGGATCTATATCTTGTGTGAATATATAAAAAATCGACATGAAATAGAATTTTCAATTACTTACTTGCCGAGTTTCCCTCTTTTTGAAAGCTATCCTTGGCTTCTTGGGTGTGCTGCTCATCAGCCTCAGGGGGGAATTGAAGTCATCAGCCTTTCGTTTCCCCGTAGCTGGCGTGTTTTCCTGTGGAGGGTTGATCTCAACAGTCGGCACAGCATCTCTTTCCAACTCCTTTCGCTGAACGGGGACTCCTATGGACTCCATTATTTTTCTGTACTTGACGGTCGAAAAATTTACAGAACAAATATGGCGACTGACACTGCCACTGTCCATGATTGGAGCTTACGCAGCCTAAACTACACAATTAAAACCTAATTACGACATCTACAAAAAGTTCTAAACACACTGCGATCCAAAATATTTACACAAAACAGTAACACTTGAATTTACACGGATATAACGATGATGATTCGATGAAAAAACACCTATTTCGTTGTGACATCACGCTTTTCAACTGAATAGATAAGTCGGACCACAGCAATGTCGGACTAGAACAAACTCATCAAACCGAAGTCGGATCACTTTGTTCATTTACAAACAAACTCGGACCATAGATAAATTTACGATATTTTGATAGGATTATGTTTACAAATTGATTAAGTTACATTTATTTCGAAAATTTCAAATTTATTTTTATTACTCTCTCTCTCTCTCTCTCTCTCAATACTACTCGCCCTCAAATTTTGAGTACTCTGAGTAGGGTGCGCAGCTAATTAAAAGATGTTAAAAAGTAGAGAAAAGTAAATTTCAAAGCGGTGAAAAGGGAACAGTATTAAATTTTTAGTGAAGATAAAAAGGTAAGAAAAACAGTATTCACAGTTAAAAGATATAAAAACACTATAGTATGATTAAGGTCTGGGGTGATTCAATTTGCTCACTTCCAGTTTGAAATGTTCAACATCTGGAAGCGAGACAACACTGCCCAGCAGTCTGTTCCACTGAACTATAGTAAGAGGGAAAAAGGAATATTTATACACATTTTTTATAGTTTGTATTTGACGAAAGGTGAGGGAATGAGATGAACGGATAGTCCTACTTGGGGGGATGAATTGAACTGAAGGGATGGTTACTAGTCCATGTACGATCTTGTACATAAGTACAAGCCTTGCATCTGCCCTCCTTTGTTGCAAGCTTCGCCAACATAGGGTTTAATTGTAGCACATGTAGCATATCTGTGACACTTGATGTTCTTCTAAAATCCGACATCACCCACCTTGCAGCTCTGCGCTGAACAGCCTCAACTTGGTTAATAAGTGTAATCAAGTGAGGGTCCCAAACGCTGGCAGCATATACTCAAGCTGTGGACGTACCACTGCTTTGTATGCCGCTGACCGGAGCTGCTGGTTCCTGGTCGGTATATTTCTGCGTAAGAAGCCAAGGGAGCTGTTGGCTTTGTTTGTGACCCGACTTATGTGCTGGCTTCAGTTCAAGTTATCCGATATATCGACACCCAGATACCGGGCTGATGACGTAGTCTCTAATACTTGACCATGAAGTATATAGTTGTTACAAATGGGGTATCTGGATGTCGTTATATGGATTACCAGACACCTACTTGGGTTGAATTCCATGTCCCACAAGGTCTCCCAGTTCTCTAGTTGCCTAAGGTCCTAACTCTTGGAGCATTGACTGACATCCCTGTCCATCCATAGTAATATAGATGACAGTGTCATCTGCAAAGAGTCTGACCTGTGACTTCACATGCTCCGGCAAGTCGTTTATGTAAGCGAGGAAAAGGATGGGACCAAGGATAGAGCCCTGAGGGACCCCAGATGTAACGGGGATGGATGTGGAGAACTCGCCATCTACCTCAACCCTCTGGGAACGGTTGCTGAGGAACCCCTTGATGCATGCTAGGTTTCGGCCTCGAACACCATACTCATTTAGTTTAAAAAGGAGTTCGTTGTGCGAGACCTTGTCAAAGGCCTTGCTGAAATCCAACAGGATCAAGTCAGTTTGCTTACCGTATTGAATGTTACGTGCAAGTTCATCAACCATCATCACCAGCTGGGTTTCGCAGCTCCGTCGCTCCCTAAATCCGTGTTGGAGGTCATATAAGATGTTATTTTGTGTAAAATGTTTTACCAAGTTTGATGTTATAATATGCTCCATAGTTTTGCACAGTATGAAGGTAAGGGATATAGGTCTGTAATTTGCTGGGTTTGATCTGTCCCCCTTCTTAAATAGTGGGCTGACATTAGCGGTGCACCACTCTCTGGGTAATGTACCTGTGTCATAGGAGAGCTGAAAGAGGGTTTGGATTATTGGGCTTACCTCTTGGTGCAGTTCTTTAAGTAAGATGGGTGGAATCTGATCAGGGCCAGCTGCTTTGTCTGTTTTTATGTTTTTCAGCAATTTTTTAATACCCTCTTTGGTTACCTTGATTTCCGGCATGTGGCTTCTTGCTGGGGAGGGTTGGTCAGTAAAAGAGGTAGACTCGGCTGAGTGAGGGGTACTGGTATGTTGCTCGCTTACCTTCATGCGCACCATCTGGGAGAGGGTAAGGGGAGATTTAGGGCTGAAAACCGACTGAAATTGTCGGTTTAAGATGTCAGCTTTCTCAACAGGCTCTGATTTGAGAATGCCGCCCTCCTTAAGCGGTGACACACCACATGAGTCCCTCTTAGCGTGTTTCAGGAAGGTGAAAAGCTTCTTGGGGGCGTAGGTTTGTTTGGGGTTTACTTCTGACTCGGAGACCTGTTTTTCCAGGATACCAAGGATGTTGTTCACATATCTATGATATGGAAGTCTTATTTATTGTTGGACTAGATGTTTAGTACCCGTACTTTTATAATGTTGTTTATCCTCTGGTCTTTTTGTTCTTCTCTGTCTGTAAAAGAGTTTATCACGTTTTCTAATTAAGCGTTTGATGTGAATATCAATCCAGGGTAGTTCGTTCTTTCCTCTGGTCCTTACAGATGGTACAAAAGTTGACAAGTTGACAAACCTTCTGAGATTTTTTGTTTGAATTCATTCCATAGATATGTATGTATATTTATGAGAACTTGATCTTTATACTGAGCAATATGATGTCTAAACCCATCCCAGTCTGCTTTTTTGTACAGGTGGACATTTCTAGGCTTGGTTTTGCTTACCTGCGGTTTTATGTTTGACTCTGTGTACACAATATCATGATCACTTAAACCAGGTAAGGGGGCCACTTTACTTACCAGAGTTGGGCGATTTGTCAAATACAAATCAAGAGTATTTTCACCTCTAGTAGGGAAATCAACCATTTGCTGTAGATTATTGTCTTGTATGAGCTCTGTAAAATACTCATATAAGTTGTATTTCTACAGCTAGAGTCAATGCTGTTTTTTACCCAATCATACTTCGGCATATTAAAGTCACCCATTAGCCAGATGGTGCCACCTTTATGAGCAAACTTGGATAGTGAGATGTTCAGCTCGGTTAAGCTTTGTTCATCTGCGTCCTCCGTCTGGTTTGTAATAAGCACCTACATACAATGATTTGCTACCATGCAAATTTACTTTGACCCATAATAAGTCACAGTCAGTTTCCGGCTCAGAGGCTCTTGACGTTGTAAACTGTTTACGAACAATGCAGTATAAATACGCCTCCACCTCTGGTTTTAACTCTATCCCTACCAAATACAGTATAACCCATGTCTACTGGAAATACCTCACTGTCAGCTATATCGGGTGTCAACCATGATTCAGTACCTACCACAATATCAGGGGAGATAGTTACCTATAAGATTTTGGAACTCACCTTTTTTATTACATATAGACCTACAGTTAATATTTAAGGTCTTAAGTCCTCTAATGACATTGTCTGGGCTTACTTCTGGTACTTTGTTTTCGATTTTTCTTTCTTGGTGTTGATGTGATTTTTGGTGGACTGGATGGTAGGTCCATATCAGTTTCAGAGTTTTCTTGACTAAGGGGGGCATAGGTGTTTTCTGACTCTAGGTAATTAAAGGAGAAAAAGGCCACTGCTGAAGTTTGGCATACCACATTGAAAACATACCCATGAACAATTTGAGTTGTCAAGGATTTCATAAACCTTTGTGTCAATATTTTGACAGGGGGCATGAAACCATGCATCACAAGAGTCACAACAGACCCCTTGGTATATAAAACAATATAACATTGAACCCAAATAAATTTTATTTAATATATATATTTATTTTTATAAAATATTTAATTGACAACAGAATTTTTTTTTAAAAAACTGAACAATTAAAAATAAAATTGACGCGACCTCTCCTCTAAGAAGGTTTTGGTTATTTTATAGACGTTGTTGTGAAATGCATGTATACATGTTCAAACATGTGCATACCAAAAATGAACTTAGATAGTCCTCTACTGATTGTGTAACCAATTTAAAGTAACAAAGGTCAAAAAATTAATGTGAAAAACACGATGACTTAATATTTTCAGAGACTTTTAGTTTAATAGACCAATTGTTTGGGGTTGTTTTTTTTTTTTGTTTTTTTTTTTGGAGGGGGGGGGGAGCAGTAAGGTTTAATGCTTTATTTGGCCTAGCAAATATGTAAATTTTGAAAAGGATATTAGATAATCTAAATATGAATAAAATGTTAAAGTCGATGTACTTGTATTTCACTTTTCATCTTGACGTTTATTTATAAGAATTGCATGTATTACGCATTCTACACATGGAAATCATATAAATGTTAAAAAGAAATGGAAAGTGATAAATGAAAAGCAATGCACACATTAAAGAAAATATGGGTTATAAATTTTCCATTTTTTAAAACTTAAAACAATTTAACAAATATAACATTAAAATCAATTAACGAAAAAAATATCAAAATCCCTTAGGTAGAAATAAATAGACTCGGCCTCGTTAAAACTGAATAAAATTCAACGACACAATTTCTTCATTTCTTCAATACTTATTTCTAAGATCACAGTGCATGAATTATTTCTTCGTTGAAACAAAAATGATTGTATTATTCAAATTTGTGAAAGCTATAATTTCAGTTTTCTTGGGAAAAATAGACAGAAAAAATAATTCTTTTTTAAAATGACAACCTGTAAACACAGTTTTTATTGGCACGCTCTAAGTACATGCAGCATGTAAAATTTTTTCGTAATTTTTAATAATTAGTGCCGAACATGAAATAAAAAATTAAAATTTTGAAAAAATAAAGAAATACAGATAACGTCTTGATCAACACAACTATAAACGAAGTTCAGCTTGTCTAGATAATCTATATAAGAGACATCTCCTCTAATACAGATATCGCTATATAAAAAGTGATAAATTAATTGAACATCAATATTTATTTAATTCTTTTTTTTTTTGGTTAAATATGATACTAAGCATCCAATTATTCTTTAATTCAAATCAGAGAAAAAATATGATCGGTGCACACATTTTCTCGGCAGGCACGTATACATTCAAACTGTAGTGTACTGTACAGTGGATAAAAAGCCCGTTCTCCAAAACTGTCTTTCAAAATTGTAAAATTTTTATTTGGTATATTATTGACTTTAAATTTAACTGTAATACATCTAACACAAGACAAATTTATTTCATAATTAACACAGCGATCCGTTTATTAAAAAATTTATTTATTTACAGAAACAACACATTACATATATGTTCGGAAGCAAACATTTAAATATAGTTAATGACACACTCACATACAGACATACACACACTTACATACAGAGTGAGACTCACACCTACAATATTACATGTGGAAGGGGGTGAAATAAATATCAGTCAATATAACAATAGTATAAAACTCCAATGCTTAGTCATTAAATAAATATCAGTCAATATAACAATAGTATAAAACTCCAATGCTTAGTCATTACTTTGAAAAAGACATTTCCAATTAGACATTCTTTTTTCAAATTGTTCAAAATCATATACTTTTTTTTCTATAACAAAATAATTACGCAAGTACAATAATAAATCATTAAATAAAATAGTACACTTTTTTCTTGATGTTTGAAAGATATATTTTTTTACTAATACAATAATAATATTCAAACCCACATCAATGTCTGCAGTACAGAGGATTACATTTTGTATATTAATTTGCAATGTTCTACCAGATTTTAAACCAATCCAATCTTCTAAGAATGACCAGATTCTCTTGACAAAATCAGATTCAAAAAATAAGTGTTTTAATGTCTCAGGTTCCTGTGAGCACAGTGCACACTTTTGATCATGAATAATTTTTGAGAAAAAAACCAAATATCTATTCACACCAAATATTCTATATATGTAAAATTCTATATTGAAACCAAAACAATGTTGTATCTTTTGTTAGATTTTTAAGATTAATATAAACTTGATTCCAATTAAAGTCATCTTGTAGTGATAAATCATTTGTCCATTTCTTTTAACACAAAGGTTTATGTTGTCCTTGGGACATTATACATATATCACATGGCTTCGAGGGTGACATACCAGAATATTTGCCCCGAGGTGACAGGAAAGCCCTGGAGTGTTATGTCACCCGATGCCGAAGGCGACTATACCAGAATATATGCCCCTCGTTGTTAGGAAAGCCCTTGACTGGTATAGTCGCCCGAGAAGCCATGTGGTATATGTTATATGACATTTTTAAAACTGAAAGAAAATCTAAAATCATTCAAAATCGTTAAAATGTACACAAATAATCCAAAAATGTCTGTTTGACGTTAAAAATTACGCTGTGTTGTTTACTTTTGCTTAGCAACCGACGTCATAACATCTCGAACCCGAACTAAAATGCGCAACGTAAAAACACGTGAACGTGATCGAAAGGATGACATAACTGTTTCCGTCGGGGGTGACATAACTGTTTCCGGTGTGACTCGGCATTTTTCAGGGTTTATAGCAAAACTTATTACATTTGTGATATAATAAGAAAACTTATTCAAAAATGTTATATTATATATATATCACATGGCTTCGAGGGTGACATACCAGAATATTTGCCCCGAGGTGACAGGAAAGCCCTGGAGTGTTATGTCACCCGATGCCGAAGGCAGAGGGTGACATACACTCCAGGGCTTTACAGTCACCGAGGGGCAAATATTCTGGTATAGTGGCCCGAGAAGCCATGTGGTATATGTTATATGACATTTTTAAAATCAAAAGAAGATTTAAAATCATTCAAAATCGTTAAAATGTACACATATAATCCAAAAATGCCTTTTCGACGTTAAGAAATGCGCTGTGTTGTTTACTTTTGCTTAGCAACCGACGTCATAACATCTCGAACCCGAACTAAAATGCGTAACGTAAAAACACGTGAACGTGATCGAAAGAATGACATAACTGTTTCCGTCGGGGTTTGACATAACAGTTTCCGGTGTGACATAACTGTTTCCGGTGTGACTCGGCATTTTTCAGGGTTTATAGCGAAACTTATTACATTTGTGATATAATAAGAAAACTTATTCAAAAATGTTATATTATACATATATCACATGACTTCGAGGGTGACATACCAGAATATTTGTCCCGAGGGGACAGGAAAGCCCTGGGGTGTTATGTCACCCGATGCCGAAGGCAGAGGGTGACAAAACAGTCAAGGGCTTTCCTAACAACGAGGGGCATATATTCTGGTATAGTGGCCCGAGAAGCCATGTGGTATATGTTATATGACATTTTTAAAACTAAAAAATTAAATTAAATCATTTAAAATCGTTGAAATTTTCACAAATAATCCAGAAATGCTTTCTTGACGTTAAAGAATAACGCTCCTTTGTTTACATTTGCTTAGCAACCGACGTCATAACATCTCGAACCCGAGCTAAAATACTCAACGTGACAACACGTGAACGTGATCGAAATAGTGACATAACTGTTTCCGTCGAGGGTTGACATAACTGTTTCCGGTGTGACTCGGCATTTTTCAGGGTTTATAGCGAAACTTATTACATTTTTGATATAATAGGAAAACTTATTCAAAAATGTTATATAAACAAATCATTTATTCTTCTAGAACCTTTTTTATCTTTACACAAAATTGTTATAAACTCAAGCTGGACTGGTCTTGTTACTAAAGAAGGATCCAGATTTTTTACTTCTGGCATTGCACATAAAATAGCATGCTTAAGACCTTCGTATATGGTAAAGGGCATTTTTACATTGAAATAATCTTTTTATTTATCATAAGAATAAAAGTACACTGGCTAATGAGCAAGTCAGAAACTATATGGAATCCTTTTCTATATAAAGATTTATAAAAAACAGTTTGGTTTTGTATTTTTATTCTTTCATTGTACCATAATGGTTCCAAAAGTGTGTTATCCTGTATTGCAGATGTACAAATGTTAATAAAATCTGTAAAATATGAGTGTTTCTCTCCAAAAAGGATTGGAAATTAACTTTACTTTTTGTCTAATGATCGACCCAAACTGACACATCTGTGTGATATTACAACCAGTAATTTCTGTAAACAACACTGCCCACTGTGTTGCGTTAGTAGAAATATTCTCCGAAACCAAGTAAGTTTAAGAGATTTTATAAAAATTTCAACATTAGTCATTCTGCATCCACCTTTTTAAAAATCTGACTGTAATGTTTTTCGGCTAATTTTATCAGGTTTATTGCCCCAAATAAATTTAAAAAGTAATTTTTCTAGTTTTTTAATCCACTGTACACTTGGTGTAGGCAAAACACTGAACAGGTGAGTAAGTTTGGACAGTAAAACACTTTTAACAACTGTTATTTTGCCTAATGGGGTAATATGTCTTTTAGACCACTGTGTTATTTCTTTTGAATCCCAACTAATTTGCTATCAAAGTTCAGTTGTTCCATT
The DNA here is from genome assembly GCF_032062105.1 of Saccostrea cuccullata. NCBI lineage: Eukaryota > Metazoa > Mollusca > Bivalvia > Ostreida > Ostreidae > Saccostrea > Saccostrea cuccullata. The sequence goes on from NW_026932593.1 coordinate 496,838, forward strand.
TCTTTAAGATTTGCAGTGTAAGTGATACCCAATATTGTAAATTGTTGATTAGTCCAACTCAGATCTGTATTATCACACAGTGTTTCATTTGAACCTTCCCGCCCCCGCCACTTCGTTTCACTCCCAAAACGAAGTGAAACGAAGTGGCGGGGCGGGAACCAGACTACTTTCCACTCTGTCCATACAGAGATAACATTACGGGGTTACTTACAGTATGATTAGATAAGTCTACTGTTGGATACATATGTTCAAATGGTTTTCTGACTACTTTGAGTATTCTTTCATATTGTATTTTTTTTAATTATAGATTGCAATTGGGGTTGATTTTTCAGTACAAGGTATATATATCATGGCCATTCCTACTAAAGAACATACAGTATTATACATGTAACGTGTTGTTTAAACTTTGAATACTGGAGGTATAGCTTCTCAATTGTATCAAAAAAGTCTGTCCTTGAACAACACTCTTGTGACCTTCACCTCCATCTTATTCCGCATCTCGTGCTAGCTACATGTAGCTCAATTAATTAAAGAAAATATTCAAAATATTTATCAAACTTTAAATTGATGATACAGAAGTTCAAGAATACAAAATTTGATTCAGTTGTATCAGATTTAGCTTATCTATTTCCGTTCCGTCGCTGACTTTAGGTCACAAGCTTGCATTTTTTGTAATTCTCGTGAATCTTTGTGTAGTCTACCAAAATATTATAACGAAATCAAACTAATTACACTGTAACAGAAGTACCGCTTTGAAAGTTTTTTTTATAAAGGAATTTCGATTTTAAGTAACATGCTCTCACTATTTATATTCACAATCCAAAAATATCTTATAAGTAGGAAGTATTTAGGAACATTCAGCATCAGAATTATGCATTTAACGAGTTTTTACATATTTTTCACAATACTGTTTACAAAAAATTTGCGATTTTTTATCCTGATATACACTTCTATTTATTTAATATGTTTCCCATCTTAAATAATATGGTGACCTACACATTTTTAGCAAAAATTGGAAAATTTAAAGTGTGTTTATTGAAAATAAAAGCAGTACTTGTACTTCGAACCATTAAAATTGTGAGGTTGGAAACACCTTTCAAATGCTTTTCCTCTGAAAAGATCATCATCTTGGTACCTTTAATTTGACCCTTGTAACGTTGGAGTTTGACCAACATTGAAAAAAACTATAACCTTTGTCATCAATTTTGTACGGTATGGTTAGTTTTTGAACCATGGGTATATTTATTGTTACAAGTCCTTTTCTTGAAATTCAATAACATTTTTTACCTCTTCACCTTGGTGGAAAACCATCACTTGAGAAACATATATCTTCATCAATAGCTGTCATGCTGAAGCATCAGTGTTTCATGTACAATGTACTATCTCTTTTATCTACAATGTATGAATAACTGATTCTGGGGGTATGGGATGTCCCTGCTTTGTGGACTGTCTCCATTATTTTCTGAAAAAACTTCTACTTCGATCGATTTATGAAGTCATAGAAATAATAAGTCAAACCCAAACCTAAACAAATAGTTTATTGCACACATGAATTGACCATCACTTAAATCACAAGCATTATAAAGGAAAAAAGCTAATGATATAGTCTTGTTACAGAAAGCATTCAGTTATACAAACATGATCATTATAACTTAATTATATACACCTACAAGTTTGTTATGAATTCATGTTATGAATGTATGTATAAAACCAACAGTGAAACTATTTATTATATGAAAGTTTTCCTGTAGACTTTTTAGAACTTAATTGTGTTCAAAATGTTTGCAATATTGTACCAAACTTACATACAATAAATGTACAAAAATTGTCATGGAAAACTTGTCAAAGTATCATTGATGATTCTAATGCAGCTATATGTACAAATATTCATTGGCACATGTGTATTTTTATCACAAAGAACCTCAATCATTGACATCATCACAAAGCTTTCCTTTTATATGGTTGTTCATGTAATGAATCAATATATGCATATTAGCAGAACTCTAATTGTACATGCATGGTATCTTAAAAACAATGTCTTAAACTCAAGAAAACATGTACTAATCTTCCTTTCTGCACGAATACATTACCATTATTTAAGACACAAGGTGTAAACAAAACAAAAAAATTGTTTTTCCTCTACAGTATTTTCACTTTGTTTTAAGCATTCTGTCATAGGCATTTTTATCTCCTTTTGCTTCATTTTTGCGGGTATAGCTTTTTCTACTTCCAAATTGTCTTTCAGCACTATACACATATTTTATTTTATCTCCTTTCAATTCGTTTCTGAGAGTAGATGGCATATAAAAACAGCCACACATCCACCGCTTGATTGTTCATGATTTTGGTGAAGTTTTCTCCCTCATTGAGGATTCTCCCCACAAGGTCAGTCATCCATCTTGGGTAGGTCAGGTCAAGGTCATATTGAGGAGCTGACAAATATCCAATCATTGTGTCTCTTAGGCTGAGGATAGAAAGATAAAACTGGATAATTATTATTATTTCCAATTTGTATGGAGAATATTGACTTCATAACAGTATATTTTTAACATTTTTTCAGATTTCAAAAGAAAACAAAATTGACTGTTCAAGCTAAGTAAAATATCAATATTTTCAATATATTTTTTTTAAAAAAATGGGCAAGTATTTCTGTACTTTTAACATTTCATCAATTACCTGAGCTTGGTCATGTCTAAATCGTCATCATCGGTTCCTTTTGGGACCGTGATGGTCAACATGATACACTCAAACAGGGTCTCCAGCAGGAGTTCTAGTCTCTCTACAGAGAGTTCCTCACAGAACGTGGTGATGATGTCACGCTGGTCAGGGAGGAGGTCCACCCTCAACTCACCCGACACACCCTCAAAGGCATCCTGGAAAGAAGGGAAAATAACTGATACATTGTATTTTAACACATAATGGAAATGATGCAGTGATTTTTTTTCTTTCTGAAATACATGTATTTGAAAGCCCTGAAATAATACAATAATATCAAGATCTGTTGTCATTTGATTTACCTCTTTGTGTGAAGCTTGTCTTTTGGTTTTCTCCATTGCTAAAGTGATCCAGAGAGATTGAGTATGCTTACACATACAGGAGGACCTTGCCTAGAAAACAAATGTAAACAAACTCGTACAAACATGTCCTTCAAATAACTTCACAATTCAATGTCGTATACAAGAAATCATGAAACCCATCCTTTTAGGGTGACACAAGTCTAAAGTCATTGACATAACATTCATCTGAATTGTTATGCACCTTTTGACTGGGGAATGGATTTTCCATTTTAAGAGTCTGGGTCATGAATTTCTCCAAGGACATGTTAGCATCACCCCCTACAGATTTCAGGAAGCTGATGGTAATGTCAAGTTTATCAAGTGTCTGACAGAGGTCAGGGTAAGCTCTGATTTCCTCACTGATCTGATTGGCTACTGCTGGGGTCAAAGGTTCCTATGAACAAAATCAAAAGTAATTAAGATCGACAATATTAAGGAAAGGGGAAAAATCAAATTAATTTAAACAATTTCATTCAGCATTAAATATTGAATTTCTTATCTATAAACAGATATATAGATTGTAATTATAATTTTCAGTTATAAGAAAATTAGGTAATAAGTGTTTTTAAATTAGAAGGTAATTATTCCTTAAATTAGATGATAGTTTTTGATTAACCTGTTTGATTTTCTGTCTAAGATGTCTAAACACCACAGCATTAGTTGTCTCTGATCTGTATGTCATCATCTCAAACTGCAAGATACAAGATCAAGATTGATACATGTACAGTAAAACTTGGTTATAACAAATTCACTTGGACCTATGAAAAATAATTTTGCTATATCTGTAATTCGTTATATCTGTATCAGGAATCTGTTAAATTAATTTAGCTGTGGATCCAAGATAACAATGCTTTATCCATGAATTCATAATATGCATGTTCGTACTAAACAAGTTTTACTGTATATTGATTACATTTTAATTGAAAAAGCTTAAAAATTGTATGCATGGAATATTTACAAGATCATCAACTGTTTCTCAACTTTACTACAGCATCCCCTGCATATATAAATACCTCATAAACAGGCATGTCTATGACCGACTTGGAAAACAGGAATCGGTCCATCAGCTGGCGCTCCAGGTCCACAAAGTTGTAATCTATCTTGGTTCCCTTGCCCACCTGGAATGTGTAGTGACAGTTGGCCAGGACCATGGGGAGGATGTCCCGTTCAGGGTGGTAGCTGATCAGGTGGGGGGAGGTCACGTCATTCACCGGCACCTTCGGCAGCTGTGTGTACCTGCGAAAATGTGTTTTATCAATTATACTTAATAGAAGCATCAATGTACCATATCAACCAGAAGTCTCTGTCTAGACTGAAGCTCTACTGGTTTGTACTTATAGCAAAGAAGAGAAAAGTACTTAAGCAGTTGGAAATTGAAACTTTTCAACTGCAATAAATAGAATAATGATCCTTGATTAAGTCTCTTTATGTTCTTAGTGCAGTCTACTTGCATGCCACATTTATATTATAATCAGACTAAAATTGTATTTGGAGTAGCATTTTGAAAGAATTACACAGAAATTTCTATTTTTAGTAACCACGGCAACATCATTCATCGAAATCAAAAACCGATATACAGAATTATGTATCTTATTGTAGTCTACTTGTGTGCCAAGTTATATTGAAATCAGACTAAAACTGTAGAAGGAGTAGCATTTTGAAAGAATTTCACAGAAATTTCTATTTTTAGTAACCACGGCAACACCGTTCATCGAAATCAAAAACCGATATACAGAATTATGTATCTTATTGTAGTCTACTTGTGTGCCACGTTATATTGAATCAGACTAAAACTGTAGAAGGAGTAGCATTTTGAAAGAATTTCACAGAAATTTCTATTTTAAGTAACCATGGCAACACCGTTCATCGAAATCAAAAACCGATACACACAGAATCGTGTATCTTATTGTAGTCTATTTGTGTGCCAAGTTATATTGAAATCAGACTAAATCTGTAGAAGGAGTAGCATTTTGAAAGAATTTCACAGAAATTTCTATTTTTAGTAACCACGGCAACACTGTTCATCGAAATCAAAAACCGATAGACAGACAGACAGCTAGACAGACGGACGGACGACAGACGCATTACTATCGCATAAGCTCTTCTGGTCTCTGACCAGTAGAGCTAAAAACACTGAAACCAACTGAGCAATCAAATCAATAAATTTGACAGTTTTTAAAAAATATGGCAAAGTTATATACTTACTGCATTTTTTTCTTCTTGCAGTACTCCTGTAGAAAGTTATTTTGTTTCTTCAGTAAAAAGTACAGGAGGCCATAGGAGCAGAGTCCGGCATCCCTGAAGGTGGGTAACAATACAGAAATGGGGTGACTCTCATTTATTGACTTATGACAATACTCCTTGGGTACCCTTGCCAATCCTTCCAGGGTGGGAAAAGCTGTAAAGATTCATACTTTTAATTAATTTTTTCTACTTCTGGTAGTAACTTTACACTAAGAATATAGATTGGATTAAAATAACATTCATTTGGTTACTTACCAAATGTCAGAATTTGTTCCCGTACACACTGCCATGCCTCTATGAAGTCCCTTACTAATCTCTTGATCTCTTCTGCTCTGCCCTCTAAAAGAGTTAATGTTTCATGATTCTAATTATGAATAATTAATAGGCTTTTTTGTTACTAAAATTAATTTCAAATTATTTCAATATTTTTATTCTACATCACCATAATCCACTTTTATTAATCTAGCTTATACCAAATAAGGGCATCACTTCTCAAATTTTAAGAAAGATTACTATGATTTTTGTTATACCGAGTTCCTTAGACTTTTTGAGAAGTACTAGCTGTGTTCTTGAAGATGTCAGGCTACATATATATTTTTTTACTGTAACAATACTTTTAATTTGTAGACTTCATTTTAATGCCAGAGTACATTAAATTTTGTATATAAAAACAGAGAGAATTAATTTACCATTTTCATATGACTCTATCATATCTTCAATCGAAATTCTAGAAGCCTCAATTCTGTCCAGCTTTCTTTGATATCGCTGTATCAACATCCTCTGAAGCTTTAGGATGTTTGGTACCAGGCGGATAGCTCTTAGATGATGCTCCTAAACAAGCAGAGAGAGGTGAAATAAGCAAATCATATCAAAATACATTACTGTTAAAGTATCTCTGAATTAAAGAACAAAAAATGACAACAGTTCATTTAGCATTTTCATTTCGACAATACTCAAAAACAAATTGAAGGCACAAAGGTAGTTTTTTTTTTAAAGACTAATAGTCACTACAGTTTACCTCTTGTAAGAACATGGTGAGTACTTGATGAGCCCTGCCCTGTACTTGTAAGGTGTGCAGTAGGTGGTCCATGGTTATCTGAGAGCGGTAGCGCCACACGGCTGGAACGTTGTGAAGAGTGCTCGGTGAGGAATGCTCAGAGGGAATGTCTATCAGGCACAGCAAAGGGTCAGAACCTGTCAAACAAGAAAGAAAGATCTTCTTAATTTATGATACAATGCACTGAAATAAAGGAGAAATTTTATGCCGCATTCAAAAAGTTTAAGTCTGCAGTATAGTTTCAAGTCAAAAGAAGTACACGTATTGCACTCTTCTGTGTGACTTACCAAGTCTCTGATCATTAGCAAGTTGTTTATTCAAAGATTTCAAAAAGCTGTTCATTTCCTGAAAAAGCAGAGAAAGTATTTAGTACTACAAACATGATGGACTTCTATAATCTCACAATATACTGATCCAAACAATATAAAGCACTAAAAAGTAATCATTTTTGAACAAGTTGAACACTTTTCACGTCAGAAAAATTCTATCAACTTTATGCAATTACTTGAAGAACTGGGGATAGATAAGTTTGGGTAAAGTCCTCTTCCCATTTCTTTCTACTACTTTTATTTGCCAAGAAGCATATTTCCTGATTTACTGGAGTACCTAACAAATATACAAAAAAAAATAAGATAAAGCTTAGAGCACAATAGAAATAGCCACACCTAGTATTACCAGGTAGTTTTCCTATCTCTGATATTAGCACAAAACACTAACATACATGTACATGTATACCCTTCACATTCGTTAACCCCCTTCCCACAAGGTATATTAGCGAGCGCAACGAGCTCAATAGACTAACGTGTATGAACAGAGGAAATATTCGGATTGAAATCTGTACATACGTCAAGCAAAATTCCCTGTGAAACATTCCCAGAATTCCTGCACTACCCAATGTCCTTTGCACAAATAAATAAATACATAATAACGGAAGAAATAAAAGGCTTTTAGCTTGTAGAAATCTTTCAAAGAAACAAAAAAGAACTCTCCAATGTTTTTCGACAAAAATTGCACTAGGTCTATAGATGCAACCAAACGCTCAGCTGTCTCCGTAACGTGTGACGTCACAGCTAGGCGAGATGTCTCGTGAGGCTTGATTTTTGAAGTGGCTGATCAATTTTTCAAGATTTTAAGTGTTTTTTGATGGTACAACTGCGCTCGCCACAACGGTCACACCGTAAAACATATTACATATGCATAAATTGATTTTTATCCCCACAGAGTAGCAATGCATGGCCATGACCAAGACTAACAATGGTGATGCTTAATGTACATCATGTACAGTGAAATACATGTACTTTGAATCTTGAAGAGATCAGAGGCTTATTTCAAGCACTCAAGAAATACAATCAAATGAAGAGAAATATGGCAGACAGGAATAAATTTAATCCATTTACAGTACAATAAAAAACTGCTAAGAGTCATAGAAAAAGGAATTTGTGCATATTATGAGCTACATGTAACATTTATAAATTAAATAGTACAAGAAAATTATGAAATATGAACTCAATAATTATAATGAATTACAGATATAAGAATTGATTCAGAAATTAATTTTAGCATTCCCTTTATTTTTCAAATTACTTTGTTTTCACTTTTCTTCACTTTCTCAAAATAAGTAAAACACCTAGAAATAAAACTAAAAAGTCTACCCTCTTTGACCTACCTCTGTGTTTCTCCATGATGTCATTACAGATTCTATGTATCAGGATATAGACATCGTCCACACTTTTCCCTATGGCTTTCTGGATGGTCAGGAAATCTTTCTCTATGTGAGCCCACAGGAATGGCAGGACTGTGGCGGGATCTAGGTCAGGTTTTATTATGCTTTGTATAGCCTTTATCAATAGAGAAAAATAAATATTGGCAGTCAGCTTATAAATTACATAGTACTCCAGTACCTAAGCAGTTCCTAGAAGTACATGATAAATATACATGTTTTGTGCATCTGACAAACAGTTTTTTTTCCCCTTGACCTCTGACAGTTTATTAAAACACTAAATCTGACCTGAAGGTTAATACTGGCTCCTAAGTACATTGCCATGTGGGCGAAGAGTCTGACTATAGCACACTCAATGGGTGACAGACTCCTCTCAGGGCTGGCTACAGGTTGTCTCCCGTCTGCTCGACCCAGAATGTGACCTGTGGCTGTCTGATCTAACCTGTCAATATCAAATAATGATATAGGATAAGCTGTGTAATATGGAAATGAAAGGTTCTGAAAAGTCTATAAAAATAATATTATTTTCCACATTTTTCTATATAAATTGTAGAAATCTGCATAAAGGAAGGAAATAATAAACAGCGTTTTCCAACACACCCTTGGTCAAGGATGTTGCCAGCTATTAATTGGTGACCTTGACCTCCAATTTCTTGACCACAGTCTTTACACCTGCCAACAATGGCTGGTCTGCCACACTGTATACAAAATAAAATTACTCATTATGCTGCATGCTTTTATCAAATTTAAAGTTATTAAATTAATGTTAAACATGAAAATATTTTACACTCCATATTAGATATTTCAAATTTCAACAGTGAGATTTGATCCAAAACATTAGAAAATGAAATACTTACATTACCAATCACATAGGGATGACCATTTGGGCAACCTTAAAAATATATTTCAATGTATATAAATGAATTCCTTGATAATGAATAATCAAATATATCATCAATTTTTTTATTCTCACAATTTGATGAAAATGAATGTGGGTTAAATTAGTTACATGTACCCTTTAGCCAAAAATTTAGTGCACGAGGATTCAGTTTTAAAGCAAGGTATTGAAATTGCTAAAACTGAGAATTGCTAACAATTCATTGCACACTTGTAGATTATCATTATCTTTCTAGACATAATTAAATTGCTAAAATTACTTCTTGCTGTTTTTAGCAACTTACGATAGAATACTGGATTTGCATCGTTCACTCCTCTGGCAGCCAATAAAGCCTCTCTCATCTCTGCAACATTATCTTGTGGCATTGTGGGAAGGAAAGCACCCTTAGAAAACAATCACAAAATGAGACGCTTTTATTTTGCTATCAAAACTCTAATATTTATTAAAATTCCAAGTTACAATATAGCATCTTTAATCAAGGCCTCAATAATCCAGACACGTAACCTTCCAGATAACATTTATGAGAAAACTTGATATTTACATAATAAACTAAGCATGTTTCTGTTTCACTTTAAATTAGACATTTTGCTCTAAAACACAAGGGTTCAGATAAATGAGGTACAACTGTACATTAAAATTGGATTCTAGCTATCATCTGAAACATTTGTCAATTTGTAGAAACTCCATGTTTGGCTGTAAAGATTTGTATGCAATACACACACCATCACAAAGAAAATATAAAGCTTTTAAAAACTATATTCTATTATAAAATATTATCATCTTTTCATACAGAAATTCTTCTTTAGCTTTAAAGCTGTACCGTCACTACCCACCTGCATGTCCTGTGGCTGTTGCACCAGTTTGTTGAGGGGTTCTATGAGTGTCCTCTTCTCTGGGATCTGTAACAGTGTGATAAAGAAGTGGTTCAACAGACACACCTTACTCTGATGTCCCAGGTCCATCCCCTCCTGTACAGTCAGCTGAGGGTTCCTCCTCCACAGGGCATTCCTACACAGGGCCATAGGAAGATTGTTCTTTAAAATAAATAAGAATGGATAATTACATAAAACAGGAGGCCCATGGGTCACATCACTCACCTGAACACTTTGGCTTAGAAAAAGCAGAAATCTGTCATTATTGAAAATCATTTATCTAATTTTATTGAAATTTCGTTAATTCCTATTCATCTTCCTGTGATTATATTGCTCCATTATTTACTTACCTGATTTACAAACAAAGGATGTTGTGCCCTAAACTGATGTAATAGTTCAACAGCCTGAGTGAAAGAAATGTTAATTAAATTTAAAACCATGCTTAAGTCACTTCAGTTTAATTTTTCTGATATCATAAAATATTTGGAAACAGCTGAATTTTATTTTTTGAACAAAAATAATTTCAAGATATTTAGAAATTTCAGCTTAGATAAGCATTGGAATAGAATCACTCAATAAGTACTCGATAAGAACTTACAGCAGCAGTAACTCTCCTCTTGTTTTCTGGGTATAAATACGACATGGTTATTTCCCTAAATATAGCTAAGAGAGCTAGTGTTCTTTTCTGGAAATCAGGTACCCTGACACTCTGAAAAACAGTACAAATATTCAGATACTATATACTGTAGATTATTTTTTTTTCGCGAGTACTTATTATCTTGAGACGGCTCTCTAACGTCAAATCGCGAAAATAATAATTCGCGAATGGACGCTTGATCAATAGGATTAACATCAATTTCAGCACCATAAAAATAAAAGCGAGTAATTTTATTTCGCTAGTGTTGCTTCTCGCGAAATAAAGCGATGATTAATTCCTCGCGTATAACTAGGAATCTACAGTACTCCACAGAAAGTATGACACATTTTCCCCAAGTCTAAAGCTTGTACTAAATTAATTCTTGAAATAAACACCAATGAAATGCCATTTCCTGTTAAACTGATGATAAATTATCACATTAACCAGATTATTTGATTAAACAATTATCAGCTTATATGATATTATTGTATAATTTTTACTGCACATCATATTATGAAAAGATTAATTCTCAATCTATTTAACATTTAGGTACAATCATGTTTAACACCTTTCTTTGCATTTTCAGTGAATAAAATCTACCTCTAAAGCAGTGTTGAGTAGATCCATATTCTGTCCCAAGGTTGCTTGGGTTAACTTCTCTCTCAGAGTTTTGTACTGTTCTCCACATACAATAAACCTGTCACTGCACTCTGCAATCTGTGTTAGATTTATTCCATGTAGAACAGTCAAGTATAATAATAATCTATGACTTAATTCTTTTATAACTCCTGTTCTCTAACCAATTGTAGAAAATTTCCATTTGATTATATCAATGATGTTAAATGTTAAAATCATTTTAATCTCTGCTTTGATGGAATACTGTAGTCATGCTGTTAATAATGAGATACCTCATTTTTCTGGAGTTCTGGTACACTCAACCAGCGGACTGTGGCAGCATCACTCGTCTTGCAGACTTTCTGATAGGTCTCCAACCCAAAGCATCGGCAGAGGTGTTTGATCAGGAACAGCCTAAAAGGGCAGTAAAGATATTAAAATAAAGTTTTTGAAGACATTTGCCTATAAACACAGAGTAATATTACTATATGCCATCTTTAAAAATGGTTTATTTACCCTCTACCTAACAATGGAATTAATATGGGCTGATTGAATTTTTTTTCCCTCCAGGATTCACTTTTTTCCCTTTTTATTCCTGAATTCTCCAACCTCATCAACAAGTTTGTTGAAATTTTCTAAGGAAAATTTTTTCCCACTCACCTCTGATCTACGTTTTTAAAACCTCACCAAGGAGAGGACAAACAAACATTTCAAATTAGATTACTGTAGACGTACTTTTTTCCACAGGGTCATATATAATTCTGCGGAATCTCAATTTCTGTTCAATAAGCGGGTAGAAATTTACGCAGATTTTCCAGATTGTCACAAAATGCCTTACATTATATAAATTAAAGTACGGTTGGACAGATTTCCGTGGAAAATTTGTAACCGTGTACAGAGCGTAATTTAATACCATACGGAAAATTGTACTTATACAGTATCATAATCTTTAGATAAAATCTTACTTTGGCTGCTTTGAGCCGCATTCGTCACACAGCCTACCAGCAGCTTCTAGAAGTCTTCTGACACTCTGTCCCATCTTTATAGACTTCTCCACCAGTAACTTGTGGAGGATCTCGGCCACAACAATCAGTCCAAACCTGGTCTCAGCCATACAGTACAGCTTCTGTACATCCAACCCCTCCTTCATCACCAGATGGACATTGTGCTGAAGCATCTGAGTCGCCATCTTGATTTTAGATTTTTCTGGGTCAACACTTTTGGTAACCTCTTGGTGCAGGGAGTCCTTTTGAAAAAAAATAGTTTATTCTTTATGTACTGGTATTCAAGCCACTAGCTGACTATGAAAGGGCGGGCTGAAAAATATGTGTCCACACTAACAGAGAGGGAGAGAAAGAAAGAGAGAGAGAGAGGAAGAGAGATTTTCTTAATCATATTTACCTCTAGGCAATTAATAACCAACAGTGAGAGTTCTATCATTTTGTCTTTATTTTCGTTGAGGGACATCAGCTCCTCCACTTGCTCCAAGTAAATCTGTAGACACCCACATTCTTCTCCAGAGCTGAAAAAGAAGAACAAGGCAAAATTTTTATTATGACATTTTTGAAACTTAAGGTAGTTCCACCCTCCTATGATGTCATAGGTTTTTGCAAAAACTGTAATTAGTTTTAATTCATACCTATTAGAACAATATCTCTTGGAAGATTGATTGATTGTATACTGTTTAACGTCCCTCTCCAGAATATTTCACTGATATGGAGACGTCACCATTGCCGGTGAAGGGCTGCAAATTTAGGCCTATGCTCGGCACTAACGGCCTTTGAGCAGGGAGGGATCTTTATCGTGCCACACCTGCTGTGACACGGGGCCTTGGTTTATACGGTATCATCCAAAGGACCGCCCCATTTAGTCGCCTTTTACGACAAGCAAGGGGTACTGAGGACCTATTCTAACCCGGATCTCCACGAGGCTGCTTTACAATAGGTGTAATAATAAATATTGTTAAGTTAAAGAATTTTAAAAATGCATATTTTCTATATTTAATCAATTATTCAATCTTTAAAAGATGTTGACTAGGGCAATAACTCCTTCTAAGGTCTCTTCATTTTAGCATTTGCTTTATTGTAAAATAGTTTCCCTGATATTCACAATTCAAAAGTATCTTTTAAGTAGGAAGTATTTAGGAACACTCAGCATCAGAATTATGCATTTTAACCAGTTTTTACATATTTTTCATAATAGTACTGTTTATAAAAAAATTTGCGATTTTTTGATGTTGACATACACTTCTGTTTATTAATGTTTCGCATCTTAAATAATATGGTGACCTATACATATTTTGTAATAATTGGAAAGTTTAAAGTATATTTAATGAAAATAAATGCAGTTTTTTGTACTTTGAACCTATAAAATTGTGAGGGTGGAATCACCTTAAATATTCAGATTCAGCAGAATTTTATTTTGTTTTTGTAATGGCTGGATAACATGGCTGCATGAAATTGGAAAGGGAAATTTGATACAGTTCAGAATCTGGCCTCAAATTAAAAGAGTATAAACAATAATCTCACCTGGTCCTGATAAGATACTGTAGGAGGAAGGATCGTAGGACTGGTGTAGGATCAATGCCTTCCTCAAACACTGACAACTCCTTGGTGGCCATTCTTCCTCCCTGGCCCCGTCTAGCTCTGGTGGTGATGAACATGTACGACATTAGCTTCTGAATCACCTGACTGGACGGTGGCTCCTCATCGGTAAAACACAGCTGGGACACCAGGTCCATAAAGAAACTGTTACAGTGTCTTTGGAAGACCCTCAGTTGGTACATCTTCAGGCTGAAATAAAATTGATGAGAAATTTTAGAGAAATCTTAACTTAAATCAGTTCAAAATGTTTTAAGGCATTGTCACTGAAATTCTGTATTAGTAAGATCACAATTCAAAAGTTTGTGTGGCAATCTAAATATATGTGTAAGAGACTTGAAACCAAAAAAAGTATAAGTCTTCAATTTCCATCTGTCTAATAGAACATGTTCTTGTAATAAATATATACTTTCACATCCATGACAATTATCCCAATGAACTACATAAAATTAAAACAAAAGTTCATACTTTTTGGTGTAGACTTGATGGGGATTGAAGTGATTAGGAATCGCATCATGGCAGACAGGACATTCAGTAGATCTCAGAATCTTCGTGTCGTTGTAACACTTGATACAGATGACATCCTTACAGGGGAGTTGTATAGGTCTCTCTGTGATCTCACAAGTACAGGCTTTACAACTACCCAACCTTCTGCAATGTAAGTTAACCCAAAAAAGAGTTCAGTATACACAAAAAGGGCACTCTCTGAAAAAGCAATTCTGACGCTGTAAAGTGTTACTAGTAGCTTCTCCACCGACTTTGATTCAAAAACAAAACTTAGTACATCATTTAAAAAAAACATCCCTTTGCAAGTAAATCTGATTTACAACATATTATTCTTTCTTACTCAAAGAAAAACTATTTTCTAAGCTATTTGGATTTTTAGATGAAGAAAAGGTTAAAATGTAATCTTCTTCTCTTAAAGCATTATTTTTCACTAAGTATGAACTTCAAATTCAGTTATTATTTACTTTCTAAATTAAAAGAGAGCAAACAGGTATGTTAACATTTAAATCAGTGAATATAAATAAATTCCTGTTTTACCCAAACGCTGTGGTGACTGCTTTTTTCATACACATTTTCAGGAATTTCTCCATCTTCTCCAAAGCTTCAATGTTCTTGAAGTTCACATTATCTTTGAGCATCTGTAAATAGAAATTGTTTGAATTCTAACTTCAATGTCTTGTTTGCATTACGATTATAATACCAGACATGAAGAAAGATGTGTACCAAACATGAACATGTATGTAAAACACTTACCACCCATAACGTCTTGCATCGCTCCACTGGTATTGCTGTGTCCTCTGCACAGACATGCTGAAGAAACAGCTTCATAACTACAACCTTAGTCCACTGGCATCTGAGGAAGGATTAGAACTTAATGATCCATTTAACAGACGTAAGAGCAAATACAAATACTTAATAAAACTTTCAGGCAACAATGTTTTTCTGTAATAATTTGTGATTTCAATTATATAACATTTCATAAACAACAACTATGCATGTACAGTCCAGTCCATTAAGCACATATTTCTTAGAAAACTCAAATTTTTTCTTTATAAAAATAAAATCTTTAACACAGCTTTATTGCCTCCACAGCTTCAACCTTCTCCACTTATTTAATTATGTACTATACTTCTCCTAAGTTATTACCTGGCCTCTTTACTACCCTCCCTACACCTTCTCCCAAACTGCTCCACTCCTGACGGATCCTCATCCTCTACAAACTGTCCCAGAATCCTCTCCACCACAGGTCGGTACCTGAGCACCTGTCTCTGCCAGTATTGTCTGCCCCTGTTGTCATTAAGTGAGTCCTTACCAGGCTCCAAGGATTGTAACAACAGGTAGAGGCCAAGTATATCCAGGGTCTGAAAAGTAAAGAATTAAATTCTGAGTTAAATGATAAAACCATGCATGCAAAACATGATAGACATGATATGGTAAATCAACATTTATTTAAATACAGTGTTATCATTTTGCCAAAAATATTTTATAAACATTTTAGACTTTGAACCTAGATGCCTAAAAGATGTTGACTCAAATTACATTGTTTTTACCAATTGAAGTTATGGCAATGGTCAACTTAGACTAAAATTGCAAATATTTTCAACAAGCTAAGGACAGGTGGTTAGAAATTTCATTACAAAAGCAATTGCATCATTACCAGTTCTTCAGTCGTGACAAGGTAGAATTGAGGACTTTTCTGCTGGAACTCAATGATTTTGGCACTACACTCAGGCCACACTTGAGTAATACTGGCAAAATTCCTAAGTCTTGGCACATATCTATTGTATACAGCATGGATTGCTACAAAGTTCATTACAACACTCTGCAGTCCTTCTTTGAAGTCCATATTCATTCCATTCAGTAAATTTTCACACACCAGCTAAAATGAACATAAAAAAGATATAAACATGTAGTGAATATACTAAGCAATAGAACATTACTAAAATTTTTGATCGCCTTTGCATTTTTTTAATATCTTCAAATTTCAAACTTTTGAGACTTAATTACCCCATGTTCCTCAACACTGGTCACATGATAAACCATATAAACAAAATCACTGAGATATGGCTTGACAAATTCAAGCACCCCGACTTTACATAGACACTTTTGAAGTACTTTTCCAATAGGTGTATTTTCAATCACATCTGTTACCCTTTTGACCAAGTCTTGAATTGTTTCTGCAAAACAATTTCTTTCTTTG
Source organism: Saccostrea cuccullata (assembly GCF_032062105.1). NCBI lineage: Eukaryota > Metazoa > Mollusca > Bivalvia > Ostreida > Ostreidae > Saccostrea > Saccostrea cuccullata. The sequence continues at coordinate 513,244 of NW_026932593.1, forward strand.
TAGATCTCAATAAAGTTATTTGTGGAATTACATGTATTTATATTCAGTAATAAATTGTGAATTAAAATAACTTCACTCAATAGAACGTTTGCCCAGGCAACTGTTCATGATTCAATTAATTTTATAAATTAACTAAAACACACACTTCAGTCAAGAAGACACTCTGTGACAATCGTATCTAAAACCATACAGCTGTAACTAACCATGTTTTTCAACATCTTGTGCCATCCAAATTGTTCTATAAATCATTTTGTATATTAGCCAGGAGAAAGGCACTTGAGCTGAAAATTTCTGTCCATCACACCCCGTCCCCCTCACTATCATCTCTGGAAGTTCCTGTTGTCTTTTGGGGGACATAATGACGGAATACTCTATATGTGTGGCTGAGGGTTCATTGATGATCTCAAGCCAAAGTTTGTGCTGCCAGGTATCTGGGTCAGTCTTAATCAAAAGGTCAAGGTTACTGTTGGTGTCCACTTGCGCAATGATGCCAGCCAACATGGGGGACAATTTCTCAATGATACACTCGTTTCGAGCTTTTCTGCAAATGCATATATGTATACAGTTATCATTATTAAGTTCTTAGCTACAGGTGAACGTAAACATATAAATACTGATTAAGTTTTTCAGTACTATCAAGCGAGTAATGCTAGTAGTGCTTTTCTATCTGTATACCTATAGTGAGAAATATCTGTTCCAAATCTTTTTTTTCTCAATTTGTTCAATTTCTACAAGATTTATTTTAATCTTTTTTTTAACCTGAATGCCCCCACTCTGTTGATACAGTCCATGTTGGTGGCCTCTGAATACAACCAACTCTCAGCAGACTGTCCGATGTTCTCCTCTTTCTCCTTCATCAGGGCCGCTAGGTGGCGTCCTACTCCTTTCATGAATGTCACTTTCTCTTTAAAACAGGATTTAACATACATTTTCATACATCACTGAATATCTAATAAAAACATTGATTGATGTATATTGTTTAACATCCCTCTCAAGAATTTTTCATTTTTATGGAGACGCCACCACTTGCCAGTGGAGAGTTGCAAATTTTGTCCTATACTCTGCACTAATGGCCATTGAGCAGTGAGGGATCTTTTTTTTAGGTGTCAGCACCTACTGCAAACAGACATTGAATACTTCACACAGACAAAAATCTGATTCAGTCTTACCTTTTGTTTCTTGATGAAGAAGCGCTAACAGAATCTTCACTCTCTCTGTTGTTCTGGCTGAGTCCTCAGCAGGATCTTTCACCATAGCTAGGGCTGGAAGTGCTGTAAGTTTTATGAAAAACGGAAAATCCACCTTCTTCTCCACATGGACTTGTTCGGTTCGCTCCATCATGCTGCCAAAGTCATGTAGATAAACATCCTGATACTCCATTTCTATGTCCTCAGTTTCCTGTTTATCATGGTCTGACCTCCCCTCCCAGTCCATTTCTTTTGTGTCTCTGGATTTAGAGGGGCCAGCAGCACTTTCTAGTAGAGTCCCCACACTCTTATTTCTCAGTTCCAGAAAACTGGGCATTTTATCATCATCTGGTCGAAGGTCGTCGATGTGGACAGAGTGCCACAGACCACACTAAGTAAAAAAATGAATTAAAAAGACCCACTGGTCAATCTTTTTATAATAATTACATGCATTAGACATCAAGAAATATCACTGAAGAGGAGGAGCATTCCTGCACTTAAGAACAGACGATACGTTTCTAAATAATATTTTTTTCAAGATTTTATCGTCGAAGTTTTTTTTTACTTTTTTTACTTTTTTCGCAAAAAATTGAGGCACCTTACCAGGCATTTGCGCAAGATATAAGAGGATGTTATTGCCTATCTAATTCTTTTGGAATGGATTTAATTGCCAAAAATCAAACCTTTTAGCGTTCTAAATTTTTAAAATCAATTAGAAATCAGTTTAGAAATCATAAGGTTATTTTAATTTTAGTGTTTTATAATTATAAAGATATACAAAACAGATATCTGAGGAACGTATCATCTGACCTTATGCGTGTAAATTTCTCAGAAAACTCTCGTTATAGAATTACAGTTATTGACACTTAGGTCGGGCTTAGGTTGGGCTTCATAATTGAAAGAAGTGTTTAAAAATGAAATAAGTTTTGATTATCTTTATCAATTTGGATTGTGTTTATTATGCAACATATTTAAAAATACAACTCTTCAAAGCAAAACACTTACAATGTGTTGAACAGTCATACATTTTTATTTCTCCCCTCTTCACTTTTCCTGTAACATAATAAGGATTTAAATTTGTACCTGAAATCCTGTGAATCCTCCCCCTGCCACCCTGGGGAGATGGATGATGAAGACAATGTGTGTCTTCCCTGTCTTCTCATCTTCCAGCTGTTGTAGTTGATCTAACACAGAATACTGGGCACAGGCCACAAGGCTGGCATTCTCATTTCCACTGTCACACTGTACAATCAACAGAGACTCAGCAGACAAGTCTCTCTCAAAACTTTGTCTATAAAACAAGTTTTCTATAAGAGTGGTCATTCCTACATGTACATGTTATACTAAGCATACAAGGTTTACACACTTATTTGCCAAAAATGTGTTTCTAATGGAAATAATCTTCTGTAAAACAACAAAAGTTTTACTTCACAATGCATTCGGCAAATGTGATTTGATGTCTCTTGAAAAATTAACAGTGAAACTATGTTTCATGATGAGATGTTCTGTGATAAATTGAATTGACTTTACCATGCATACATGCGAGGGTTTAATCTAAATTAAGACATATTAGATATGTTTTATCATAAATCAAAAGAAAAACATTACTAAACAAATATAACCTTTTAAATTAGAAAATCCCTTACATAACCCAATCAATATAAAAGTAAAATTGTATTAAAAAGCTTAATCCGTTTTTGATTTTTGATCTGTATGTGTTAAAAATAACAATAGAAAAAAATAAAGCTTGTTCCCAATATTTTCAAGTTTCGTTTTGTCAGAGTCTGTAAGAAAAAGCAAAGTTACATGAAACAGCTTCATTTTATTATGAATTTTTGTTATGATGTGTTAAAAATGACAACTTGAAAAAAGCTTGTTTCCACCATATAGTTTATATCTCTTCTGTAAAAAATTATAATGAACAAATGTAGCACTTTTATTCGGTCAAAAAAGAGATGTAACTTTTGTTTCCAATAAAGTCTGATGTTGTATTTTACCGCATAATCACATTGATATTGTGGTTGGAAGATCACTGTTTTGTAATCATTTATTGAACTGCATTTAAATCAAGCTTTTCGTGATTTTGGTATATGTCTTCTAGCCAAATTGTTTTGTAATTGTTTTTTTATGGATCGCATTTTTCGTCATTTAAATAAACGACTTTTTTTTTTACACTTAACATGTCTTCTGTTATGAATTTTTAATAATAATAAAAAAAAACAAAGCTGCTATGTTGCCTTGGTCTGCAAGTAAGGTTTTAACATACCCGGTAAATACGAGATGCATCTTCTTCACAAAATAAAACATATCGACCTCTCAATCCTAAGTACATTGACCTCATGTTTGACAAAAGATATGCCATTTCAACTTATACTTCAAGTTGTACATATATATAAAAAATCATTTAATAGATAAATATGTAGGTACTTGATATTCTCAAAATAAAGATTAATATGTTAAGTACACATACACTAAGTCTTAATGGAATCATAAAAAAATAATGTTTAAATTGTCATAAAAAATATTATTAACATTTAATTTGTACGATGTCATATATGAAGGACAGGTGACTAAAGTGTAAATAAAATGACCAAAAAAGTGTCCATTTATGAATTATCGTTTATAGGAATGACTTATTGGATGCTTCATTTGTTGTTATGTAAGCTGTACACAAAATGTTTACTTAATTTCATCGATGCCAAAAAAAGCTGACCAAAACAAGGGAAATGTTTTAACTCGACCTGAAATAACAGAGTCAAATAACTGGGGAACGGACAATATTCATGATTTTTAATTCCAAGGGTTTTATGTCGTGCTTTTTTATGATATATTTATATTTCTACAATGAAAAACGGAAATTGATTATTAATTTTCTTTTTACTAAGTACGGAAAAGTACTAGCAAATATTTAAGCAGATAAAAAGTTAGACGATTTGGTAGAATCACTCAATTTTTATTTTAAAAATTTACTTGTTTAGAATTGTACAGCATCGTTAACTATGGTATATACTCGCATATGAGTCGGCCCACCTATACAATGCAAAATGGTTGTATGTTTTGCATTTTTTTAGTGATTTGCCATTGACCTGCTTATATAAGTCGTCACAATCGTGGTTGACAATTTCAAATTAATGGTGTAATCTTTTAACCTGGATTCAATCAATATTTTCTTTAAAAACGACGTTTAATTTCTTTAAATTGTTTGTTTTAAAAAATGCGTAAACACCAAAAAATCGAAATGACATGTCTCGGATTTTATTGAAATTTTCACCATAGGTGTGTCTTAGTACAAAACTAGTAAATATGGTGTCGGAATTTCCACACGTGCACTTAGTTGCCATGGAGACGGATCTATTGATTTCGGCCATTTTTGGCCCTTTTTGACTAAATGAAAACATGAAAATTGAGGAAATGTAAATGAATATTTATCGATAGCTGATACACTCTAACAAAAATCTTTGGATCATATGATAACATGAACTTTTAAGGTACACTGGGCATATAATAGTTTATTCTAGAAATATTCCACCTGGAAGAAAAGGGTCATGCAAACTGACATGGTTTCTAAAAAATTGAAAAATGGGGAAATTGGCATTTTTTAAGAACTTAAAACTTAATAAGAAAAATTGTCAGCGGAAATTTTCCAAATCTTATGTGTGTTAATATACTTGGGAATAAGTAGTGTCATCTCAGGAAAAAATATCAGTGGGCTTTGATCCTATTTTTAGTAACACGTATCTATAAATAGATATATTTTAGAAAAATGTGAAAAATCTAATTTTGGCAAAGTTTTAAATGTCATTGCTGCATATTTAGGAAGTATATTGTAAAATTTGAGATTTTAATGACAAGAGCTGGACACCTCTAGCTGGTAAGGATAATGGTTGAGGGAAATTCCCATTTCTATTTTTAGTATCAAGTGGCTAAATATAGATATGTCTCTGAATATTAGGAAAAATGGCATTTTTTTGTAATTGGAAGCTTCATATAAAAAGTCTTAACAAATATAAAGCTGTCCACAATATCCTTTAAAAATGTACATGTGTTTGCACAATAATTGCCACAATATTAAGGATGGACTCTTGTTTCATTTAATAGCAACAATGGTCTAAATATAGTTTACTCGAATAATTGAGAAAATGTAGATTTTTGCACCTTTTCGGGCACTTTTTAGATGTAATTGCTGCATAGTTAGGAAATAATTTGTAAAATTTGATATGTCAATGACAAGAGTGGGACACTACTAGCTGGTATGGATAATCATTATGGTTAAGGGGAATTCCCATTTCTATTTTTAGTATCAAGTGGCTAAATATAGATATGTCTCTGAATATTAGGAAGAATGGCAATTTCATGCAAATTGGAAACTTCATATAAAAAGTCTTAACAAATATAAAGGTTTCTACAATATGTTTTCAAAATGTTCATGTGTTTGTACAATAATTGCCACAATATTGAGGATGGACTCTTGTTTCATTTTATAGCAACAATGGTCTAAAAATAGATTACTCGAATAATTGAGAAAATGTAAATCATTGCACCTTTTCGGGCACTTTTTAGATGTAATTGCTGCATAACTAGGAAATGTTTTGTAAAATTTGAGATGTTAATGACAGTAGCTGGCCACAACTAGCTAGTGTGGGCAATAATTGAGGGGGGGGGGTATAATTTTATTTTTAGTATCAAGTGCCTGAATATGGATATGTCTCTGAATATTACGAAAAATGGCAATTTTATGCTGATTGGAAGCTTTATAGAAAACGTCTAAACAAATATAAAGCTTTCTTACAATATGCCTTCAAAATGAGCAAATGTTTGTACAATAATTGCTACAATATTGAGCATGGACTTTTGTTTCTCAACAATGGTCTAAAAATAGATTCCTGGAATAATCGATAAAATGTAGATTATTGCACTTTTTCAGGCACTTTGTAGATGTCATAACTGCATAATTAGGAAGTATATTGTTAAATTTGAGATGTTAATGACAGTAGCTGGCCACAAGTAGCTAGTGTGGACAATATTTGAGGGGGTGCCTATTTCTATTTTTGGCTCTTCTGAGCAAAAGGCTCAAAGAGCTAATGCTATGGCCATTTGTGCGGTATGCGTCGTGCGGTGTGTTTTAACCTTCTAGAATATGGGCCATAACTCAAGAAACCCTTGGCCAATCATTGTCAAATTTGTCACAGGGTATCCTTGGCCCAAGGGTTACCGTTCATACTAAACCTAGTGGTAAGACTTTAAAACAACCAGGAAAATAAAATCAAAAGTACTGGTTGCTAAAAAATCTTCTTCTCCAGAACCACCAGGCAGATTTTCACTTACAAACAAGGGTTGGGAAATGTTGAAAATTAAAAATTGTTTGAAGCATGACCCTGGGGCAGAGGGCATGGTCTCAAGGTCACTTCAAAGTTGACCAAAATTTACACTTAATAAAAATGGTGATATTTTGCTTACTATAAAGACTAGGATCATCAAATCTTGTAAGCTTAATTAATTTGGAGGCATATTTTGGACACTTTAAGGCCTATGATAATAAAACTTTGTCAGTTGATGCATCTTGGGTTCTTAAACAACATCAACTTAAAAATTGGTCATCGTGACCTACTTTTTGAATATTATGGCTAATCTTTTCTAAAACATTTAATCCTAGAGGTTGAAAATCACCAAATCTTGCAAGTTGATGCATTTTGGGGCCTTAAAACATATTTATTAAAAAGTAGGTCACGGTGGCCTACTTTTGAACTTTGCAGGTATTTGTTATCAAATTGTTTAAAAGACATATTTTGAATACTATTAGACCTATGATCATCAAATTTTGTCAATTGATGCATCTTTGGTCTTCAGAAAATGTCCTCCAAAAGTAGGTCACGGTGACCTACTTTCGACATTTTATGGCTAGATTTAAGTATCTTGGGTACTTATTGGCTTAGAATCATCAAACTTTGTCACTTGATGCATCTTGGGTTTTCGTAGATTGACGACCAAATTGCCAAAAGTAGGTCATGGTGACCTACCTTTAACATTTTATGGCTATATTTAAGTATCTCAGGTACATATTGGCTTAGAAGCATCAAACATTCTCATTCGATGAATCTTGGGTTTTCAGAGATCGGGTTAGATTTATGTATCACAGATTGACCTACTTGTGTGATTTATGAATATATAAAGTATTATGGGGTACTTATTGGCTTGGAATTGACAAACTTTGTCAGTTGATGCACCATGGCTTTTCGGAGAATGTTGACCAATAAGTAGGTCACTGTGACCCACTTTTGAATATCTCAAATACTTATCAACTTAGAACCATCAATCTTTGTCAATTTATGCATCTTGTGTCCTCAAAACATTTCCATTAAAAAGTATGACCTACTTATGGTATTTTACAGTTACATTTGAATATTTTCAGTCCTAACTGGCTAAGAATCATCTCAACTGGTTAAGATGGGATAGATTGTATAATTTATCAGAAGAGCGATTCAAGACCCTTGGGCCTCTTGTCAGCATCAAGTGCTTAAATATAGATATTTAGGCCATTTATAGGGAAAACTTTTAAAATCTTTTCAATTGTTCTGTAAACTAATTCCTGATTGTCCTAATTCTAATGTATTTGCACCTACAACTTTATTTGTCTGAAGTCTTTTAACTTTTTTAGACAAAGTCTCAAAGACCGTATTCTGTGACAGTTTCTATGGTCTGCATATTTTGTTTTAATATTCACCATATTTCAAGAACCTTTTTGTCATTTTTTGGCAAATTTGTCACCGAGTATCCGAGGATTTTTGTTAATGTCAGACATAGGGATATTCCCCTTAATCAAGAGGAGATACTAGGGAATCTAATCTCTAATAACAAGATCTTGTTAAATTGCAATTTCACTGATCCGTTACAGGGTTAATGATTACTGTTGAAGCCCTCTTGTCTCTTGCATAAGAAGAAAGTACGGTTTGAGCTTTATTGTGCCCTAAAAATTTAATGTTCTTAGAAAGTTGTGAATTCGTCTTTAACAATCGTTGAGTAGATGAATATGATAGATCCTTTAAAAAATATGACGTGAAGGGGGATCGTTCTGGATCTATGACGTCATTAATTTGGTACACTTCTAAGTTTGATGCAGAAAAGCCTCAAAATGACTCATTTCTGATTTCTAATTTCATTTCTAATTTATTTTATTAAATCACATATCTCAAAATTTTTCTGGGTCAAGAGTGGCATAGTATGTTTTCTGAAAGAAAATTCCACTGAAAATTGATGTCTTCTGCAACCTTTAAAAAAAGAACAAGTTAATGGCGTCACAATTAGCATTTAGGAGGTCATATGAGAACAAGAGGCCCAGGGGCCACATCACTCACCTGAGCAATTGGCTAGAAAAAAGCACATTTCAGATCAGAACTGAAAGTTTACTGAGGGCGGGAAGGGGGGGGGGGCTTGAATTTAAACCCCCCAGGGGGTCATGATTTGAACAAACTAGAATCTACAATACCTGAGGATGATTCCCTATAAATATCACTAAGCATGGCTTTGTATTACTTGGAAAGAAGATTTTAAAGGTTTTCCTATATATTACTACATGTATTTAAAACTTTTATCGGCCATTTGGCCCCACCCTACCCCAGGGGGTCATGAATTGAGGAAACTTGAATCTACACTACCTGGGGATGATTCCACAAGAGTTTCATCTTTCCTGTCTCAATGGTTCTTGAGGAGAAGATTTTTCCTATATATTCCTATGTAAAACTTTGATCGGCGATTTTGGCCCCACCGTATCCCGGGAGGTCATGATTTGAACAAACTTGAATCTACACTACCTGAGTATGATTCCATATGAGTTTCATCTTTCCTGGCCAAGTGGTTCTTGAGGAGAAGATTTATAAAAAAATTTCCTATATCTTCCTATGTAAAAATTTGATCAACCATATTGGCCCCACCCTACCCCCAGGGGTCATGATTTGAACAAACTTGAATTTACACTACCTGAAGATGATTCCACATGACTTTCATCTTTCCTGGCCCAGTGGTTCTTGAGAAGAAGATTTTAAAGATTTTTCCTAATATATTCCTATGTAAAACTTTGATCGACCATTTTGGCCCCACCCTACCCCCGGGAGTCATGATTTGAACAAACTTGAATTTACACTACCTGAAGATGATTCCACATGAGTTTCATCTTTCCTGGCCCAGTGGTTCTTGAGAAGAAGATTTTTAAAGATTTTTCCTATATATTCCTATGAAAAAATTTGATCGGCCATTTTGGCCCCATTCTACCCCCGGGGGTCATGATTTGAACAAACTTGAATCTACACTACCTGAAGATGATTCCACATGAGTTTCATCTTTCCTGGCCCAGTGGTTCTTGAGAAGAAGATTTTTAAAGATTTTTCCTATATATTTCTATGTAAAACTTTGATCGGCCATTTTGTCCCCACCCTACCCCCGGGGGTCATGATTTAAACAAACTTGAATCTACACTACCTGAAGATGATTCCACATGAGTTTCATCTTTCCTGGCCCAGTGGTTCTTGAGAAGAAGATTTTTAAAAAATGCCATTAGTTTTTCTCTAATTCATTATTATCTCCCCTTGGAAAAGGGCGTGGCCCTTCATTTGAACAAACTTGAATCCCCTTTACCCAAGGATACTTTGTAGCAAGTTTGGTTGAAATTGGCCCAGTGGTTCTTGAGAAGAAGATGAAATGTAAAAAGTTTACGACGACAACGACAAAGACGACGACAACGACGACAGACGACGGACAAATTTTGCTCAGAAAAGCTCACTTGAGCCTTCGGCTCAGGTGAGCTAAAAACGATTTGTGTAATCTTACTGCAGGAAATTCGTACGATTCAAAAAGAGTGATTTTTGATTTCCTATATAACTTTCATAATTTAGAAAAATAAAGAGCGTATTTTGTATTGAAACTGTACCTTGTTCCTTGTTTCTATAAATAGAACTGGAAATCCTCATTGATTTCGCATATTTCAAATATAAGTAGAACTGGTTATCATCATTTTTTTTATACTTGTTAGTTAACGGTAATTAGTACATATTTTTTCTTTCCAACATTGCCTGAAAAGGTTCAGTAATCTACATTTTCTCGATTATTCTAGTAATCTATTTTTAGACCATTACTGCTAAAAAAAAAAAAAATCAAGAGTCCATCCTCAATATTGTAGCAATTATTGAACAAACACGTCTTCATTTTGAAAGCATATTGTAGAAAGCTTGATATTTGTTTAGACGTTTTCTATAAAGCTTCCAGTTAGCATAAAATTACCTTTTTTTCCTAATATTCAGACATATCTATATTTAGGCACTTGATACTAAAAATAGAAATTATACCCCCCTCAACTATTGTCCACACTTGCTAGTGGTGGCCAGCTACTGTCATTAACATATCAAATTGTACAAAATATTTGCTATTTATGCAACAATTACATCTAAAAAGTGCCCGAAAAGGTGCAATAATCTACATTTTCTCAATTATTCGAGTAATCTATTTTTAGACCATTTTTGATATAAAATGAAACAAGAGTCCATCTTCAATATTATGGCAATTATTGTACAAACTCATGAACATTTTGAAAACATACTGTAGAAACCTTTATATTTGTTAAGACTTTTTATATGAGGCTTCAAATTAGAACAAAAATGCCATTTTCCCTAATATTCAGAGACATATATATTTTTAGCCACCTGATACTAAAAATAGAAATGGGAATTCCCCTTACCCATTATCTATACCTGCTAGTTGTGTCCAGCTCTAGTCATTGACAACTCAAATTTTATAAAATATTTCCTAGTTATGCAGCAATTACATCTAAAATGTTCCTAAAAAGGTGCAATAATCTACATTTTCTCAATTATTCGAGTAATCTATTTTTAGACCATTGTTGCTTTTAAATGAAACAAAAGTCCATCCTCAATATTGTGGCAATTAATGTACATACACATGTACATTTTTTAAGGATATTGTGGACAGCTTTATATTTGTTAAGACTTTTAATATGAAGCTTCCAATTACAACAAAAATGCCATTTTTCCTAATATTCAGAGAAATGTTTATATTTAGCCACCTGATACTAAAAATAGAAATGGGAATTCCCCTCAACCATTATCCATACCAGCTAGTGGTGTCCAGCTCTTGTCATTAAAATCTCAAATTTTACAATATACTTCCTAAATATGCAGCAATGACATTTTAAAAAACTTTGCCAAAATTTGATTTTTCACATTTTTCAAAAATATATCTATTTATAGAAACATGTTACTAAAAATAGGATCAAAAGCCCACTGATAGTTTTTCCTGAGATGACACTTTTTATTCCCACGTATAATAACACACATAAGATTTGGAAAATTTCCGCGGACAATTTTTCTTATTAAGCCTTTAAGATCTCAAAAAATGCCAATTTCCCCATTTTTCAATTTTTTAGAAATCATGTCAGTTTTCATGACCCTTTTCTTCAAGGGGGAATATTTCTAGAATGAACGATTATATGCCCAGTGTACCTTAAAAGTTCATGTTATCATATGATCCAATGATTTTTGTTAGAGTGTATAAGATATCGATAAATATTCATTTACATTTCCTCAATTTTTAGTCAAAAATGGCCAAAAATGGCCGAAATCAATAGATCCGTCTCCATGGCAACCAAGTGCACGTGTGGAACTTCCAACACCATATTTACTAGTTTTGTACTAAGACACACCTATGGTGAAAATTTCATCAAAATCCGAGACATGCCCTATAGTAAATTTGTTGGTGTTTACAGAGAAAGCGTGTTCAGAAATATTTAAAACTATTCAAATTCATAAATATTTGCAATCTTTAAATGATTTTATATTTAAAGACTTTGTTCATTCAATGATATCGACGAGATTGTTTATAGAGTAAAGCCTTTTGTTGTCCAGAAATATACCAATCTCTCTATGACTTGCCTTTAAGTCGGACAGAAAGATTAAGACAAAGCTTTAACACCCCCAAAAAACTACGTACATGTATAGGTGAGTATGTACGGTATGCGTGATAAAAAAGTTAAATCTTATTAAGGTTTCACTAAAGGTTAACATATCCTTTTTTCTTACTATGTGAGGCATAAAGTTAAAACATTTACAATGTATAAATATATCATTGATTAACAGAAAGAAAGTAGCATGTGAAAACAAATATAAAAAAAAAATTAAATGTTTTAAGAAAAAAATATTAAACTTTTTTTCATAAGATGCACCCGTTTAATGTTGTACTTTTGGTGAAAACCATCATTGTAGAAATAAGATATGTTTATCTATGAAGAGCAAGTTGGGCGTGAATGATCTCTAAAAGGCTGATATTGAAAGCATGACATGTATAAAGACAAGACCCGTATAAAATCCGCCATTTGCTTTGTACTTTCGGTTTCAAATCTTAACATTTGGACAAAATAAACAGGTATAAAACTTTCAGGAGGCTATCGAAGTCCTACTTGTCCTTCATTGATAAACATATTTTGTTTCTGCAATGATGAATTTCGCCAAAAATTCGGATGTACTTACATGTGGGTGTATATGTATCTTGTAAAAGTACGACTCATGCATTTAAAAAAAAAATTTCTCGATAAATATTCAAGTATTTGTAATCAAGTGATACTTTTTATTTGTTTTTTAGACGGTAAAAGTTTCAACTTTATAAACCACATATTTTTGGAGCTATTGTATAAATAAATTTTTTGGAATGTTCACATTTAGTGAAACCTTAAAGCCACTAGATTCTGCTGAGAGTAGAGAACACATGAAAAATATCATAACTTTACAGTTTGCATGCTTAAAAACATGACTTATCTAACTAATGATTGTCTATAGAACTGCTGACCTTAAAACTTTTCTAAAGAATTGTTGCTCTGTATCAAATGACATACTTAACTTAAGAGAGAGCTGCTGACTTACTTGACTTCTCTACAGAACCGCTCTGTATCAAATAACTTTCTAAATTGTCCACAGAATTTCTTACTTACATGACTTGCCTAAAGATAGAACGATTTCCTTGACTTCTCTACAGAAGTACTGACTTACTCATATCTAATGACTTGACTTATCTACAGACTTCTTGACTTAACTGACAATTCTAAAGACTTATTGACTTGTCTACTGATTTCCTGACTTACTTGACTTGTCTACAGAACTGATGCTCTGTATTAAATGACTTACTTGACTTATCTAGAGATCTGATTACTTACTTGACTTGTCTACAGAACTGATGACTTACTTGACTTGTCTACAGAACTGCTGCTATGTATCAAATGACTTACTTGACTTATCTACAGATCTGATGACTTAATTGACTTATCCACAGATCTTATGACTTACTTGACTTGTCTACAGACTTATTGACTTACTTGACTTTTCTACAGACTTATTGACTTACTTGACTTGTCTACAGAACTGATGAGTTACTTGACTTGTATAGATTCTTTGACTTACTTGACTTGTCTACAGAACTGATGACTTACTTGACTTGTCTACAGATCTGATGACTTACGTGACTTTACAGATCTGATGACTGACTTGACTTGCCTACAGATCTGATGACTTACTTGACTTGTCTACAGATCTGATGACTTATGTGACTTGTCTACAGATCCTGTGACTTACTTGATTTGTCTACAGAACTGCTGCTCTGTGTCAAATGACTGAAGATTGAGAAGTGTTATCTGTGTATGTGCAATGTGGAGGTACTGGGACAGCTCTACTACATCTACTGTGGTGATCAGCTTGGAGTTGATGGTCACCTAAAATATAATATAAATAGATTAATAAATCATAAGCAATATTATATATACAATATTTACTATTGCCGTAATAGCATATATATAAACAAACAAATAAGAAAGCTAAAGTGATGATTCTTTACTGGAACGTTAACGAACTATATTGATTTACTCTGCAAAGGAGGCATAACTTGAAATTTAATGAGAGAGAGAGAGAGAGAGAGAGAGAGAGAGAAGACGATGGTTCTTGTTGTAATAAGCAAAAGACTTCAAACATTGGTCTTTTATATTCACTAGGGCCCCATTTGGGCTTTACCTTCATCTAAAATTTTATGATTTTACAATTTGAAATATTTAATGAAGTTTTTGTATTCGATTGTAAAATCTTTTTGGCATCTTTTTTTAAACATGTAGTCCTATTCCTACCAGTACCATTTTTGGAGATGTTACCTTTATTTTAAAATAATCCTTTATATAAGGACCCTGGAATGCTTTATGGTACAATTGTAAGTTTGTTTAAATTGGTCAACGTGGACCTGGAGAAGAAACTAAAAATATGAAGTCTATGCACTACGAACAAAAAGCATTAATTTT